>NC_140594.1:537090295-537559587 GCF_964204655.1 Triturus cristatus | reverse complement strand
TAAGGTATAGGGGCTCCAAGTCTGCACAGAGGATTCCAAGGAATTAGATCCTAGATTCATTTCAGAAGGGAAACCTCAGACTATTGGTATACTAGACTGAGCAGCAGGGGAGTCCCTAGAAAAAAGTAGATTCTGTAGTGTGAGTGACAAACCAACAAACAAGATAAATAAAGAATGTTAGGGTACAAATAACATTCATGTAAAAAACAGAAGGGTGGTTTCAAATGTATTTCTTCCTGACTTGCTACAGTGATGCTAGTCTTGATATCAGCAGTAAAGCGTTGGCACAACTGGTCTGTGTCTTCCAAATCCTTCCAAACAGCACACCTGGTAACTGGGATCTTGTAGGCTAGTCCAGAACCACCTCACATCCTGGAGTTCATGCTCCCCAGAGGCATTATCCACAGCAGACAAGCAGTTGGACACAGTAGAGCTGGGCTAAAGAGTCTACTAAAACAGCTACTGTCATTGTTGGAATCAGTTCCTGAAGGACAACAATTTAAGAAGCAGTAGAAATAGCTATTCCAGAATTCACTGCAAGCAAGCAGGAAGCCATCTAACAAATCTTCCTTCTTTCTCCAGGCAGGTTCTCTAGTGCAAAAGACCTAACCCCTAGTTTTAAATTGGGTCTTGGGGGCGGGTAGCCGACCAGGGGGAGGGCTTCCCCCTGGGATAATTTGGGGAATGGAGAGGTCCAGTGACTGCTCCAGGTTTTTTGGGCTTGGTTTGGGCTACATCGTAGCCCAAGAGTATACAGTCAGACATGTTATGCTACCAGCCACCATTGTACTGTAGCAAACAAAGTGGCTTGTAGCAGGCTTAGGTTAAAAGATTTTGTGTGTTAGGGATAGCGAGGTGTTTTTAGTTACAACTGCGGTTTGCAATTGCCTTATCTGATCAGGATGGCGAGGATAAAGTCGCACAGGCAATGCGCTTGCTGGCAGAGGCGGGTCGCCTCGATGTCCTGGCTTCAACTCGGTGTTGGGAGGCCGCCCTATGAGTAGGGCCTCAGCCGGGGCTGCTGCGGCAGTGCTGGCTTGTGCGTCACTGCGTCAGACCCCCATCGGCAGGGTCAGGCGTGTAGGTAAGCCGCTCCACTGAAGCTCCAGTGATACTCTTACGGAAGGCCCCTGGGACCCCAAAACGCAGGTCAGCAGCCCCCAATGACCCCAGCACTAAGCAATAGCTCTTACAAAGGCGCTGTCTGGCGAATTAGTGGAGGACAATGGTTAGGCTGGCAGAGCCCTCTCAGTGAGCGTCCATCTTGCAACTCGGTTTGACTCCACCCCCCCTCCCCCTCAATAATATGCTTAATCCACAATCTCTAGTATCTCTATGTATTCTAAAGGCTTTGTTCAGGGGAAGAGAGTTAAGGCTTCTTCTCCCTTCTCCTATCCCTAATATCTAAAATCCCTATGCAGATGCAGCAGGAGCTGTAGGAAGAATAAGGAGAAAACTCCTGGCGCCCTGCTAAACTGAAGCAGCAAAGCTATTTGCCACAGCAGGGTGGGAAACATAGCCTGTCAATAGTTTTCATCCTCTTTCCATGGTCCCTGCAGGGCATGCTTGTCAGTTACTGCCGAGGCAATGCGAACCAGTGTGTCCGGATAGCAACTTTCCTTCCTTGACGGCAGGCATGCATCATATGAGAGTCGGCAGCTGCTGACAGCTGCTGGGTTTCTACAAGGCAGATATTTTGTTGGATTAGGACATTCTACTGTCATAGCCTTGCAGATCACCACAATAGTTTGTACAGATCATTAAAGTCACACTCCCTTGTCTTTGTTCATCACCTCTGCATTGAGCCAATAGTGCTGGAGCTGGTAATTAACAGATGGTATCACACATTTATTGAATAAACTGAAAATCATCTGCCTTATTAATATGGGTCTGTTTTTGGGCTCATGAAGTGAAAGCTTCCTTGGAGAGATTGCTCCTTGTTGACATATAGGACCAGATTTACTAACATTTTGCATTATGGTTGCCCCACTTTTGTGACGGAAAATGCCAGTCGATATTTACAAAGCCACGCAAGGGGCAATTGGTGCAGCTTTGCGTGGCTTTGTAAAAAAAAAATGTAGCACAATGCAGCGACATGTACTGCATTTTGTTACAGTTCATTCTGGAAGGTGTTCCATTGGTGGAACATGGGCGTCCCCATGCATCCACCCATGGATTTCACGCTACCGCAGATTTACAAATATTTGTAAATATGGGATTGTGTGAAATTGATACGTCTCCTACAGGATGGAGTAATTAGGAGAAAAATATTTTTTTTCCACTCGTTATTTCCTCTTTCTAGGAAAATAAGTCTCAGAATGCCTCTGTGCATTATCTTACTGGTAAAAGTATGCAACTAAACTGGTTCATATATCTGCTTTAGGGGGAGAATATTTTTACCTTTTTATTTTTATAATTTTTCTTTTATTAATTTTATGGCTGCATTTTGCTTAATTACTCTGTGAATTGTAATGTTTTATGGATTACCTTCTAAAAATATGAGCAAACTAAACTAAGGTGACAGGTGGCAACTGAACCCTTCATCTTTCAGCACAGGTAACAATTCTATATCTCAGAGAACATGTTTGTGGCTAAGGAGCTCTCCTTTGCCTTCCAAATCCACCTACTTGTAGCAAGTTCCTGAGTCCACTGGAAGGGACACACCGTCATATTTTGTTGGCACTACTCTTGAATGTCTCAAACCTTCTGAAGTAGACTTTTTCTGGAAAGGCATTAGGTAATTGGGGAACTGTTTTGAGCCCTTCCAAGTAGAAACTGTGGTCACCTTCTCATTTGAACTCTGGCTTTAGTGTGTTCCCTTCATAGTGTTCAAAGGTGAAGGATGCAGTTAGCTTTGTCAAGTGTTTTTAGGGGATGTGATAAAAATGTGTGAGGCCTCGAATAAAAATCTCATTTTTTCCTCTATGCTGGCTCAGGCACATACTAATTAACATCTCATAAGTACCGAATAAAAAATAAGGAGCTCAATTCTGATTAGATATTTGATCTTGTCAGGGTGAATTACTTTTAATGTTTGATTTTGATATTAAGTGTTGGCAACATTCTTGAACTCCAATTTAAGAATTCATTACATTTATTCTTACGCTATATGGTTCCTGTGGGATTACTGCCAGCAGTCAGGGGAACTTCTTAGCTGCATGGGATTCCTTAAATATTATATTGCTAAAAACTATCACTGAATCTGTACTGTTGTCTTAGAGTGGGTTAGATAATAGTATTCCATTATCTATCAGTGTGAGCCTGATTACCTGACTCACACCATGGGCAGGTCCACAATAACAGGACATGGAGACATTAAACAGGAAACAGCCTTTACAACGAGGTTTTTTATCTCGTTGTAAATTTACCACACATTTTTTATCACGCATATTTTTACCACGTGCGTGCCTTTACAATGCATGCCTTTACCATGCATTTAAGGTGAGTTGGGGTGAGTGGGGGGTTTCCCCCTACAAATAATTCGTATTTATATACAAAAACAAAGCGTTGTAATGGCATGCATTGTTAAAGCATATGTGTTGTAAAAACAAGCATGGTAAAAAATAAGTGGTAAAGGCATGCAATGTATTTCCCTGCATTGTACCGTCGTTCAGCCACATTAAACAATTGCACAGCATTTTAGCAAAGCACATGCAGCTTAGGCCTGTTCAATAGTCCTTAGTCCACAGAAAAAGACATAATTTATGAAGTTCAGAACACATTGAAACATACTAAGCAGATTACATATGAACGTGGGAAGGTGGTCTCAGATTTATGGGAACAGCGGTGAAGACTGAAGAGCACAGAGGGTAAGCAGAAGAATCAATTCTTAGCTGTTGTTGGGACAATTCTCCAAAGCTTAGGAAAAACAGGCAGTACAGGGCACTTCTTGTAAAACATAGTTCCTGATGGATATGGGACATTATAAAGACAACTCATGTCCCATGGAAGATAGTGACCTCATTTTTAGACTTTGGGTTTCAAGGAATAATGATGTCTTAAAGTCAAGTCATACTCTTTGAGGGCACTAAGTAATTGCATTGCCCAGTAAATATTTTGGGCCCGACTCACAAATGTAAATGTTAACTTTTGTGTAAGTTTATTTTTTTCCGTGCTCACACACTATGATTTAGTAGTAAATTTACGACTGTGATAATTCCGCAGTCTGGACAGAGAACTCCACACAAACAAAAGATAAGATAGGCCTATCTTCTTATGTGATGAGTTCTCCGCCCCGACTGCTGTGTCTCCACAGTCATAAATTTACTATCAAATCATAGTTTGTGAACACTAAAAAAGAGAAAACTTACACAAACATGTAAGTTTACATTTGTTAATCAGGCCCAATATGTTTAATAAAAACAGATACGAACTGTATGCACATTGGTTTTCAAAGTATTATAGGGGTAGCGTCACCCTTATAAGATATATTCCTTCACTGCAAAAGAGTAATACTAGTTAAGCTAAAGATAGTATAACACGGATCAGCATGGCGAAGGGTTACAACAACACAGGCATTTAAACCTACAACAACCAACAGCACAGAGAATCTCCATTGAGGCTTAGATCTCACGCTTGTAAGTACACAGTTTACAGCCCTCCCTGATGCTATCTTAAATTGAGTAACAAGGTGATGTGATGATGTCCAAGGTGGAGTGACAGACACCCTCTTTACAAATGGGGATTTCAGAGAGTTTCAAAAGGGACACTGCATCAGCTTTTTGCAGAAGATGCCTTGACCAAGACTTCATGCCAAGCAGATGTTAACGCTAAACCAGACAAATAGGCGCCTAGTGGGAGTGATGTCATGGTTAAGTATACCTAAATCACTGACTGAGCGTTGCAGCACAAAATGTATTGAAATAAAGTAAAGTAAATTACAAGCACCCAACCCCACACCACAAGGTTGATTCATTGTTGGCAGTGCGAAAAGTGGATGTTTTCTATGGTGTACTCTTGTGGGCAACATGAACAAGTGGCAACTAATGCAAAGAGAAGATTTCTTTGTAGGCCGAGAAGATACCGGACATAAATGAACCCATGAAAAATACACAGGCAGGCAATGAAACACTCAAGCAGGGCAGTTAAGTGGCATTCGTGGCTTCTATGTAATCACTGTACAAGAATTCCAGCAACATATAAGCAACCTTGGCTGCAAAGGAGGGTAAAATGCAGGCATTGACTGCCAGCATGGTTTCCATGGAGTAGAAAGTGGTAGTTGCTTGTGGTAAAATAATAGGTAAGGCTCTAGACATTGACAATAATAATCTCTTCCAGAAGTGGTTTCACAAATTCCAGCACAACAGAAGACATTCAGAACATTCAGACTGCAGATTCTGAGAATTCTAGGAACATGTAAGGATGTAGTTCCTGAAGCAATGATAGAATCCATCTGACCATTAACACAAAATTGCACACAGGTGTTCTGGACAAGCTACATCTCTTAAGGTTATGAAAAATAGTCTCTCCAATAAAGGGAAGAATCTACCAATTCCTTGAGAAGCATGATGATCTTCACCTTGAATTACCCCATTGAAAGTAACTGCAAACTAAGGGATGGAAAAATGCAATATCACACAAGGCGATCTTTAGCAACTCTACATTGGATCCTGTTCAAAGTCTTCCTTACCTTGGTGAATTAATTCTGGATCAAGTGCCAAGCTTACCTGCAGGAGGGCCTTCAACTGCAAACCTACAAGGTACTTCAGGATTTAGCATTTGTGACAGACTGCTGAAGTGAAAGTGGCTTAAATATGGACACAAATTGATCATGTTACAAAACCCTAGCACTGAAATGTACATGACCCATCTTTGAGCACACAACCAGCATGCATGCTCATTTGGAAACACGTAAAAGTCGCCCGATAAAATGAACCCTACTATGTAAGTAAGTAAATACACTTTATTTGCATCAGTTAATAAAAGCTTTTGCAAAGAATGTACAAAAGAGAATAACACTCCTACGAGAAACAAAAGAAAGATAATAAATGTGGTTTCTCCAAAGGAAGGGAGACGCCAAGCAATTGTGCCAATGGTGTGTTTTAAAAAGGACTAGAGAAAGACCCCAGATAAATTAAAAAACAGTTTAAAAGTGCTAATATACAAGATAAAAAAAGCAGCTTGACCAGAGGCACACAACTTCGTCAGGCAATCTGGTAAAGTCTTTGAGTCACAGGGCGGTTTAAAAGTGCGGGTGAACAGGTTAAAAGCAGGATAAACATAAGCACACAACTTTGTCAGGCGATCTCGTAAAATCGATAATCACAAAGTGCCGAGATAGCTCAGAGTTGTGGTACAAATGTCCATTCTCTGGACAGCAGCCAGGCCCCAAGAACTAGGATAGGGTTTTTGTTCCCTCGTTGTCACTGAGCCTTACTGTGCGCATTTTCTAATTTATTTATTTTTTGTTCAAATGTGTTTAGAAATTTCACAAAGCAGCAGTTTAATGTAGGATCATAAGGTTGCAATCAAGATATGATGGCCTGGCTGCATGTGTGGATCCTTTTGCTTTTCATTAAGGTTTTAAGAATGCAACTCCTATTCATTGTCATTTTAGGACAAATACATATAAGGCGCAAAAGATTTTCCATACTTGAAAGACACAGATGACATCCTCTATCAGCAGTGTTCTGCTATGTTTTTCCACTAGTGTGGGTGGACGACCTAAGTGGCACTGCAGCTAGTGGCGTAAGAAGGGGGTGTGGTGGGTGCGTGCCGACCCGGGTGTATTAAAAACATATTTTTGCCATTTTGTCAAGCCGGGGGTGACAAGAAATGTTCCGCACCAGGTACCACCTGACCTTGCTACGTCACTGACAGCAGCAGCTTTAGTTTCAGGTACAGTGGGTATGTGCCAGACAAATACTGTGCCCACTTTAATTGAGAATAACTGTCCAGACATGAGCTCTTATTGCAAGTTTGTCTTTATCCTTTAAAGAGGCCATTCAAATTTGGGTGATTTCTTGAAAACATCATATGTAATTGGCAGCACTTATAGGTTTCCATATTGCAGGTTTGCTAGAGGTTGGTCTTAATACTCTTTGAAGCTGCTACTGTTAGTGCTGCCCATGTTGTAGGTTGGTGATCCCAGGTTATTGTTTATTGTGTTAGGCTCCACATGTTTTAATATACAACAGCGCTCAACTGTTGCACCCCGCCTACCAATCGGTTGCCTCGTAAGACCGAACCCCAAGCATATCTGGCTAGGGGAGGAGCTCCGTGCTAGGTTAAACACATGCAAGGTTTGTCCAGTGGTGATAAGGCATGACCATGAAGGGCCTCCCTGCCGTAGGTTAGAGTTGGCAGAACCTTTGCCACATTACCCTTAAAAGGGGGTCAAACGATGGTCCTTTCAGCCTCCTGTGCAAGGTATTGAAGGCGACAATGAAGGCACTGCTCCTGTTTGTGATAGCCACAGCTGTTGTTGGAGCGTTCCCTTAACATCTAGCAATACTCATGAGTATTTACACGCTTTTACTGTATCCAGGGTATATGTACCAGGTGCCAGGTTGTGTTCTTCTTAACTGCCTGGCTGACGATCATCACTTTTGTTTTATTACGATTAATAACTAGGTCAGTTTGCGTGGTGTGTAGTTACAGTCTGTACCTACCTAAGTTTGAATGTAAAGAACCGCATCATCCGCATATAGTAAATGATTCAATGCTAAGGTACCGAGACGGAGGGCATGGCTGGTAAATGAGCCCCAGTCTGTCAATAAACAATGTGGTGGGTAAGGGTGAACAAGAAGAGTTGTCATCTTCTGCCAGAACTCACACTTCCCTATATGCTGGGCGTTCATTTGTCTTTCCGTCAAGAACACCCAGAGGATGGTTTCTATGAGAACATTCCACAGACGCTGAGTCCTGTCCAAGCCAGACCTTGTGGAGGTGAAGTTGCATTTCATTAGACCAACATAGTAACCTCAGTAGTGTATCAAACAATGATGGGGGGCTTGTCTTCTCTGGAGAATGTGATGCCAGAATGCGGAAACTCCCGTATCTCAGAGAGTTTCATGGGCTTTCGGCTGAATGGAGACCCCCCCTGAAGAAATCAGCAGACTATGCCTCAGTCTTCTTGCATCCGATGAAATGTCCTCTGAAACGGAAAGCTTTTTCATCAATAACATCAGTATATTACTCACCTTTCATCCAATAACTGGTATTATCTCAATCTAGCTTTCCTTAGACAAAATGGCGCAACATTTTTCATAACTGTGCATTCAAAGAGTTTCTGATAGCTATGTAATCAAAAATGAACGAAATACATACATATACAAAAGAGTGTCTGTCATGTTTGGCATTCCTGTTTACACTCACCGTTCATTGAGGCAGCAATAGATGATTGGATTGTACATTGTAGAACTCATGGCCAGCCACATAATTGCCAAGTATATCTGCTGGATGGCTTTCATTTGGAACAACTCTTCGTCAATATGCTGTAGCATAAAAAATATGTGGTAGGGCAGCCAGCAAACTGCGAATGTACAGACGACAACAATCATCATCTTCACAACCTGCAAAAAGAAAGGAAAAGATTAATCAAATCAAAGTCATACAATAGCTTTATACTCAATCAGCCATGTTTCCGACCCTGGGCCAGATTCAGGGAGGGGGTGACAACAGCAGCGCCATAGTAGACATGGTACTGCCCCGCTGTTTCATTGCTGTGCTGCTTCGCAAAAGCAAAAGTAAATTAGACCCACAGGCTTTTAAAGAAAGTGAAGGTTCATGGGCAGAAACGCAAAAAGTAAAGAACCTAAAAGATGTTAACAGGAGATGCAAAAAGAAAATAATTAAATGTTTTAAGTGCCTGCCCGCACATTTTAGCACAAAAACAGTAGTTTTTAATATGAGAGGAATCATTTTCCTGAGCCTGCAAAGGATGATATTCTTTTATTACAAAGGGAGGATGAAATAGCTCTCATCTAAAATATTTGTGTTAGAAATTGGGTTACTGGTTGATTAGGGTGCTCTGGTCAAGCAGCAACCACAATCCTAGTCAGGGTAAGGCACAAGAAAACCTGAAATTAACCTGTACTCAAATCCCTGGTAGCCGGCATAGAGCAGTCAAGTTTAACTTAGAGGCAATGTATACAATGTTTGTGCAACACTTCAAAGAGTAAAAAATATACCGTAATTTAATGAATATTAATAAATCAAACAAGACCAAAACAACAAACATCTAATCAGTAGAACCGTAGACATTGAATTTGAAAGTTTTTAGGGGAAATAGCACCAAATGGTACACAGTGGCAACTGTGGTTATCTCGTTGTCATGGACCGGGACAAAGTCACCCGTTCAGGCAAAAAATGAAGGCGCGCGGGCCAGCTACAGGGACACGGTTTGGCCCACTAAACAAAAGTAAAGTCGATCCTGATTTGCAGAGCAATGAGCGGATCTGCTTCGAAGATGCTTTGTGTAGCTGAGGTGATACAATGGTTCCGTGATGCGGCGAAGCTGTGGTGCGAGGTCCTGGTGAGCCAACATCGAGAATCCCATTGATGGGCTTGGGAAGAGAAGTCCGGTGTCGGTGATGAGCCGCATAGTTGGGGTGATGCATCAATTTCAAGGAGCTGCAAGGATGTGATGCAGAGTCCAGCGTTGATGAGAGATTCAGGGGCCTGCACCAAGGGTGCATCGCACAGTGGCACTTCTGAAGGCGATGCTCCTGTGGCAGCAATACAAGTTTTGTCTGATAGGTCCAATCCATGCACCAGTGGAGATGCATCGGTTGTGCTTGTGGTTGCACTGCCCAGCAGATGCAATGAGTCAGTTCCGCTGGTACCACAGATGCTGGAAAAGCACCTTTAGCCCACTTCCAAGGGTCCAGGACTGGGATAAAACCACTTGGCAGGGCAGACTCACATATGTTAGAGTCTAGGTGCAGATGCAAGGTTGTTGGAAGCCTGTTATATCTCTGAGCTTCAGATCAGGAGGCCAGTCAACTATCACTTGAAGTCATTCCGGGTTCAAGTGATGCAGGTCCAGTCCTTCTCACCCAGGCAAGAGGACAGCAAGAAGCAGGTCAGCACAGCAGGGCATCAGTTCCTTCAGAACAGCAGTCCAGCAGAGTGACCGTTCTTGTAGCAGCACAGCAGTCCTTCTTCTCGGCAGAGTATCCACAGGTTCAGAAGTGTATGGAAGTGGGGGTGTCTGAGGTCCTCGTTTTATACACAGTCATGGCTTTGAAGTGGTAAGAAGCTTCTAGAGACATGCCTTTGAAGTGCACAGATGTCCTGGCTTCCCTGCCTCTAGACTAACTACAGGGGTTATGAAGCCCTTTGTGTGGAGACAGGACCCACCCTATTCAGGTATACTTGAGGATGGCCCCAGCTCCTCCTACCCATCCTGCCAGTGATGTCCCATCCAGTCACACCTAAGATTCCATTGTGTGTCGCTATTTAGGAGGAATATACAAAGCCCAAGTGTCAGCTACACCAGTCATGTGACCAGAGACAATCTGCAGACACCAAATGGCTAAGGCAATTAAATCGCAAAGATTCTAAAAGTGGCATTTTCATAATTGTAATTTAAAATTCGACTTCACCATAGATTAGGATTTTAAATTAGGATTCCAGAGAAACCACACATGAACCAGTTATCTATTCCCATTTGGAAATTATAAAATGTAATAAGGCATCACCAATGTTATCCTATGTGAGACATAGGCCTTTTGGTATTGAATAACGAATGTACGAGTTTTTCATTACCAGGCCATTTAAAATTTTAAAGTACATGTCCAACTTTTTAAATGCAGTGCACCCTCCCCTTGGTATTAAAAAGGAAGCTTTTGGTCTGGCAAAAGGTTCATTTTACCAGGTCGACATGGCAGGGCAAAACGGAGCATGTAGGTTCTGTAATGGCAGGCCAGTGACATGTTAAAAGTGCTACATAAACGTGTGGCACAATCAGTGCTGCAGGCTCACTAGTAGCATTTAATTTGATGGCCCTAGGCACATGTAGTGCTCTCTACTGGGGACTTATAAGCAAATTAAAGATGCCAATTGAGGATAAGCTTATGTTACCATGGTTTAGGTAAAGAGCACATGCACTTTGGCACTGGTTAGCAGTGGTAAACTGCCCAGATTCCTAAAGTAAGCAAAAACTAAAGCAGCACCACAGTCAAAAACAAGAGGTCAGAAATCAAAAAGTGAGGGAAACCACACCAAGAATGCCAGTATATTCACTTGCAGTATAAACTTAGCTGATAACGCTTATCTCCATTGCCCCTCTTTTATTGTATCATTTTGTCTGGTCAAAACCTGCCGATGAGCTAAATCAGTAACTAATTAGAGATTGTCTGTCTTTGGATGGTATTATTCACATTCTTGTGCTTAATTATCTTAAGATGTTTTGTATGAAGTTGGGTAATAATTATTATTTTACAGAGCCCATGAATTGCAGAAGATTGATGGGAAAGAATTTAGGCGATCCTAAATCGAGTTACATGAGACTGATCAGGCTGTGGAGGGACTCACCCAGAAGGTTATCTTGGCACTGAACAACAGATGTTCATTGTCATTCAACAGTACTCATTTTATTGACCTCAGATGGATGAAATGCTCACTAGATACATCAAGATTTGAACTTTTAACCATGATGTTAAACACCGGGCCCTGCAGTGGGCACATTAGTCCACTAAGCTACCAGACCCAAGTGAAACCTATGTCACTCTGCAAAGTGTCATAACACATCTTAATTTGTATCATACTACATGTATCAGCATGAAGTCATTATACAGTGTGCCACAACAAGTTGGACCCCTTTCAAGTTCAGACTGCTGTACTGTCATGAGAAAGATGGGCTTTTCTCAACATGTTCTCACTGCACTGTGAGTCATTAAAGCTGGGATAAAACAAAGTGAAGTTCTATAAACCCATTTTTGTTAAACTCTGTTTTATTGGGCCACTGCGTGAAGGCAGGGGGCAAGATGATTGTCACTTAAAGCCACTGATGGATGGTTCTTAAACTAATTCTGCTCATATTCCTGAGGAGCACCTCAGTTCCAGGATCTGTCAATGCGAGAGCTTTCCATGAACCAAAAGTGACATCTACACTGAAGTGACATTGTCTCTTCATGATAAATGTGGCATGTGATGTACTGGCATTCCAGGCTAATGCTAAAGAGTTGCATAATTGTGGTTGCCATGTTTGCCGAAATTTGTAGGTATCACGTTCCTCCGTATGTCTTTAATTCCTGGAACTGTTGACTAAATGATTAGATGAGTGGATTACAATAGCAGTTATGATTGGAGATTCTGACTGTATTTGGCTGAATCTGCTGCTTTTGGTTTGCCGTATCTGTGCATTACTACATCACACCTCCACCTCACCTTTTTAACAATACCGGCACGGAGGTCTATTAAAATTCCTTTTATTCTTCACATGCTAGGTATTTTTTAACACTCACTTACTACCCACTCCTGACCCTGCCACTCACCACCTCTCACACTACACATAGTGGTTACGTCAGTGCACCCGTGTATCCGCTGGTTAGCAGCACGCCGCGTTCTGTAGAGGGGCGCAAAGAACCCTATGAGGAAGCATGACACCAAGGGACCTTTTGGTGTGTGAGGGGTATTTAAAGAATACAATGTGCTTCCCATCCATGTAGGAAACACATCCAACCCAAGACCACCTGGGTTCTATCGCCAATCTCTTGTGGGTGGATACCATTTGTTTATTAGTTATAGCGAGGGGAGGTCAAATCCTCTCCCTGTGTCCGTCCAGACACACTCTCTCTCCACTCCCTCCTTTGGTATTTATGGTTATCAGAGTAACCATAAACGTACATCACATTAAAACTGACAGAATACAAAAATATCTCAGGATGGAAGAAAGCATAAAAGTATATAGAAACCTCACAGGCAGCAACATATAATGCAACAAAAATCAGAGTATAGGATTGTCACCAACATATAACAAAAGAAAAGGTTTCAGTCGTCCCAGTTTTTGGATGTCCCATGGCCAGCAATGATACAATGGAGTAAAGAGCAAGTGCCAAAAATAAAAAGATGAGCAATACTCACAGGATGATAATAAATGCAATAATGAGAGGGTCTAAAATTGAATAATTCATTTTAAGGTTAAAGAGACCACCACGATTTAAACAGCATTAAATTAATTCTGTTGACCGCACGCTTTAAAACAGAACATAATTTAATACAATTAGACTGTGAGCCCAACAGTTGCATATATTTCAAGGCCAGTTCGAGCATCTAATACCGTTTCCTAATAACTGGAATTAAAAACCCTTTACTAAAATCACAATAAAATGGACAGAAAAAAATTAAAGAAGCAGACTCTGGGGTAAGGATTCATTGCCTGGCCACAGCAAGATTTTAGAGGGGTGGGACTGGCCCAAAGGAAAGACCAAGTGCCATCTGACAGTGTGTTAGTAACATCCCATCCCAAGAGCAGTCAATCCACTCCAAGTATGGTTCTCAGTTAATATAGTAATAAAACAATTGTGCTCCATAAACAAAAAACCCTAATCTAAATTTGTTTGAATAGAATGAGAAAAAAAGGTGTCAGTTAAGAAACCCGATTAATTAATGCACAAGCAGGACGCCTTTGTATAAAAAGCTGAAAGCATTCTCAGTTCAAAGATATCAGCAGACAATTTAGAAAAGTCTAAGTAAAGCAGCCTCCCATGAAGAAAGTCATCAGAAACTCAAAGGTGAGTCTCCAGTCAGAGAATTGGAGAAGGAATTTGCTGTCTACTCTAGGAACACGCACTGATATAAACACAATATTCTTTGCTGCAACACTATTTTCTTTTATCCTCTTCATCCTCCAATAGAATATCAGCAAACTCCTAGGACTAAGCAAACTCTCTTTTTTTCTCATAGGATCACACTAAGCTTTCAGACATTAGACCGTGAAAAGTTACAGCTTTGATATTTTGTGGTCCAGACAGTTCTTCCCAAAAATCATTCTTCCGGCCGACACCTCTCCTCCCGGTGAGAACTCCCTATCAGTTGTCTAAAACATAACAAATGCCTATTCACTAGCTGACAAAAGGCTTCTGGAAAAATCATCATTTGTGAGAAAAAGCATTGTGTGCGAACAACTATTCAGTGTGAAAAATTGGCTTTCAGTGCTATTGCATTATTTGTAAGTTAACATGGCATTGACAGTTAGGCTAACTTAAACAGGCACTTATGTTTTTGCAGGCCTATATCATTTAAGTATGATTACCTACTATACGTTTTGCAATTAGAATGTCTTTACTTAAACATAAGTTTTTCATATTATTAATAAAATACAATTTACATCAACATTATTGTAACACTTTCCCAAACAGTATCACTGTTTGATACTTAACCCAGTTATCCCCTTCTATCCTTAATTCTGGTAGCACCACTATTCTGCCTTCTCGTCTCCACCTGCTACTGTGCCTATCTCCACTATCTCTATTGTTCCAGTTAACAGACCTCTCCACTCCTGTGTGGCAGATCTTGCATGCATCCATACTGGGTCACAAAAATGCTCCAGCATCTCCTTATAGATCTGAATACAATACTTCTGTCTACTCTGCTACAGAGGTAAGCTGCCCCACAGTCAGTCCAATAACCATACTTTCTGCTGTTATCTTGAACTAATGCTTAGCCCTGCTTGAACCAAAAAAAAAAGATAAATCTAGTTGTGAGTTATAAGACCCATCTGGGGGACAGAACGAATCCATGACCATAATGGCTGATGTTAAAACTAAGAAAGGAAGGCCTAATTTAGACCTTGGACTATCTACCACAGGTTCACCTACTTTGAACGTAAGAGTTTCAATAAACAACCCTAGGGGAGGAATCTTAGTCACTGAGTTGCAGCTCCCAAAGGCATGGGACGCAAACAAAATGTGGAAGTCCATGGGGGTACTGGGAGTGGAGCAAGATACCAGGGGGAAGAGCTCACACACACAATCTATCAGGGATCTTTCTGTACAGATGACAAGTGAGAATACCCACTATGAAATCTTTGACTTGCACCTGGAGCGCAATAAAACATCTTACAATCTCAACTCAGCAAATTGTGGCTTTCGGATACCTGATAAATGAGAAGCCAGCTAAAGGAAAGGGACAGTGAATTGAATAGAATAGATACTCCAAATTCTGTTATTATATCGCTCTCAGGGTCTATGAGAAACACTCAGTATATGGAGAACCATAGCTCTCTCTCGAATCTTAAGCGGTCTGCAATTCCAAAGGAAGATCCAGGGGAGAACAAACCGAAGGGCCTGTGGAATAAATGTAACCTTTAAGAGCTGCTATAACTGGGGTGGGAGATAACCGCCTCTCCATCGGAAGGGTTGGGAGAGTTTTGGCCAGTCCACATTACGCATGTAAAGTGGAGTTCTGCCCTAATTCCACCAACTGCTGCTTGGCGGAACTTTTGCTCACAGGTGGCTTGCCAACCTTAAATTGTCTAGCACGAGGAAAAACTGCCATAACCTACCATGATTTTCGGGCAGAAGGAGAGCACCCGGCAGTAGTGACAATTCATGGTGAGAAAGCTGCAGCTCGAGTATACAATGTTTTCGAGCAGCAGCAAAGAAGCAGCGCCCTCTGGCGTGCCGTGTGGTGCCGTTCACCCAGATTTTTCTGAATGGAACAAGCTCATGATGTTACAAATCAGTTTGAGCAGCGCGGCGTGCCGATTTCCATCCGTTCGCGGAACTCCACGGAATCTAGCAGAGTGTTCATGTAACTCCGTGGAATTCCAGGGAGTTCCACGGAGTGAAGCTTCGTGACTTTCACCCACCCCTAGTTATAAGTAACAATTTATGACTTAATATTCAGACACCCGAAAATGCACAGAACAGCAATTGTTCCTAGACAGCCAAAAACAATGAGATGAGCTTGACCATTACAAAATACATTTTAACCGGCTGAGGAGATATGTCTGTTGGGAATAACAAATTGTGCGAAAAATATTTCAGTTTATTTGTGGACAATATTTAAGGTTCCACATGAGGCACAAGGGGAGCTTCAGGACAATAAGAGATAAGTTAGAAGTGAGACAGAACAGGACAATGGATATTTCAATACGAGGGACATCTATAGAGAGGCCCCTTTGCCTGCTGAGTTAGTTGGGGCTCACCAAATAGGTCAAGAGCATGAGGCACCTGATTTAAGGACGTAGTGGAGCTGCAACCAACACCAGCTATGCTGGTGAAAAATTTGACTTCAGTCTACCATAGCCCCCTGCCTCCGACCACCTATAAGATTGGTGGAAATTTAGAGTAGTGTAAAAATAATTTGCATGTGGGGATATGCATAGTATTTTTCTGGCCCTTACTGAGTTCACGGAAAGCACAGTTTTTCGAATTTCACAACTCTCTATAAACTCCTTTATAAACTCCTTACTGGGGGGTGTCAGCTATATAATGAAGAAGTGAGAGGATGTGGCCTAATGGATAGAGTGGTCGGCCTTGGAGCTGGGAAATTGGGGTAGAGTCTCAGCCGGGACGCACAACATCCTGTGATTCTGGGCAAATCACTTATTCTTCATATGCCTAACAAAATGAATGTGTGGGTCTGTAATCCAACTGGTGCTCATGTAAAGTGCTGATACCTCTGGGTCAGTTTGTGCTATATAAAACTCCCCTCCCAAAAAAAGTGCTCCAGGCAAAATTGTATTTTGTCTACTGGTGCACTCCCAATGCATTGAAAAAATAAATTAAAAGGCATTTTCCGGTGATTTAATATTACACAAGATGATTTCCTAATGCTGCTGCTGACCTCACCTCAAGAAAGGATCCGTCCTAGATATAACTGTTAAGAGTCTCAGGCCCCAATTCAGAATAGTGAGGGTATTTATTGCAAACAGGAAATATCATTACTCCGGAGTGGGGTATTTACAAGGTGCAGTAACTATCAGCTATTTCAAGGCAGAAATGAGGCACAAGTGGAATCAGGCAGAAGCAATGTATTTGCAGTTTCCTTTGTTAAGGGGTGTAATTTCCCACTCACTTACCAGAAGAGAACAAGACAGTTGTAAGCTACAGAAATGAAGAAACCTCGTTCATAGTCACTCAAAATAACAGCACCTGCCAAGTCAATTTGCAGGCAAATTATGAACATATGAAATTTAGATTAAGACTTCCATTCATTAGAAATGTATCCTCAATCCATTTATTATACACAGAGACAACTGAGTGCAAAATCCCTTCAGCTTCAGAGTTCTTGCCTTTTCTGAATGTAACTATCCAAGCATGTCGAACTGTGCTGCATTTTTAAAAGAAATTATTCCATGTTTAATTAAGGGCTGGGATGTAGATAAGATAACATTTTCTGGGCATACATATATTTTCAATCAAAGCAATCAAGGGATCAGGGGAGTACATGCAATTTTCTCTGGATGCAAGCGAGAGATCTTCTTGCATATAGATAAAAGCGCCGAACGTGGATCGTCGTATTCTAGCACTAAATATACTAGAAAGAGTCGAGCGGCGATTAGCTTTCTGATATCAATAGATTGAACCGTTCAAATAGAAGTTTTCTATCAATGTTGGATGAGAATCCTTAAATGGGAAGCGGAAGTATTTTTTAAGACTGCATTACTTATTCACTGGGGAAATGTATTTCTTCGTTAAACAAAATAAAATAAAAGTAATTCGTCACAGACTTTGCACAATCCACGTTTGTACTTTGTATATATCACGTGTCTGCGTTAGGGTGACGAATGATTGATTTTTCCCTAGAGGAACTCCATCCACAGATGTTTCAGTCTATAGCTACTGCTGTTAAACCTAAGAGACACCTTATTTTGCAATTGTCAAACCTACGCCACAGAAATGTCAGATGCGATAAGGTATAATTTTGTGATTGTCTCCCTTATCCCATGTTCTTTTCCTACTTAATAAATCTGGAAGAAGTTGAGACCCAGCTTAGAGAGTGGGGAAGCAGTGTTAGTGTTGATTTAACCACGCGTTCTGTGGCCACTGGTGCACTCCTGTCCTCTTGGCCTGTCTCTTCTCTGACTTGGGGGCTGAAATGGTGGCCTCCTTCAGGATAATGGGGCATATTATCAAGAAACTGCGTTAAAATTATCGCCGCTTTAGCGTCAACATGGGCTTCTATGGGAATTCTCAAGGGCATATTATCAAGCCCATTATCGCCGCTTTAGCGGCAATTTTCTGCCGCTAAAGCGGCAATAATTTTAACGCCGTGCTTGATAATATGCCCCAATGTTCGCTGGGCAGCCTCTGGGAGGGGAGCCAACACCAGCACTCAACTCCAGGACCGGTGGCGCTTCTGTTTGGCTGTGGTCACACATTAAGCAGTGGCAGTTGTGACCTCTAGGCCAAATTCATCAAGGTGATGTCTTTGGCGCAGATGTGGCCTCAGGGACTGACCATGGCTTTCTGCTTTGGCGGCAGTGTGTTTTTAGGCCTTGGTGGAATTTCTTTCAGGCTGGAGTAACTGGAGCAATTCTGCGTTACTCTTTGATGAGGAATTACCGATCATTATGCAATGACTCCTCCTTGCATAATTAAGAGTAATTTGGGGGAAAAATCCTAACACAAGGGCACATCGAGCAAGCGCAAGCAGCCGCTCGTGCTAACTATTTATGTTCTGTTTCATTTAGCGCTATTTCGTAGCACAAAATTCAGCCTCACGTCCAGTTTGGAACACAAGTGGGGCATTTTTTAAGCTACAAAATAGCATCACATGCAGAATTACTCTTCTTGTGTAATTCGGGGTAATCCCGGAAGTTTTAGGTATTTTGGCGTGATTATGTTACACTAAATTATGCAAGTTATGCCCATCCTCAGTGCTTTCCCCCTCCTCCTGGGCAGAAGCAGCAGCATTTCGAACACATGGCAGACTCCTTGAGATTCACAGGGATACATGCTTTGATTACAATCTTGATAAGGCTCACTCATAAACTAGGCTCAGAGACCTGCTGACCCTTTTATAGCACTGATTACTCCTTGCTCACTCTCTTGGGTGTCAGCTTTTTCTGGGGCTCCTTGTGTCGGGAAGATGCTGAGTTTCTTCTCCAGGACGATCCCGCCTCCTGCAGGGCCCAACATACTCCTTTCCTCTTTCAGCAGGCATACAGGCCTCTATGCTTTCCAGGTAGACTCTTAGCTCCTCCAGAAGGCAGTGTTAAGTTCGGGTGATGCCCCTCAGCACTGGAAGGCTGGCTGTGAAGCAGACACCAGTAGTGTTTGCGCAGAAGCATCATCATCAAGATATCTTTATTTCGGCAATTTGCCTTAAAAAGTACATAAAAAAATAAATATATATACAGACAAACTTGGCACAGAATGAAATATTTCATTACAATACATTAAGTAATACATAGTCCCCTTCTCCTGTTCCACATTGCAAAGAGGAATTTAGAAACTGCAAAAACTATACATTCAGATGTGTCTGTTTTTAAAATTCTAAAAGCATGGCTACATTGCCGAAAACCCATGTTTTTGCAGATAGGCACTATCCACTGCTTCCTAGCTTTTGTGTATGCAGGGCAGAAAAATAATACATGGAGCTCATCCTCTTTAACACAACTACAGCCAGGGCAGGTCTCAACAGAATTTGATGCCCAGCTGCTAGTGAAAGCTCGCAGAGGTAGTGTGCCGTATCTCCATTGCAAATAAAGTTTTCTTGATGGTATAGGATAAATAATATCCATAAAATTCTCAAATTGGTAAAAATCCTTGACACTTAAAAAAGATTTAGTTAAAACTCCAATATTAGGGGCAGTCTGCACTCTGTTTTGTTTCTCAGCCACATAGATCTTAGTGAGCATCTTCCGTGAGATCATCTTGCAGCTTAGTTCCGGTTCATACCACATGCCATCCAGCCCGAGTTTGATGCACTGGGATTTTATAAACACAAACCAAGGGATTTTTGGTACACAGTTGCTTGCCAGAATTTCCTTCAGCTCTAATCTATAATACAATAATTCTGGTGTAGTCCACAGCCTGTGCCAGTACCTAAGGGGCTTCAAAGCTAGTTCATCATCCATCGACCTCAGATTCAGATCCATCCTCAGAGGATGCATCGGAGTACTCTGTGGAAGTGATAGTAACTGTCTGATGAACTTGTTTTCAATTTTAAGAAGTTCCAGCCCAGGTAGGTGCCCCCAAAGTTCTGCTCCATATAGAATTGCTGCCCTGGCCTGGCTCTTATATACTTCAAGCGGGGGTTTAATTGGTTTGTATGTGGACGTGTTGGAAAACTTAAGGATACCCCCAGCATACTGGGCTAATTTCAGCTGCGCCTTGGCAATTTGTGGAGCCCATGAAAGATTTTCGTTCAGCGTTACTCCTAAATAATCAAAAGTTTTTACCCTTTCTAGCTTTGATGAATCAAGTTTAGGGTTTGGCCGTGTGGAAGGTGAAGGATTAAACACCATATACTTTGTTTTGTTCACATTAATTTCCAGGCCTCGACCTCTACAGAAGTCCTCGAAACTGTCAAGGACACGCTGAATTCCCATTGGTGATTTGGAAAGTAGCAGGGTGTCATCCGCAAACATAATTGCTGGCACCCTGCTACCTGCCAGAATTGGGGCGTCATTGTTAAGGGCGCTATTAAGATGGGAAATCACACCATTGACATATAGGCAGAACAGGGTGGGTGCTAGAACGCACCCCTGTCTCACCCCTCTGCCAATGGGGAACTTAGAGGTTAAAGCCCCGTTCTTCCCATGACGCACCTGGGCAAAATTGCCCTCATGCAACTTGATCAGTATTGTCAGGATTGGTAGGGGTACCCCCAGACTGACCAACACGCCCCAAAGTTTCCCTCGGGGTACTAAATCGAAAGCGGAGCGGAGGTCCACAAATACCATGTAGAGGCTGCCACCCTCGATCTTTGCTGTTTTCCAGAATAGTAATAACAAGCGAAAGATTTGGTCCATGGTAGAGGTGTTCCTCCTAAACCCCGCTTGGTATTGGCTCAGTATAGCGTGCTCCTCCATCCAGTCCTCAAGTCGTTCAAGGATGAGCCGCGCAAAAATTTTTTGCGGGACATCTATGAGGCTGATGGGTCTGTAATTAGCCGGTAGCAAGGGGGAACCCTTCTTGAAGATAGGAACAATTTCTGCGCCCAACCAAGTGCAGGGCACGTTCATTCCTCTCAAGATTGCATTAAATAAAATGCATAGGTATGGTCCCCAGATCTCCATTTGGTGTTTAAAGAGGTCTCCCGGCAATTTGTCTAGCCCAGGGGCCTTGCTAGGTGGAATTTTCGAAATGGCATTAACAACTTCCTCAGGCGAAAACTGTATGCAATCATAGGAGTCATTCAGTGCTGATAGTGCCGGATATGTGTCCATATCAACTTCGATGGCATACAGGGCTCTAAAGTGGTCTTCCCAGATACTAGCCTCTATATTAGGCTCAGTGGCCGGTTTAGGATCCCCACTTCCTGTGTTGATTATAGACCAAAATTTACGGGCATCTCTCTGTTCTAGGGCGCATGACAGATCGGTCCATTTTGCATGGTCCCAATCCTGTTTGGCCAGCTTCAGCATAGCTTTATAATGAGTTCTCTTGGCGGCGATAAGAATCTTATCGTTGCCTTGCTTTACAGCCCGAATCAACTCTTTTTTTGCCAGGCGACAAGCATCATTATACCAAGAGGAAAGGGGGGTCCTATTCTTTCTTTTGGTTGCTGCTGGATTAAACATATCTGACAAGATACTAACGAGATTCGTATGCAGGGCCTGCAGTTTGATATTAAAATCTGGAGAAGGTTCTTGGGTTATTAAAACATCTAATTCGATAAAACACGGCAAGACTGAATTATACAATCTTGCCAGGTCCTCAGGGGATGCCTCCACCTTGTCCCACTTGACCCTGCGCCGGTCATTGGTTAGGACTAACCTGTCTACTCGGGCATCTCTGGGTCCTAAATCCTTCGGTTGTGTGACCGGAGAAGCCAGCTCCAGCCTCAGCAAATTGTGATCACTGTCGTCCCTTGCGATAATCTCGAGGTCGATAACCTTTGGCCACGACTGTGTCCGAACCATAATGTAGTCTAGACGCGATTCGTGGCCCTTTTTGTTGTATGTGCACCTGGAAGGAGTATCTGAATTGGTGCGTCCGTTACAAGCCCTGATTGAGTGGCTTAGTGTGAGGGCCGTTATTTGGACCGCTAGAGGGGACCAGGACCTGATGTGAGGAGATTGGACTTGCGGAATGGACCAGTAATCATCCTCAGTTGCAAGTGCACCATGGTCCATCCCCGGTAAGGGTTCAAAGTGGCAGTTAAAATCTCCTGCTACTAGTAAGGACACATCCGTAGGGATGGAGTACAGAAAATGTGATAGTTCGTCGACCGTAGTAGACTCACTAGATAGGCTGACAGGCCTCGAGTAAACATTCACAACAGCCAGCTTGAAATTATTGGGCCATTTCAGGATTACACACTGTATATCGTCCGAGTGTGTGCTAACAGACTCGGCTGAACAGCCCAAGTGAGTTGCCACCCATATGGTAAGACCCCCAGACGGTCGACCCTTACCCCCCCATCGTGCAGGTACATGAAAACCCGCAAATCCCATTCTCCTTTCCTCAGTTCTTGCCCAGGTCTCCTGGAATAGACATATGTCCATTCCATCGATAAACGTTCCCCATTCACCGCTCACTACTTTACTATGTAGGCCCGCAACATTCCAAGACGCAATTACCATGGATTCAGTGTTCATAGGTACCCTGGTATTACAGTCGCTCCTAATTGTAACAGTACTGTCACATAGGTGCGGCTCTATAACCTCTTGCACGTCTGGACGCCTAGCATCAGATGTAACCTCTTGAAGTTCAGGAGGGAGTTCAGCAGTATGGGTGTGTTTCTCTATGATAGTGGTTGAGAGCCCATCTATTGTTGATTGGCCTTCAGCTTCATTGACAACCCGACTTTTGCTGTTATTCTGAGTTTGCGCCGCTCCCATTACCCGATCAAGTCAATCCACGTGGTCCAGACAGCTGTATCTATTTTGTGTTAATATTTTAGGGGGTGCTGGTGGATGGTCAAATGGAGCCCTTGGTGGCCTTGCTCCTCCTCTATGTTGTACTAATGTCCAGCCATTCTCCCTAGCATCCCAGCGGGTCGGTGGGTAAAAGTAAGACAGCGGGTGAGTTTGGATCAGTGCACCCTGTCCCTGGTACCTCCAATTGCAGATATATTCAGCAGTTCGGGGGTCTTTAAAGTTTACTAGAATACAATCACCTTTGATGTTTTTTGGGCCATGACCCACCCACGATGCTCTGCGTACCATAAGGATTTCGCTAGTGATGCGTTCTGGAAGTGGTCGGTATTTGTTAAGCCAATCTATTACTTTATTTTTGAGGGAGGGGTATGATTCTATGGTTGAGATTGGGAGCTCGGGGACTCCAACCAAAATTGCCACATAAGGGCTACATTCTGGTGGCAAATCTATGGTACGTTCCTTGGGGAGATACCCCTTGCTCTCCATCTGATCACCATTCCCTTCATTTGTGTTGGCATCCCCCTTCCCCATTTGAGTGGTTGGGATAGTGGCTGGGTTTGTTGCTGTTAGTATTTTTGGAGGGACAGGCGTGTTGTTAATTGGATCTAAGTCAGACTGGAAACACCCATTTTTGGCAGGAAGAGGGCATGGATTAGGTATATTTGGAATTAGCTTGCTCTGTGTATCCAACGCCACCTGTTCTAGCCGTAAAAGCTGCTGCTCAATACGAGACAATCTCAATTCCAGGGGATTAATAATAGCACTCAGAAGAGCAGTTATAGTGGCATTTATCTCTGCTGAGGTGTCATGTATCTCACGTGGGGTTTCACTACTAATGGGAGTTGCTGCCCTAGTTCCTAAGGGTATAGGTGGGCCCTGGACTAAAGCAGCTGCGTGTTGGGCTGTTATAGTTGAGTCAGTTATCATCTGAGTACCCGTATGACCTTTGGCAAATTTCGCTTTTTTTCCCCCCGCTCTCGACACCGTAGTCAATTTCCTTTTTGGCATCGCTCCCTCACGTCTTCCTCGCAACTGGGGGAGACTTAACCTCTCAGGGGAGCTTAGCATTGTTGACGCTAAAGTAGAATCTAGGGCTTGCTCAGATGGGAGGGGCTGCAATAGATCTGAACTGCAGGATGCATTGTCCATGCATGAGGGGCGATTATCTGGTGTTACTCTGCTAGGAGCATTTGGAGAGCCTACATTAGCAATATGACCCAAGGAGGATCTTTTTGCAAACGCTATGTCTTGGGAGACTCTTCTTTCCATTAATATTATCCCCTGGTCTATTACGGAATTTGCTCTTGTTATAAAATTGTCCAGAGTTCCTGTTAATACAGTCCTGCTTCTGGTTGATGGTGCAGCCATGGTGCGTTAATCAAGGAGCAAAAATAACAGTACTTACAATCCTCCTCGAAGCCAATACAGCAAGCAGTATCAGGGATGACAGAGGGGTGGCCCGGTCCGGTCTTGATCGTGCTTGAACGGGCTTAAACGGGCCCGCCCTTGGCCCGGGCTTGGACCGGGCGCCGCCCGCGCGCGTCCCGCGCTGCGGGAGGTGCTTCGGCCAGATAAGGCCCACCAGCGAGGTCACGTGATACGTGACAGCGTCAAACGCGCTAAGGCTTCTGGGGGGTGTAGTTCGTGCCTCGCGCTGCCGTTCCCCTCACGGCGTTTCTGGGCAAAGTGATGAGGAAATGAGATGGTCAAGGCAAGATCAGCATGACAGCCGCTTCCCTCACGGCGGATGTAGGTTCGTGAAGATGCGTCCCGCGCTGCGGGAGGCGCTTCGGCCAGATAAGGCCCACCAGCGAGGTCACGTGATACGTGACAGCGTCAAACGCGCTAAGGCTTCTGGGGGGTGTAGTTCGTGCCTCGCGCTGCCGTTCCCCTCACGGCGTTTCTGGGCAAAGTGATGAGGAAATGAGATGGTCAAGGCAAGATCAGCATGACAGCCGTTTCCCTCACGGCGGATGTAGGTTCGTGAAGATGCGTCCCGCGCTGCGGGAGGCGCTTCGGCCAGATAAGGCCCACCAGCGAGGTCACGTGATACGTGACAGCGTCAAACGCGCTAAGGCTTCTGGGGGGTGTAGTTCGTGCCTCGCGCTGCCGTTCCCCTCACGGCGTTTCTGGGCAAAGTGATGAGGAAATGAGATGGTCAAGGCAAGATCAGCATGACAGCCGTTTCCCTCACGGCGGATGTAGGTTCGTGAAGATGCGCAGAAGCTTCTAAAGTACTCTAAGGAGGAACGCCTTTTCTTGGTCAAGAAGAACTTAGGTCTTGAACAAAGTGGGGTGGTTAGTTTCAAATGTTTATACACCAGTGCCAGAAAGCAGATAAGGATCAACTGCCTGTGGCTTGAGAAACAATTTGGGTATATCCTCTTTCAAACATCATATTCAGGCTGCTCTCCAGACAAGGCATTTGTGCAAAGTCCACAGCCTGGGGAAGCTGTCCTCATCCTCTATCATGTGCTGTGCTAAACATGTGGCATTCAAAGTTGATCTCACATGCCCCAATATTCAGATGCACACAACATGCAGAGTTCTACTACAATACATGTGCTACACATGCGCAGCACACTCAAACACACTCAACATGCACACAGGAAATCAGTGCAAGGTTCTGGGATTCACATCACAATGACACTTTACACCAGTGAGGCCAATACATCGCAAACACCCTCATACCTGGATATAGTCTAGGTACACAAGAGAGTGCACATCATGATAAGCTGCCAACACCACTAAATATGATCAACCCTGAGCCTATACAATAGTACCTGAATATTACAAGAGTTCCTATGGGGCACCCTTCCAGGCCAAAGGACAGGTCCAGGATCTCCTACTGTCATGGAGAGTCATAGTAATAATAATAATACCCTTCATTGTATGCGGCTATTTAAAACCAGTTCAATTTGCTAAAACCATGGAATCGAAATGCACATATTAAAACAGTACAATCAACATTTGAAACATATAGGGAATACCACACTGGTTAGCTGATAGAAAGGGGTGGCCTCAAAAGTACTATAACAAGGGTGCAGCAACAAATTATTCCTTCGACAGGACACCATCAGAGTTGTGACACAGTGAAAGGCTTCAATACAATAAGGGGTACAATCTGTCCAGTCAGCCTAACAAAAAAATCCTTTAAAAGTACTTAAAAAACACACCAGAATAATCTTTGAAGTGTGCATGTCTCATGTTGATGACAACCCAGGCATGCCTACGTTTGACAAAGGGGCTCTAGCTGAATGCCATGACCAAAGGTGGACGCCTTTTCCGATACCCGCTTTAAATGCTGATTGACTCAAATTACTGGCCCAAAGTTCTTTCACATTCAGCAATTGGTGGCAATCCTCAAAGAACCGATGATGTGCTTGGGCCTCTAGAGCTAATTTCAATCCATAGCAATGCCTCTAGGCAACCAACCCGGGCCCCCTGCAACTTACGATACCGGTTGAGGTAGGCACTAGCTGCCCGCTGGTCAGGAAGGCCTGGTTCCAACCTGATCTGGGCAGCAGATGAGCCAGAAAACCCTTTTGTATATCTTCATGAGTTTATGCAGCAGACTATTGTCCCTACCCAGTAAAATGTCCCTGTCATAGGTCAATGAATGAGAGATTTTCACCCTCATGACTTCCAGCAGGGATGAGATGCTTGGCCCCAGTACTGATTTTGATAATTTTGATAGATTTACCTGGAGGGTCAGGGCTTTTGCTATGACTTCTTTCCGTTGCTTCACAAAAAAAACCCTTGCAACTATATGCGCCCCCAGGTACTTGTAAGATTGATGCAATACAATTTTATTGTCACTATAAAGCCAGCCACCTGCCTGATATTTTTTCCCACTAAACGTTATGACTTGTGTTATCTTTAAATTCATCTCTCGGTTGTTAATGGTCATAAAATGTGCAATTGGTTAAGCAGCTGTTGAAGGCCTAAGCTTGTAGGGAAATATCGTCAGTTTACAGATGGTTACTGATCCGTCCACCTCCGATCTTTGGGGGGTGTCGATTGGTGGCCTCAAAGAGCTGTGATAAATCCGCAACAAACCGGTTAAAAAGCAGAGGGGCTAGCATGCATCCCTGCTTCACTCCCCGTGATTTGGGGATTTTCCTTGATATGTGAGTATCATCTCCCAGTTTAATGCACATCCAAGTATCGGAATGTAGCTAGATTATGGCCTCCAAAAGTTTTGAGGGTAGTTCTCATTTCTTTAGTTTGACCCACAGAGTCCCCCCATGGTACTCGGTCAAGCGCCGCCTAAAAGTCAATGAAGCAGCAGTGTATCAGGGAATGTAGAATTGTTACCTTATCTTTCAGAATTGATATTGCCATTACATTGGTTAGAGTGCCAGATTTTGCCATGAACCCTGTTTGGTTCATTGGGATTAGCTCCTTTTGCTCAAACCACATCCATAGATCCTCCAGAAGCAAGCTGGCATAGTATTTAGCTTCATTATCAATGACCGCTATTAAGCTATATTTATTTAGATCAGATCTGCAGCCTCCCTTATAAATCAGATGGGTTATGGCACCACTCCATGATTAAGGCATTGCTTACCTCCTCAGGCATTAGTCAAAACAAACTCCTGTTGAGCTGTCCTGCCCAGAATGTGATGTGCTGTTTGAAAAGTGTCTAAGGCAGACCATTAGGTCCAGGAGCTCCCTACATTTGTGTCTTTGATATTAGACTCTCTAAGCGTCTTGTGTGAAATGCCATATCCCTGGCTGGTGGATACAAAGGGTCTGGATCTTGGGATGGGCTTGAGTAGATATCACAATAATGCTTTGGGTGCCCCCATCACACTGACAGACTTCCTCCTCCTTTGCCAAAAAATGCATAGCAAGGAAAGATGTCCATTCTGGTTTTGTAATGTTTGTGCAGCCCAGCCCGCTTTGGCCATTCATTTGCCTATTCACCAGGCCCCAAAGATTCCTGGAATTGAGATTTTTGCTAGCGCAGAGGAGTGTTGTCCGGAAATACTCTAAATGTTTTCTTTTTTCTGTAAAGATTCCCTTCTTGTAAATCTTTTGTACCTGCTTGAATACATTTGCTCCTGGGTTCTTATGAACACTCCACAGATCCTTGTTACAGGCTTTCTTTAAGTCCTTAATCATGATTAAAGTAACGGTTAAGTTGGAAGAACCATACCAATGGACTGATCGATGGCATTCTGCAAGCAATCAAATGAAAATCACATCGAATAATAATGTTAATGTTAATGTTAACTGCTGCTTCTATAGCGCATAATCACCATCAGGTCTCTTAGCGCTTTGAGAGAGGGGGCTAATACCCAAAACCCACTGCAGTCCCCAGGACCATGCGTGACAGATGATTAGATGGAACCTAACGCCTCCCTGAACAGGAGCGTTTTGAGGCGTCTCCTGAAAGGGAGGAGAGCGCACTCCTTATGGAGGTCATCAGGTAGTTTATTCCAGAGTAGCGGGAGCAGGACAGAGAGGGATCTGCCTCCCTTGGATTTTGTATTGAACCGGGGAACTGCCAGCAGGCAGCTCTCAGCGGACCGAAGTTTACGGCCTGGCACATAGTGTTGAAGACGCTCTTTAATGTAGGTCAGGGCCTGGCCGTAGGTTGCTTTGTGGGCAATACAAAGGCCCTTGAATTTGGCCCTCTGCTTGATTGGGAGCCAATGAAGCTTGTGCAAGAGAGGGGTCGCATGTGCCCTTCTGGGGAGCCTGAAGATCAGCCTAGCTGCATCATTCATGGTCACCTGTAATTTGTTTGTTAGTTTTTCCAGTAGGCCGATGTATAGGGCGTTCCTGTTATCTAATCTGGACAGGATGGTGGCTGATACTTTGTAGAGCTGCCATCAAGAGGAGGGAGGCAAGTCTCCGCATCTGTCTCAGCAGGACAGTGCATGTACCAGTCACGGACGCAACTTGGTTGGACATAGAGAGGTCCGTGTCTATCTTAAAGCCCAAGATTTTTACGGTCGTGACCGGCGTAGGGGTTATGCTCAGCTCTTGGGGCCAGAAATGGTCACTTCAGGGGGTTACCTTCCTGGGGATGACTCGGACCTCAGTTTTGTCTGGGTTGACCTTCAGAGAGTTTGTCGTCATCCAGTTCACGGTGTATCTAAGAATATTTTGAACCAAGGAAGGGACCTCCTGGGAGTTGTCGATCTGGAAGATGAGCTGCGTGTCGTCCGCATAATTAAAGACTTGGCAGTCCATGCGCCCCAAGGAAGCTATTAGCGGCTGGAGGTAAATGTTGAAGAAGAGCGGGGACAGTGCTGAACCCTGAGGGACGCCACACGTAAGGGCGCCCCTTTCGGACACCTGCTCCCCAAGCTGGACCCTCTGTGACCACCCGGAGAGAAAGGATTCCAGCCACTGGTAAGCCACCCCGCAGATGCCCAGCTCGGCAACGCGGGCTAGAAGCTGCGCATGATTGACTGTATCGAATGCTGCCGACAAGTCTAACAGCACCAGTGCGCACGGTTTCTTCTTGTCGGCCATGACTCTGAGCTCATCAAGTACTGCTAGCATTACCAGCTCTGTGGTGGGGCCTGAAGCCCGCCTGCCGCCCTTGGAGTAGCAGGTGTTCCTCCAGGAAGGCCGCGAGTGTTTTAAGGATATGCTGCTCTAAGACTTTCTCCAGGAAGGGGAGCTGGGAAAATGGTCTGTAGTTTTAAGAGTGGCAGCAGCAGCCCTGGGTTTTTTCAACAGGGAGGTGACCCTGGCTTCCTTCAGGCCGGAGGGAAGGTAGCCTGTCTCCAGGGAGCAATTAGGTAGGGCGAGGATCTGTCTTTCAAGACCTGGGAGGGCCATGCGAAAGATCCTAGGAGGCCAGGGATTTGCTGGTGAGCCTGATTTGATATGGCTCATCAGGCCTGACAGAGAGACTAGGTCTAAGTTGGGGAAAGAGGGGAGCTGGTTAGTCTGCGTAAGGGGCGTGGGGTACTGTTTAGGTGCGGCCTGATGGGTCGGGGTGCTCTCAATCTCAGCTAGGATGTCCATGACCTCATGCAGAAAATAGGTCTGGAAGGTGTTGCAGTCTACTGGTGAAGCTGTGGATCCTAGTGTTGACATCTGGCTGAGGTCTTTTAATATTTTAAAGGTCTATTTCTGTTTATTTGAAGATGTGATTCTTGCCTCATAGTATTCAGCCTTCCTAGCCATAATGGCCTTTTTATATGATGTAAGCAAGAGTTTGTGGGCGGCAAGATCCGCTTGGCTATCCGATTTCCGCCACCTCCTCTCAGCTTGCCGGAGGGTTTGCTTCCTGCCCCTCACTTCTTCATTGAAACAGGGGGCGCCTTTTCCTTTATCTCTAACTTTCTCCCTCCGTGCCGGCGCTACCTGATCAATGGCTTTCTTAAGGCTAGTCCGCTCTTTAATCAGGGACCCATTATTGGCCTCAGCTTCAGTTAGGTGCTTAATGCATTCTGCCATGACAGTGTCACTGATGGAGCCACTCCATTTAAGATGCTTGAGATGCTCAGTGCGTGTTCCTGTGCATGTGGCACTTGCCAGGGCATGATGAGATAAGTTGGATGTTATAGTAGTGATTTGTGGGTGATGGGCGCTCTCTATCAGTAAAACAATGTGGTAGTTTTATATAAAAGGGAACATTTTTGTGTTACAGATGGTGTAGTAAGATTGGAATAGATTTTCCCATCGGTTCTTGACCATTTTGGAGGTCTCTCTTGTGGCAACCGCCCGTGCAATACTTTCATGCCCACGCTGATTAGTTGCAGGACCAGGTATTCACCAAACAAGCTTTGTGGACAACCCCTTGGCTTAGATTGTTTGCTGATGTTCTGGGCACTCCCTGTAATCCAACAGTCTGCTGGGTGTGGTCCCTGGCTAAATCAAACAACATTTTTATTAAACGAGTACGTTTTGGCCTCTTCTCCATTGCACTTGGGTTGATGTAAACGTTAATCAACAAAAGGGAGGGCCACAGTCTCCAGTTGCTGATTTTTATTCCTAGTAGCCAATTCTCCTGTAATGTTATTGGATCAATTTTCCCACTTAGTTTAACTGAGGTATTTATGGATTTCCCGCCTTTTGTTCTGCTGTGCCTATGCTCACTGATTACGGGCTTCCAGTACTCAATGTAGCCTTATATTGGGCATCTCAACTCGGCCCTTGTTTCCTGCAGAGCTATGATTTCATAGTTGTTTAAAAACAATTATATCTAGAGACTGTAGTTTCTGAAGAATACCATTGATGTTTGAAGAGCACAGGGACAGTGCAGGCGGATTGTAGTGAGGGCATACCCAGGGGTTATTTCAATCAGAGCGTCTGTGAGATAGAGCGGCGGCCAGCCAGTTCCAATCTTTCCCTGTGAAGTCAGTGGTTAACACCATTTGTTTGCTACATTTTGTGACGACACAGCCCTGGGCGTTTTTTAAGATTGAATACGGTTTCTTCCTACAGGGAACTGTGGGGTTTGCAGTTTACCTAGTACAGTAGGATAACCAATCTTTTTGAAGGTACTAGTCTTGACGCCTCACGTGTTAAATATCTCTGATTTGGATAATATTAACTGCGCAAGGGTTGGCGGAATGAATGTTGCTAATGTGGGTTCTGAGGTTTGAGAGCCTTTGGGGGTGGGGGAATTCGATTGATATAATATCACGTGACTCCAAACTACTCAGTCCAGGAATGGTCTTCCAGAACCTTAATATGTTCCCCCTGTTTAAAATACTGTGGGGGCCTTGCGAATGATACTCTGGGGGGAACAGCAGCTTTGTGTTTGCGCATTGAGAGGCTGCTTCCTGCTGTGGTCCACAGGGCCTGAGTTGATTCTGGTCCGACTGGGGCAATACCAGCTGAGCCTCTTGTGAATCACAAAGTGAGTGCTCGAATTTATGTGTGGGCTCCAACTGGGGGATCAAAGGACCCTGGTTATTTGTTATTGTTCCATGAAGGGTATCCTTCCGAGTCCGAACTGGGTTGCTCTTAACAACAGTGAGGGGTCTGATTTGTTTGGTGGGAAGTTCTCAGATAGTCAACTGTCTCTGTTCACATGAGCCTGCAGTGGCGGTCCATGCTGTTGCTTCTTCTTTGCTTATGCTTGAGTGTCTGTGCGATTGATTCTGCCACTGTCCACTCACACCTGCGTTGGCAAACCTTGACACTGTAGCTTCTTTGCATGCACCTGATTGCCCGGGCAGCTGACTCAGCCCATTACCAGGAGGGCATTGCAATGACTTAAGTCCAGCAGGTGCTGCGTCAACCTGCAAGGTCAGCGTTAGAGTAGGCGGTGACTGTTGGGGGCTGCTTTCATTACCATTGAGTTGAGCAGGCTCTTTTCTTTTGCTCGTAAACAGCGGAAACAAGTTGCGTTTTGCAGAAGAAGTACAAATATTTGACTTGTTTCACTGTTTTCTGAGTCTTTTCTTTTCCTTCTTACTGAGGGGGATCGGTGACAAGGAATCATTAGCTATTTCCCCTGGGCTGACTTAATCCCTGAAGATGGAACCTCCACTAAATTCACGGATAATGATGCCCCTGGCTGCTCGAAATATGAGTTTAAAGATGGAATATTTGTGCTCCTAGGGCAACAAGATGACCATTATTTATCCAGGGCCATTACTCCAGGGAGGTAGTCGGCGCCATCATGGGTCCTAGTTGCGGCAAAATTTAGACTGCCGAGGTGCTGAGCTTTGACCGGGGCCCTTCGGATTGCATATTGGAGCTAGAATGTGTATAAAAGGTTTCACCATTTTCAGACATAAATGTTTTTTGAGAGGCTACCCCCGTTGGTTGATGATATTGGCCAGGCCCACCGGGAAGTCTAATAATTTCTGTCAGGACAGTGGTGAGAAATATCAGGAGTGAAGATAGGCTTTCTATAATAGGAGCAAAAACAACAGTTGATGGACAGAATGCAGAACAATGTCATACATCCACCCCAGTACAGAGATCTGGGCCTAAATCCATCATTTTTTTGCTCACTATGCCATTCCAGGTTGAACCCAGCCATATGCAAATCAGTCTTGACCCTATGCCTCATGGAAACAGTCCAGCCCGAACTGCCAAGCCAGGTCCTCCCTGGACTGGACACAAGCATCCTAGGACCTGTTTCGGGGTTTCACCTCTCTTCAACCAGACCCATGTCTGGGCATACCCGTCTCAATCGGGGTGACAAATGCAAAAACAACAGTTGATGGACAGAATACAGAACAGTGTCATACATTCACCCCAGTTCAGAGATCTGGGCCTAAATCCTTCTTTTTTTGCTCACCATGCCATTTCAGTTTGAACCCAGCCATATGCAAATCAGTCTTGACTCTGTGCCTTATGGGAACAGTGCGACCCGAACTGCCAAGCCAGGTCCTCCCTGAACTGGAAACAAGCATCCTAGGACTGGTTTCGGAGTTTCACCCCTCTTCAGCCAGGATAGCTTGATTCCAGTGGCATGGAGAGCACGGGACCCACGTCTGGTCATACCCGTCTCAATCAGGGTGACAAATGTAAAAACAACAGTTGATGGACAGAATGCAGAACAATGTCATACATTCACCCCAGTACAGAGATCTGGGCCTAAATCCATTGTTTTTTTGCTCATCATGCCATTCCAGTTTGAACCCAGCCGTATGCAAATCAGACTTGACCCTGTGCCTTATGGGAGCAGTGCGGCCCGAACTGCCAAGCCAGGTCCTCCCTGAACTGGAAACAAGCATCCTAGGACTGGTTTCGGAGTTTCACCCCTCTTCAGCCAGGATAGCTTGATTCCAGTGGCATGGAGAGCACGGGATCCACGTCTGGGCATACCCGTCTCAATCGGGGTGACAAATGCAAAAACAACAATTGATGGACAGAATGCAGAACAATGTCATACATTCACCCCAGTACAGAGATCTGGGCCTAAATCCATCTTTTTTTTTGCTCACCATGCCATTCCAGTTTGAACCCAGCCGTATGCAAATCAGTCTTGACCCTGTGCCTTATGGGAACAGTCCAGCCCGAACTGCCGAGCCAGGTCCTCCCTGAACTGGAAACAAGCATCCTAGGACTGGTTTTGGGGTTTCACCCCTCTTCAGCCAGGATAGCTTGATTCCAGTGGCATGGAGAGCATGGGAGTGAATGAATGATTTATGCATTTGTTCACACACAATAAAGTGGTCTGGTGTCGGCTTGCCCCCCCATTCCCCCCTTAATCTCCCAATTGCTCAGGCTGCATTCCTGCCAGTGGCTGACACTTTTACATGTATTTCAGGCATATACAAGACCGAAAATGATTTGCAGTTGCTTATGTTCCTGTTCATCAGAGATGTGGAACGGAAGTTTGAACTCGACTCTTCCTATTGGAGCAGAAACAAGACGGCCTCCCTCTCTGGAGGGGCAGAGTGAGAACATAAGGATGTACTGGTGTGAGACTGACTGGCAGTTGGTCAGACATTTGCAAGCATTGCATTTGATTGTTTGAACTGCAATTTCCGCTCTGGCACATACTTTATGGTTTTAATGAAATTGCTCTACACCAAATTTAAAGCAATAAAAATGTCAAAGGTACTCTCTCAGGTGATAGCGCTTTCTAAAAATATGCATAACATAATATATAACGTAACCTAATGTGAATGTTAGAAGAGATGTAGATGGAAAGGGTTATCCAAACGTGATACCCCTACAACCTGTCTTCTACAGAGAACCTTTTGCCTACCTAATGTGGCATCAAAATACCAATCAATAAATCAACGTATTTGGGATGAAAAATATTTGTATGTTGTGTTTAGTGGCCCATTGGAATAATACATCAGTTTCAGGGAATCTGTGGTCGATTTCATGGTCAGAAGTGCGTTCTCATAAAACTTGCATCCCTTTGACAGTGGCAAAACGAATATCATTGAGTCGGGTAATCCTAAATAACAGTGATCTGTGAAACATTTCCAACAGGCAATATAAAAATTGACATGTTATGTTTCTTTTATGTTATGTCATGCCTTGCCAAGTCAAGTCAAAAGGGATATAATGACCTCTTTAGATAAAAAATGCCAGCTTCATGGAACATTAAAAACCCTTGGGGTTACCTTTGATGGTGACGAGTCTCAACACACACAAAGGCACTTGACGCAGCTCTTGGTAAGAGGCCAAATCACTTGCCACGAAATTACTCCGATGGCTCTCAGTGGGTGATAGAACACTCTTAAAATGGGGCTGTTAGAGGTTTATGGGCCATATTTACAAGCAGGCGTTAAAAAATATCGCCGCTTTTGCGGCCGTTTTCGGCCGAAAAGCGGCAATAATTTTATCGCCTAATTAGCAAGGCCACGCTAACGCGTGAAACCTTGCTTTAGCGTCGGGATTCCTAACGCCCAGCTTTGCATCTCTAATGTGATGCAAAGTGGGCGTTCCTGACCTCACATGATAGGAGAAATGTCGCTAAGCGACATTTCTCCTATCATCAAGCCCCACGCTATGAAGCATAGCGGCAGGAAAAGTAGCGATAACCCCTGTTATCGCTACTTTCCTTACGCCTGCTTCAGGACTGACTTAGCCATGATAGCCTATGGAAGGTGGATATCATGGCTATGTATGTGAGTCCCTATCAGCAAGCTAACGCCACATTGCGTAAGATTATCGCTGGGTTTCCAGCGATAATCTCATGTTAGGCAGTTAGCGTGAGGATTTTTATCGCTGAGGAGATAAGCGTTGCTAATAGCACGCTATCTCAGCGTTACCCGGCGATAATTATCCTCACGCTAAGAGCGCTGAGCGATAATTATCGCCGGGTGTTGCTGATATGCCCCCAAGTTTGTAAATAACGTAGCACTTCAGCCCCTGGCTAACCTCATTGGAAGCTAGCAATCAACATGTGAGCTGTGAAGCCAAGCCCAAAGGGCGAAGCTTACAGTCAAGGAGGCCTCATTAATATAAATAAGTAAATACATACTCTACTCAATTTAATGTTTGTGGCACTGGAAAAACGGCCTGGAAGCACATGTGTTCTTACGTGCTTGAGGTCGGTGCACTTCCAAACGGGCGATACGATTTGTGTGAATGTAAATACATTTACGATTAACTATTGCACATTAAAGACGAGGTTAGTGCGGAGTGGGGGATGGGATGGAGATGGGAGGGCGGTCTGCACGAGCTTTAGACTAACCCACTACACACTTTAGGCAATTAGCGATACTTAAATGATATATTACAGGCCCATTATGAAAGAATTAATGCAGAACACAAGTCACATTTGAAATGAGGAAACAATTTCTACAAGTAAACACAATAATAAATAGGCGCATAATTAGTCGTTTTACAACTAATGTAGCTTGTACCTTGGCTATCCAATGTTTGCAGTGACAGCCCACCATAGAAAAATAACTGGACTCCCGAATAAATGAAAGTGGATTACAAATTAGCAGAAAAGTGTATCCTCTTCCAGTAAGGAAGTGAAATGTGGCCCTATGAGCATTGAAAAAACATGTAAACCATTGTGTACAAATCCATCTGTAGCGATTAAATAAAAGGTTGCGGCATACTGTCCATTTGTATATAGAGAGCCGAGACTGATGCTGTACATGAGCTACCAGTTTAAACCCTGATAGGAAGTGAAGGACCTACTAACCCATCAGCTGATCTTGATGCTGTGTATGAGGCAATGGAAGGACCCGTGCTTTGCTAACATAATATTAAGCTACAGTGCACACAGCGTACCAGGAGCGATGATCTTTATGAGTCTTAATCAGGCTCTAGACGGGAAACAGCCTTTACCACGAAGGCTTTTCTACGCGTTACGTTTACAACGGTACACTTACCTCGTAAACGTCTTCACAACGTGTATTGCTTCCACGCCCGTTTTTACCACGCAAGCAACGTCTTCACGGACCGTCTTCTTCCTCATCCGAAAAAATCCATCAGTCCTTTTTTAGTGTCGCCGAAGACGTGAGAAAAAAGAAAAAAAGGGGCTGGGGGGGGGGGTGGGTCTCCCACCCCCCAAAAAAAAGCGTGGTAAAGGAAAAATCGAGGTAAAGGCTGTGCGTAGAAAAATCATTCCGTTGTAACGCATGCGTGGTAAAGGCATGGGTTGCAACGGAATGCGTAGTAACGACATATATTCGCTCTAGACAGACCTTCAGGGTTTTGTCTTACACGTTAAATTACAAAGCCTGGACGAAAGCATGATGTAGCTGCTCACAAGCAAGCTATGGCTGGTTCACAATCATATGAATGGGTCCTAAACAACCAACAGCTGATGCTGATGTTGTAAATGTGGAACTAGCAGGGAGATAGCTTTAAAGATATGTCAAGTTACAACGCATACAACATATACCCTAATGTAGCTCCTAGACAGACTTTGAATTTTACGTTATGTTACTAAAAAGAAAACGTTATGCAGCAGTTCATATAAAATCTGTATGATTCTCTAGCATAGGAATGTGTAGGGCTTTAAGTGGACCGGATCCTGCCGGTGCTCAGCACCAGCAGTTCTAAAAAGCAGGTGCTGAGACAGGTCCCTATCGGGAACGCCATTTTTGCCCACAGGTTGGAGGAAAAAAATCGTAATGCAGCAGCAGTTTCATCCTTCATTGCCTTTGATGCAACTTCATAGAGACTCGTTATAGTTCTTTCACAGTCTCATCAATTCAGAACTGAATCATGCTCAATATTGTATACAAGTAAGCCATAGTTGTTGCTTCTTTCTCTTACACAACTAACAACCAATGACAACGCCAATAGGCCTGGCTTGTTGTAGATGTAATGCTACTTGTTGTCCTATAAATCTGGATGCAAAGGCAGAAGCACCAAAATACCAGTCGGGCGGCATAATATGCTACGCACAGATTTTTAGTTTAGGAGTTTTTAAGCCATGCCCCTAAGTACATCGGCCACGCCCCTTTGAGGGACCCCCTGCCCCCAGTTTTTTCATTCCGCTTAAAACCCTGGGAATGTGTGATAAGCTTTGTGTAAGTTAGAAGACTCTGGCATTGGATTTATTTGTTTTTTTTATGATATAGCAGTCCTTATTACGATATGCATTAAGGAGGTCAGTTAAATAGATTATGGCGGAAACAAGTTAACAGTGTAATACGAGAAAATCAGAAAAAAATAAGGAGCTGCTAAAGAGACGTTTGATTCACTAGGAAAAAAAGAGGAAAACAAACAGTTTATTTTTTTAAAGTAACTCGTGTACCAAATAAGGGCACAGACAAACGTGTTATGCCTATAAATAAAATACAAGGATTCTATGCACCACAAATGATTGACTGTTTTTAATGTTGCACAGTATGTGAATAAAAAATAAAAGGACGGATTTGGAGACACAGAAATACTGTACGATTCATTGTTTCGAAGACGTGTGGCTTCTGCACGGAAAGAGATAAATGAAGGCGATCATACAAAAAAGAAATTACAGAGCAGTAACAACATATATTGTGTTACTGCGAAAACATTTATAGTGACTGATCCTATGAAGAATAATTATGAATACCAAAATGTTGAAATGCATCTCATTCCTGAAGCATAGATATACATGTTGATGTTATTTCCTGATTAATAACAAGATAATAAAAAATAAGGAAACATCGACTGACTGGATCTAATAGCTGAATCACACCAGCTATACTACAGTTTTATTGCAGTATAGAGATAATAAACAGAAAGGGATTCTCTGCATCTTCCTTGAGTAATAAGCTGCCCCTCTTGAAAGCCTGTGTAATTCACTGGTGTCTTTTAGGAAGGGAAAATCAGCTTTAGTATCACCAATAAGTCCCCTTTGCTACTCAAACCAGGCTTTTCTGTGGGTTATTGTATTATGCCACATAGGCCTTCTAGGAAGAATTAGACTACCAGCTGGCAGATTCAGGACATTGAATGAATAAATAAATGAATGTGGAGGGATTTTTAGAGAGCAACCGCTGCTTCAGAAACAGCGTCCTGGTACTTGCGCAAGTCAGTGTCAAGTACAGGCTGTTACAGCTCACCAAACAGCATTGTTTTCAACTGTGCCTTGAACAGGCTTTTGCTAGGGATGGTGAGGAGGGAGGATGGGAAAGCATTCCAGAAGCTGGGAGCCAGAACAGAGAAGATCCTGCCCTCCCAGTCTGGCTTTACGGAATCTGGGGATGCAAACAAGGCTGTGCCCTTGCAGGAGAGTAGTGTTTAAGAATGTCTTGAATCTATCTGGGGCCCTTCTGGTGGAGTGCTCTGTGGGTGATCATTTGTGTTTTGAATTTAATCCTGGACTTGATTGGGAGCCAGTTTAGCTCTTTGAGCCCTTGTCTTATGGACTGATATTTGGGAATATTCAGGATGCGCCTAGCTGCAGCATTTTGTTCTCACAGTAGTTAAGACAGCAGATTCAAGGGGGGCTCCTAGATAAGGTACATTGGGATAATCCAACCAGGAGGTGAAAAGCGTATGCACAATACCCTTGCAAATTTCTAGGGGAAGATATTTTAAGAGCTTTCTTAAATAATTTATCAGACTAAGAAGTAGCTATGGTGGCCTTACAATGGGGTTTGAACGAAAGTGCAGTGTCCATCAAGACCCCCAGATTCCTAACGACTGACGAAGAGGTGACAGTAGGTCCTAAGTCAGAAGGTCTGAGACGTAGAACATCAAGAGGGGAGGAGGAACCAAACATCAAGATTTCAGTTTTGTCGGATTTGGGATGGAGACTAGTGTTATGCATCCATTGAGCAATTGTTAGACCTTGCATCTTTGGTGTGTTTTTTCCCTGTCTTTTTGCATATGACCTCCTGTTTTTGACTGTGGGCTGCATTTTATTTTTGCTGGTTGTAGAGATCTGAGCAATTTACCAATGCTGATAATTCCTAAAGGGAAAGCACTCCCTGTGTAAATTGTGATTATGATTGGTTATCCATGATTGGCATATTTGATTTCCTGGCTTACTCTCTAGTAAAGTGCACTGGGTGTGCCCAGGGCCTGTAAATCAAATGGTACTAGTGGGCCTGCAACACTGATTGCTTTACACATTGCCTCTGAGATAGGCCTGACTGCTTGTGCCAAGCTACCAAGGGGGAGAGCAGTCTTAGCTTAGCTTGGGGTCTCAGCTGTGCAATCCCCTTGCCTGACTAGACGAAAGTGTCCCTACTTGGATGGGGTGCAATTCACTGCCAACTAGAGACCCCTCTTTCTAACAGCAATGGATGCAAGACTGTCCTGAAAGTCCCCAATTACAGTCATTAACTTATGTAAAAATAGAATTAGTTGAGTATCGTCTTCGTACAAGATGATGTCCATGCCCCAACTTGGCGCTGTCAGAGATAATTGGGACTGGTAGTTTTAAAAAAAAGGGTTGGGCTCAGTGAAGAGCCCTGAGGAACACCACAGCTTACTGCTCTAAACTGGAAGGTAAGGGGAGAAAGGAAGGCCATCACAACACTGAGACAACCTGGGTCTGGGACTGAGTAAAGAAAGTACACAAATTCGCCAAGGTAAACCCCATTCAAAATGTGACAGCTCTATAAGAGAGCAACTCCTTAAACAGGACCCATCAATCACTTAAGGTGGTTAATTGTTATTATCATCTGGGTCTGAGTGCTCCAACCTGCTGGACCAGTTCATGAAACAGCGATCCGGTCACTAGCATAGAAGGAGCAACAAAGGAGGATTGTCACCTGATCCCTCACGGGTATTGTCTGGGATGAAATCCTACCCAAAGAGCAAAACGGGAAATCCTAAAATCAGCAGTAAAAATTATAATGGTGTGAATTTAAAAATGGCTAAGGGTGCTCAAAGATACTTTATTGGTAGAGGACCCTTGTCAAGATTAAGAAGCAAAATGGCAATATGGCATAAATAGTTTTGACATTATGCTATTGTCCATAGCAAGAAAGGAAGGCCACCTGATGGCCGCTGGGAAGGAGCCCCACAACAGACCTCTCAGGCACTAGGATCACCAACACTGTGGAAATCCCTGCTTGTCCCCCCTGCACACCCCTTTTGTCGTTCCCCCACCGGACCATGCAAAAAGAGGTTTGAAGCAATATACATCACTGCCGCCATCCGCAAGAATACACGAAGAAATCGGACAAAGGATCGAAGCCCTGTAAGGAAACTGAAAGTCCCTGGGTCCCGGGTACTAGGATCACCGACACAGTGAAAATCCCTGCTTGTCCCCCCTGCACACCCCGTTTGCCGTTCCCCCACCGGATCTTGCAAAAAGGGGTCTGGAGCAATATACATTGCGGCCGTCATCCGCAGGAATCCACGGTGAAATCGGATGAAGGAACATAGCCTTAACCGAAACTGAAAGTCCCTGGGTCACGCAGACATCTCCACCCTGCGAATCGACCGTGGGACCCGTGGCGGGACAGGAGCTCCGGAAGAAAGAAGAAAGAAGCGGTGCGGAGACCACAATAATGCTTTGACCCCCGCAGCCCTGCAGAAGATGGAAAGTAGCTCCTTAACCCACGCCCCAACCCCACCGATGCTCTTTTGGGGGAAAGAAATCAAAAGTCCCTGGGTCACCCAGGCACTCACCTCCTTGCGAATCCCTCTTGGGCCCCGTTTCGAGACAGGAGCAGCGGAAGAAAGAAGCGGTGCGGAGACCCCAGGATAGCATTGACCCCCGCAGCACTCGAATGCCTGACTCCAAGATGGCCGCCCGACCAGCAAGCAGAAACCGGATCCGCTCTATTGCTGAGCCATCAAGTGAGTACTAGAATTGAGGTACTCTGAACCCCTGCGGGACAGCCTCTCACCTGTTTCTAGTGGGGCGCTACCCCCCGCCATTAAAGACTCGAGCTGGCTTCACTCCCTACCCCTCACCTGTACCTGTCCCCAAGATGGCCGCCATGCCCACAAATCGGCTCCAACAAACAAATGCCCTACCTACAACCAAACTACGCCAAAGATCTTTGTAAAGACAGCTGACCTGTCCTTGATGCAGCGCGACCCCCCCCTGCAACCTGAGACCGCCCTCTCCTCTCCCGAGGTACAGAGCTCTCTGGTGCCAATCACAAGATGGCCGCCTAGGACATTGAACCCCGACCTGACAACCACAAAACCACCACCACTGAATGGCAATTGCTCACCACGGATAGGAGCTCCACGCTGTTCACGGTTTGACCTTGAATGTATCTGGTCTAATATGACCTTGAACTCATCCAGTCAAATACGATCACCATTGAGTGGCAAACACCCACCACGGATATGAGCTCCACGCTGTTCACTGCCTGACCCCGAATCTACCAGGTCCAACGTGACCCCCCTTCACGTCGAGACCGACCCCCCCTCACCCCTGGTTCTGCTCTACAATAACAAGATGGTAGCCCGGGGGTCCGGACCCATTCAGACAACGAAAGCTCCACCGGTGAGTCATAAACTCCTACTATAGCAGGGTCCACAACGCTCTTGACCCCTGCTGCTCATTTGAGAACCATCCCAACAGGAAGAGGGCAGAGAGACCGAGCACACTCGTGACCACCACCAATTTGTGCGTGACCTTTAGAGAGTCGCCCGGGGCCTTAACCTGCCCTAATCCTCTCCCGGGGAGTCACCAAGCCTCAGTACAGTTTCCTTTCCTCCTGAGCCTTACCTCACCCTGACCCTTCGACCACTCCATGCTACCAGCCCCCTGCCTATGTGCTTGACCTTAAGATGGACGCCCAAGGCACATAACTTACACCAACTAACTCCCCATATAAGCAATTTTTTCGGACTTTCTCCTGACAGTGGCGACCCAGCAATCTACACCGCCTGCGCCCCACTTCACCACACCCCTGAGTCTGCCCTCATTAACTGGCCCACGAATAACAACACAAATCTCTGCATCACTCTTTTACTACCCGCCGAGGACAGCTCTGGAAAATTTTTTCCGCCCTCCAGTATAGAGCCTGTCCTCCGTCCCACCCACACACAATGCCCTCCGCCACGGCAGCCCACACCATCCCCCCGTCTACTAACCTCTTAATACCGCATGGCCCGAACTCCTTCTCGATCAGTTTCCCGCCTGACCTCTCACCCAACGCGAAGAAACATTTTAAACAAAAACTGATCAGACAGCATCCTGAATACTTTTCGCAGACAGCTACCACTGCTCCTCCAAAGGAAAGGTAAAAATGGACCTTATTTTCCACACTGAGACATGAAATATGGAAATCCATCCTCAGATCGCAGCTCAACATATCCAAAATCACCAACACCTCACATAGTTGCAAACTGACACTATCACTCCCATATCGCCCAAGGCGTACTGGAAATACCATTGTGACCATCTACTCCAATGGCACAGTCCTAATACAAGCCAACAACGAAAATCTAGAGTAATTTGACACCCTCTTCCCCTCTCTTCAGAATGCCCCTCCCATGCACTCCTTCCCCTCCCACCCCTACTCCCCCCCAGAAGAACCGGACCCGCCATCAGAACTCACCCACTGCTCCAGTACTCCATAGCAACCACACACACCCCTCACCTCGCGACACCCCCCTTACCACCCCCAGGGAGAACGTGACCCCTCCACTTCCCCTGTCCAGCTCTCACCCCCACCTGCAAACCCACCGTTCTGGTGCTCCCTAGCAACCTCACACGCCCCTTACCCCTCTACTTCCCCCTTTGGCTCTCACCCCCACCTACCACCTGCCCTCCACCCACCCCAATTCAGTTCGAACAACCTGAACACCCACCTCCCCAAACCCACAGGCAATAAATCACCAACACCCCAACACGACCCCCGCCACCCTGCACTCACGGCCCCACCCAGACCACACACAGACAACACAACCACAACAAGGCTACCCAACACCCTGAGACTCTCGCCCCCTAGACCCGACACGGACAACACAACCACTACAAAGCCACCCAACACCCTGAAACTCCCCCCCCCCCTACGCCAACACACCTGCACAGGACCAGTCCCGGTACCCCAATGAATCAGAGACTGAGCAGCGACTCTCCCTGCGGAAACCCAGATAGCAACTATAATCCAGGGCTTTAGTGAAATCCTAGCCAACCTTGCCGCACTCCAGCAGCCTCAGCGCACCCACTCCTTCACCACCCATACACAACAAAGACGTCCAAAGTCCCCCACCAGACATGGGTCACTAACCCCCTCCCCAATCTGACACAGAGACCCAAATGAACTAGAGACGCTATGTCAGAGAGTGAAGCGGCGAACCTCGTCTCCTCGTACGACAATCCTATTACTGTCACCCTCCAATCCAAGATCCAGGTGATCACTGGACTAGGAAGAGACCAAGCCCATTCGAATTCACCCAGACCGCCGACCACCCGCACTAGCATCCCCACGGCCCCCCCTAACGAAGAAACCCAAAACAGAGACAACCCCCACAAACTGCATGCTCATAAACTGCTGATCAGCCACCAAGCATGCCACAGAACTAGCAGAATCCATCCTCACTCGCGACATAGACATAGCATTCATCACCGAAACCTGGCTTAATGATTCTTCCCTACCACTCCTGGACACTCTCGTGCCCCCAGGCTTTATAATCACCAACAAAGATAGAAAAGACCAAAGAGGAGGAGGCATAGCAATCATCCACAGAGACAATATATCCGTGACGGAAACAGACTCCTTCAACTGCAACACCTTTGAATGCCTAACCGTCAACATCAGCACTAGCAACAACAAAACACTAACCTGCCACCTTATCTACCAACCCCCAGGCAACTCCACCACTTTCACTGAACACCTGTCTGACCTGATTGTCCACTGCTCACTACGAGATGTGAATAACTTAATTCTAGGCGACCTCAACCTACACTGGAATGAAGATAACAACCCGCTAATCCAAAACCTGAGTGAGCTGCTACACGACAACTTTACCCAACACTGCACAGAAGAAACTCACAGCAAAGGAGCAATCCTAGATGCCATTATCGCCAAACACAACACAGTTACGATAAACCACACCCTGTCCGTGGATTGGTCTGACCACCACTTAATCCTCTTCCACCTCCCTCAACCAGTCATTTTATAACCCCCCTCCCAGGAACAGCCCAAATGGACCAGAAACCTCACTCAGATCAACATGACTGACCTGGAGGAAAAGGTCAACTCCCTCCTCACTACCTCCGCGGATGATCTATCCACGACAGAACTCACTGACCATTACAACACAACCTTGACATCCATTTTAGACCAGGTAGCCATTCTGAAACTAAAGAAAAACAGGAACCTCCGATCCAGATCCTGGTTCAATACGGACATCAACAACGAAAGGAGACAACTTAGAGCCACAGAAAGACTATGGAGAAGCAACCCTTCCACAAGCCTACTCGAACAACTCAAAGCAGCCCGAAAAAAATACAAAAAACACATCTGCAGTGAAAAATCCAACTTTTTCTGCTCCGCCCTGGACAATGCAAATAACAGGCCTAATGAACTGTTTAAAATCATCAAGCAACAAACCTCCAAGCCTCCGTACCCTCTATGCAGGCCTCCAAGGAACTGTGTGAAAACTTTGCCACCTTCTTCGAAGAAAAAATCTCCAAGATTGAACTCTCACTAGACATCAGCACCAACCCCGCCTGCGAAAGCCTGCCCCCAGCTACAATAGAAAGCACATGCCTGCACCACACGAAAACATGGAAGTCCTTCAATCCTATCAAGAAAGCTGAGATCCTCAAGCTAATCTCCACCTCCAAACTCGCCTCTCACATCCTTGACCCTTTACCCACCCAATTGACCAAAAAACTCAAACTCTCCATAGCCCTGTTCTGGTGCAGAATCATCAGCAGCTCCCTGAGAACTGGCATCATACCTGAATGCCTTAAAGTCGGCCAAGTAACGCCACTACTAAAAAAAACAGGAATTGACTGCATGGACCTGAATAACTTCAGACCCGTCTCCAATCTCCCCCTCCTATCCAAAACCCTCGAAAAATGCATCCTGTCACAATTGACTCAGCACATGGAAAACATCAACCTTCTTGATACCCACCAATCGGGATTCTGAAAAGGCTATAGCACTGAGACGGCGATCCTCAGCATCACAGACGATATCCACAAATCACTTGATTCCGATCACTGCTGCCTACTCATTCTCCTCGACCTATTGGCTGCCTTTGACACGGTTGATCACCAACTTCTCATCAAGGCCCTACAAGAAAGGGTAGATGCCGATGAGGTGGTCCTACTCTGGTTTGCCTGCTTCCTGCATAACCGGTCGCAAAGGATAAAAATCAAAAACTTTACCTCCGACCTTCATCCTGTCAGCAAGGGTGTTCCCCAAGGTTCAGTGCTCTCATCACAATTGTTCAACATATACATGGAACCCTTCACCACCATACTTAAAAATGCTAACATTTCCTTCCACCTATATGCTGATGACACCCAGATCTATCTAGAAACCTCCTCCCCAGGAAATGACACTCTAGTAGAAATCCAACATTGGTTGTCCCAAAACCATCTAAAACACAATCAAGACAAAATGGAGATCCTCCTCCCCTCCAACAAAGAAGAGAACCCTCAAATTGCAGAATGATTTAAAGCTATGGATGATCTGAACGGAAATCCCACCCTGGCTAACTCCGTAAAATCACTAGGTATCACCCGGGACCCAAAACTGGACATGACCAACCACATTACAAACTCCACAAAGAGTGCCTTCCTCAACCTGAAGCTTCGATACAAAATTAAGCCATTCATCCCTACCAAGGACCTCAAACAAGCCACCCAATCACTGGTGCTATTCAGACTTGACTATGGTAATGCAACCTTAACTGGCACCACAAAAGCCCAGCTAGCTCTCCTCAAAACAACCCTCAACGCAGCAGCCACAATGGTCACTGGAATCAGGAAATACGATCACATTTCACCAGCACTAAGAGAACTAAAATGGTTCCCAGTTGAACAGCGTGTAAATTTCAGAACTGCTTGCTTCATGCACAAAGCCCTACACACAGGAAAACCAGACTATCTGGCCGCCAAACTCAAGAGGGCCGGTCAGACAAGAAACCTCAGGAGCTCCAACGCCCTCCTTCTCATCCCCATGAAAACACGCAAACAAAAAAACGCTGCTAGGTCCTTAGCTGGAAACGCGCCCAAAATCTGGAACTCCATCCCACCAGATATCAGAACTATCCCATCCTTCACAAAATTTAAAAAACACCTAAAAGCCCTCCTCCTCATCCACTCCCTCCCGAATGGATAGCCGCCGCCTTTACGCTAACCCTGACTCCGTTAGTCTCTGACTTTCCATCACGCAGATCCCCCTCAGCTCGCTTCAGGACAATTGTGTATAATATGAGGTTGCCTCAGGACTCACGTATTACCTCAATAAAGCATACTACGAGGCTACCTCAGGACTCAAATACTACCTCAAGAATGCACTGCACTCCTGGACTTCCGAACCTTTGTGCATAAGACTGCTCTACTATGTAACTCTTGCGAAACACTGTTGTAAGTGCTCCGATACCCCCGGGTCCGGCCTGCGCTATATAAAACTCCTAAAATAAAATAAATAAAACCTGTTGTCTGCCAGCTAGATAGAAGCAAAGCCATTCCAGAGAGCAGCCCTTATCTCCAACCTGCTCCAGCCTATGAAGGAGGATTCTATGTGGCATAGTAGAGAAGGCGGTGAAAAGATCTAATAAAATGGCCAAAGCCTTCTGCCCTGAGTTGAGGTTGCCCTGTATGAATTCTGTATCCCCAAGGAGAACTAATTCCGTACTGAAGCATACACGGAAGCATGACTGGGTAGGGTAAAGAATCTTTTTTTGGTCCACATGGCTTGTGATCTGCCAGTTCACAAGTGATTCTTGCATCTTGGCAAGGTGAGGAAGGAGAGAGATGGGTCTGCAATTGCTCAAGATGCATGGGTCTGCATTTGATATTTTTAACAGAGAGATCACGGGTGCCTTCTTCCAACTTAGCGGCACCTCACCACGTTCTAAGGATAGGTTTGAAAAGGGCATTGAGTTGTGGGTGATGGCAGGGACCATCTTGGCGAACATAAAAGGGGGACAGGGGTCAAGAGGTGAGCTGGATTTGATTTTATGAAACATTTGCTCTGACTCAGCTAATGAAATAGGAACAAATGACTCAAGCCACACCACCGTCGGGGCTGGGGAGGGGGTGGAGGTTGACTCAAGGAAAGAGGGCTCAGACAACTTGCTAAACCTGGCATTTATTTTATCCAGTTTTGTGTGGAAGAACAGGGTGAGGTCCACTGCCAGCGACTGGGAGGCAGGGACCCTTTGTTTGCAGGCCTCTGTTTGCAAAAATGCTTTGATGATTTTAAAAACCGTTCTGGGAGTGTTTTCAGCAGCTGCAATTTGTTGAGAAAAGATCGCAATTCCAGCTTTTAAAATATTTCTCCAGAAGTGTTAGAGGGCAGTGCTATAAGCCCACTTGTCCTCAATATCATAGTTCCTGTTAGAACCGGGTTTTCCTAGTTGGCTGAGGTAGGTACCTTAGGGCAAGTAGGGACCCTCGCTTCTATGTCAGGGAAAGGAAGGACACCTCCTTGAGATAGCCCCTGCTCACCTGCTTGGTAGCTTGGCACGAGCAGCCATGCTTATCTTTAAGGCAAATTTGTAAAGTATTTGCACCCACGCTCTCAGTGACCCAATGGTGACACCACAAACAGACTCCACACAAGTTATATATAAAAACAAGTATAAGTTTATATAAAAAGATATACGATGAGACCACACAATAAAAATCCAACATATGCGTATTTGTAATATTCCTCCTGGCCGGTTATTAGGCCCGCCAGCCCTTGTAGGTTCTGGCGGTATTAACGAGCAATTTTAGATGCTCCAATGCAGTCCTAATGCAATGCTATGCAGTTCGTAATGCAAGAATCAGGCACTTTGCAATGTAAAAATAATGCAGTTTGTTATACAACAATCAAGCAATTCATAATGCCAAAATAATGCAATGCGTAATGCAACAATCAGGTAGTTTGTTCTGCAAACTAATGCAATGCGTAATGCAACAATCAGGTGTTCGTAATGCAGAATTAATGCAATGCGTTATACACTCCATCAACGACCACGGTGCTTTAGATGGTCTCTCTGTCCCTCGTACTGACTCGCGGTCAGTTTCCGTCAACAGATGCCCCCAACATGGGTCTAGTGTTAACCACAGTGTAGCTCCACACTCCGGCCCCGTTACTGCCACTCCTTGGCAAGTACGGGCCGCGATACAAGCTGGAACACAGACTCGCGCTGCAAGAAGGGGAGAGGCCCAGAGCGTCTCTTTCCGAGCCCTCACCCCGCCCCAGGCGGCACCACACGTTACCTGGGGGGTGCGACCTCGCTCTCCTTTCCTTCTCACGCGACTTGGGCCTTATGCGACTTGGTTGATTCCGGGCCAATGGCGATAACGAAGATCTCAGGTTGCAACAGGGCACACGCACACAGCGTTGCTGAGACTCCCTTGAGCTTCGGGTGTGCACGGTCACAGGGCAATCCCCACGAAGGTCTCAGGCTGCACGAACCGCACGCACACAGTGTCGCTGAGACTCACTTGAGTTCTGGGTGCGCACAATCCCAGGGCAATCCTCATGAAGGTTTCAGGCTGCACGAACCACACGCACACAGTGTTGCTGAGACTCACTTGGACTCCTGGTGCCCACAATCACAGGGCAATTCTTACAAGGGTCTCAGGCTGCAAAAAGCACACGCACACAGCATTGCTGAGACACACTTGAACTTCTGGTGCCCGCGATCACAGAGCATTTCTTACGATGGACTCTGGCTGCAAAAAGCACATGCAGACAGCGTCGCTGAGACAGACTTGAACTTCTGGTGTGCACGCTCACAGGGCAATCCTCACAAAGGTCTCAGGCTGCACGAAGCACACACACACAGCATCGCTGAGATTCACTTGGACTCCGGGTGCACACGATCACAGTACAATCCTCACGAAGGGCTCAGGTTGCAAAAAGCACAAGCACACAGCTTCGCTGAGACTCGCTTGGACTCCAGGTGCCCACGATCACAGGGCACTTCTTACAAAGGTCTCAGGCTGCACAAAGCACACGCACACAGCGCCGCTGATATACTTCTGGAAACTTTTGTGTTCCTGAGTTTCCACAACAGGGAGCCAGCTCTCCTCGGGCCCTTAAGTTACTTACGGACACAGCACAGCAAAGTCCTTTCAAGCAGGGCAACACAGCACACAGCAAAGTCCTTTTAGTCTCTCCTTGGTTAAAGCAGCAAACTGCAGGCCAGCCCCAGAACACACAGCAAGGGTCAGTCCTTTCCTTCAGTCTCTTCAGCTGTTTCTTCCTTGGCAGAGGTTCCTCTTGACCACAAAGTAGTGTCAGTCCTGTTCAGTCTTGAACAGTTCCATTCCATTCCCTTCCATTCCAAAGTCCAAGGCTTTCAGCTCTCATAGTTATACCCCTAGATGTCTTTGAAGTCTTTGTGTTCAGGGGGGCACTGACCCCTTTCTACATCAGTTCTGGGTGTCTCCCTGCCAGTGACACCCTATTCCTTTGATAGTGAGGGTCTGGATCCTCAATCACTCAGCAGGGGATGGTGCCATTGTTTTATGGCTGCAGCCCAGGCCTCTTCACCTCCAGTGGCTACTCCTCCCCCTACACTCCAGATGCCGGTCAGCCTGTTGCTGTCTCACCTCCTCCCCTGGGTCAAGACATTCCCCAGATCCTATCACTTTCAGGTCCAGACAGTCAATCCACAACCAGGCAGAGATACACAGAAATGTTAGAGCACAAAAACCCAGCCGCTTCTAAAAGAGTGGTTTCTAAACACACAATGCAAAACCACATTCACAAAAAGATGTGTTATTGAATTGTGAGTTCAAGCATACTAAACCTCACCTCTCCATCTTAAGCCTTTGGGAAGATAGGCTGGAAACATATTACACAGCCTTTCCCATTCTGTCCAATGGGCAAGATGGCCTTTCAACAGTGAAAAACAAATTGGAGAGTATTTCACTGTTAGGACATGGTACACACCTTAGTGTCCTACCTTTCATATACACTACACCATGCCCAGGGGGTACCTTGGACCTACCATAGGGGTATCTAATGTGCATAGAAAGGGAAGGGGCGGGCCTGGCAAGTGGGTGCACTTGTCAGGACAACATGGCAGTTTAACAAACTGCGCACAGGCACTGCAATGGCAGCCCTGAGTTCTCTCTTTAAGGCTACTTGTGTGGGTGGCACAATTAGTGCTGCAGGCCCACATGTAGCATTTGCATTACCAGCCCTGGCACACATAGTGCACTTTACTATGGACTTTACTAGTAAGGCAAATATACCAATCCTGGGCAACCAATTACCATTACACTTTACACAGGGAGCACTTGCACTTTTACACTGATCAGCAGTGGCAAAGTGCCCAAAGCATCTAAGTTAGCAACACCATGTCAGAAAAAAGGTCTAGGGGGAAAGCACAAAGTTTAAGGAACTTTTAGCCAAAAAGGGCCGAGTCCAACAGTTCCTATGCCACTTTCTTTCCAATTGTTTGCGTTTTTTCTTCCTGAAGACGAGGTGTGAACCAGCTAGCTGAGAGTGAGGTTTACTTGCTAGAATATGATTAAAGGGGAGTCAGTTTATCAAAACCTTGTACTAAGGAGTTGTTGAAGGAGGTGATTGCCTCTGAAACCTTCAGTAACTGATTTGCAGCTTTTGCTAAAGCCAGATAGCCCTTATAAAGTCCCCCCTGTCTGCAGGATACCTAGCCAGACATTTTCAATGTACTTTATTAGCCCCATTTAACATTTAAGCTTCCCTCATATTTGTTGTGATTCCTTCCTTCATAAAGTAAACAGTTATAATGTCTTATCCTAATGGGATTTGAGGTAAATATGCCAATTTACTTTTCAAACTGAAGTATTTTAGGGACAAGCAACTAAGCGATTTCATGAATACTTGGAAAACAACAACTAATGGTTTGCTGTAAGTCTTGTTTGACTACAAAACAAAACTAATGCAAGAGAAATCTTCTTTGGACACCAGTGAAGGAGGGCTTTGATTCTGCATGACGATTGGGATCGGTTTTACACTGTCGACCACACTGGTTTTCTCCATCACCTTGAAGAGTGGAAGCAAAGATAACTATGGAATTTGTAATTCATAACCCTGCTTCTGAAATGGATCCCTCTGAAAGAGGATAGGTCACAAATTATGTTAAACCTACAGTTTATTGGGGAGGTAAAAATGGGTGCAAATGTGTGTTTTCTTACTAGGTCATTTGACAATATAACCGCTAGCTGTATATACAAATGCTATTTGTCCTGATCTCTGCAAACTGCCTTCTCGTGAGATCTTCCACTACTTTAAAAATTACGTGACACTAAAGAAATTAACACACTTTCTGATTCATGAAGACTCATTAATTTGATGTTTTGGTTTTCATTTTTCTTAACATGTTGCAGTGTGATCCCACTGGTTGTGGAAATCCATATGTAAAAAAAGGGACTGAAAAGTGGTAAACCAAACAAATACAATTTCAAGTTAGAAATTGATGATCTAGGTTTTGAAAGATGTCAAATAGTGGATGGGAGTTCATACAAACATGTGGTGCAGTGCAAAATGACTCACCTTTCCACTTCACAAATACGTCAAAGATACTTAACTGATACATGACATGAATGTGCACTTCCACATATTTCTTGTGTGGCGTAAGGAATTAATGTAAAGTGTTTTACTTGACATCATTATTAAAGAGTGCATTCACTGTAGGTTTAGAGAATTTACTCACATTGTGTGTTTATCACAATTGATTTAATTTATTGAAGTCTTAATGACGTAAACCATCCTCATTTGGTAGATAATGTACTCAGTGTAAAGATGAGATTCGACTTTCATGATGGGTGATACATTAAAAAACACTTACTGTTTAGATAACTGGATAGAAATCATCCTCACATATGCAAAATGGAATGTGAAGTTATGTAATGTGTGCAATAATACCTTATTTATTTTATTTGAATGTAGTTCTTAGCCATACTTACACATGTGATTATTTTGAAGACTTATTGAATGTTACATACAATGTGGTTCTAATGCACTAAAATGTTATATTTATTTGTGTATAAATGTGCACAAGCATATTAAATGTGCACAATTGAGTTAATGCTTTAACTTGTCGTAAGTAGGCCTGTTTGTCACCATGCTGCATAAAAACTGTTTTCCTTTTTCTGCCAACTTGACATTTCTTGCAGGCATTCACATGCATTGTTAGTTGTGGAATAGATACATTACTGTACCAGAGAGAGAGGAGAGAGCCTGAGAGGAAGACCTTGACAAAAGCACATAGGGAACCAGAGCGTCAAAATAAAGGCCTATTGAGCAAATGTTGCGAATTGACTTTTGCATGAGAAGGAGATGTGAAACTTTCTCATGATGTTGCAGTCTGCAACATAAGAAATGGACAAGGACAAGAGACCCCTGAGGGTGTGTACAATGGAGTTGTTATAATTTAGTGTTCAGCCCGTTAGAGATTCAAATGTCCCTTTCGATTGTGCTGATGTTGCCCTGATCCTTTTAGGTTCCTTCACTGCAGATTCCTTGGACTTTGTGAGGTTTCCCTTTGATTCTATCCTAAGTGTGACTTAAGCTAACACTTACTTTCTGACCTATAGAAGACTCTTGACTGAGCTTCTGAGATGCTGGCCCCTTCCTTGCTTAATTTCCCATGTTTGATTTCAATTTCCATTATGGATTCCTTATTAAGACTCATCAGATTTGAACCATCCTTTAGCAGAAACTCTATATTAGGTAGTCAAGATTCATTCATGTAAAGGTAACACAATTTGCAACTCTTCTGTGAGCATCAAGTGTTACTTCTAATCTTGTGTATTGCTATGACAGAATTACTTGTCTGCCTTTCACTGGTCCACCTCAAATTTTCTTCTGCAAACTAAAACTGCCTGTGGCATAGCATGGTTTTAAGAGCTGTGTATTTGAATTAGACTTTGGATTTGTAATAAACCTTTCTAACCGTAGCTACCCTATCTACCGATTCCTGGTCCTCATTGTGTAGCCAAATGGATTGAACTGTTAATGGAATTTGATTGATGTTAATGCTAACTCCTGTCACCTCTCAGTCGTAGACAAAAGTCCATCGAGGCCAAAGGTAAACATGTGGACCCAGAAAACGCTGGATCACACGTTACAAATCGGGGCACCATGTTCGTTGTTTGATACAGCTTTAGTGACACACTATATTTTGGAATGATGATGATGAGATAAAATGTGCCATGTGTCCCTACTGAGGGGTTCCTGATATATTCAAAATGAATGACAGAAGCGCTTGCTAGTAACTGACTGCTCTTAGCTCTCTTTGACTATCGATGTGCCTGTGCAGGAATCTCTCTGAGATCACAGTGTAGTACCAGTTAGAACTTAAATGACAGAACTCAATACAGTTTCTTGTGCGCGTTCATAACGTCAGTTGTCTGAGTTCCTGTCAAGGTTTCTAAAGAGAATACTGGAAGTCCAAAGTGCCCAGAACTCTTCACCTTTCAAAGCACTATGCTTAACCTTCAGAGTTGTCAGAGATTTGCTCACCTTTTTATGCTGATCTAGTTCCCTCCTCATTTCTTTTCTTTCTCTTATCTTTCTCTTTACCACAGAGGTACTGTATAAAATTATCCATTCTCATGAGTATTACATTGGCGCTCCTAAATTCTGAAAATGGCGTCTGACTCACTTAGTCTCTGCTGAGTTTAGACAACCTTGTATTGAAGGAGCTCTAAATTGTGGGTGCCTCAACACAACATTTGCAGTTGCAAATTGCTATAAATGTGTCTACTTTTTATATCTGATGGAAGCTTTTAAAATGCTGCTTTCTTTAGATGTGTCTGTGAGGTGTCAATAAAACTGTAACATTATTTGTCAAGAAGCCATCAACAAGAATAAAATGACTTATTGGAGGTAATGCTTGTTATTTCAAGATGTTACAATGTATAACTGGAAAGGGCCATTCAGGTTACATATGAGAAACTAACTTTCACAACTGTAAAGTTGCAAACGTGCCTCAGATGAGAGGTGGTTAAAATACTCTGTAAAACATCAAACATAACTCTGTCACAGCAAAGACTTCATTTCATTCTGGCATTGTAGAAATTAGTCAATCTTTTATAATGAAAGGTTTTTTAGCTGTTTCTCATGTCACTTTTCATTTGCTATATTTTAGTGTAGTGCCTCATTTGTGTGAGTGAGAGAGGGACATTTTGAAGTGACAATAAAATAAATGGGTTATTGGCGGTAAGGTGCTGGAAGCTTCACAAAGCAATGTTTACTCCAATAGTAATTCCTTTGATGCATATGCATAGTGCAATGCCAAATCATTGCAAGAGTGATATCATCTTGGAATGGGAGCCTCCCAATCCTGACCACAAATTGTGTAGCAGGTGTTCCTGTAGTAGTCTTTCTTCTATCTGGAAGATAGACTACTATGGAAAAAACTGCATTCTTCAATGTTGAAGAGAATGAATATCAGTTGCATGTGGTTGAAAATGATTTTCTATATTTTGAGGTGAAGCATTGTAATGCCTGGGCTCAGAGGACAGGCCTCATTGGGGGCTATTGTGTGAACAGAGGGCTCCAGCCTCCATGCTGCTCCTCTGCCAGGTCCGCTGCTGGAGAAACATAAAGGTTGTTGGTGGAGGGTGGGTCAAGGTGGTCCACCTCTTGTGAAGAAAGCTTTGAACTTGTGAGGGAGAACATTTTCCTTCAACTGCTCAGCGACGCTTCTATTCACAGCCACAGTTTAGTTTAACGGCTTTGTGCATGTCTTGCACGTTTTCTCCTTTGTTGTCTATGTGTTTGAGTGTGTTTAGAACTTGCATTGCTATTACCCTTTCTTTGTGTGTGAGGGAAACTTATACTGTGTCTGTCTATGTGCATCAGTTCTGTGTGTATGAGGGAAGCTAAAGAAATAAATGAAGAGAGCCTGTTATATGTCAGTATTGTATTTCGAGTAAACAGTGAGCTCCAAATTCACTACAAACTAAAATATGCCATTTTGCTAAAATATTCAGCTCTTACACGAAGAGGGTCACAAAGGGAGAACTAGAAATTCGATCTGTGCTCTATAGATGTTTCTTCTTTGTCACATATGAAATTGTTAAATTGATTAGGCTGCACAATGTAGGCATCTAAATTAAAACAACAACAGAAAAACAAACAGAACATCAATATTAGAAACATTAAGCACATCTTTCAAGGGAGATGCAGTAGGATGATTAAACAATGTGCCATTACTTACCCGAGTTCCTAAGTAAACATAACAAATGCAGTGTAAATAATGGACACATTTTCTCCATTAAATACTGCTCACTGAAAGAACATAAGCCAATACTAAGGTTGAATTACACAGACCTTGAACTCATTCTATGTAACCTCAAAAAGAGAACACTATCAATGAATCTCATCTTATCTCTTAAATGAACACAATAAAGACTGGAGGACAAGCACATAAACAATTGAAGATTTTTTGGGGAAAAATTGATGCTGAGAGGAGCTCCTTGATAGCATTTTCAAGATGTAAAAGGAGTTCCGTCAGTATTCAGTAGGACTAGATTTCTAAAACGTAGGGTCTCATTGCTACTAGAATAGTAATTAAGCATCCTCCAAGAATCCGCGAATGCCTCCCCAGCCCAACCTTTGGTTGAGCTGCCTCTTTGAGCGGTGTGGGAACTGCTTAGGGTCTGACGGTGGAGCTGCCATTGTCAGAGGCATCATTTTAGCATAATGGTGTATTACCACCAGCACTTGGCATCTAACCTGGCACTGGAAGGCCTGTTTTATTTGGGGCATGGCTTCAAACACCCTGACAGCTGTGTTTTTCCGGCTTGAAGCCGACATTCACAGCTTGGATGTCCCACTCAGGAATACAATGTTCTGTGCTGGATAACAATCTGGATTAACCCAGAATTGGTGGTGAAGCGTGAGATCGCCTGAGATTGCTTATCCTTGGTCAGAGCAAGTAGCATCCCGTGGTTAGGTTATGTGAAGAACTTAACAAAGAAATTAGGGCTCCCTGAACTTTTTGAGTCTCCAAACAATCTTAGGAAAGAGGACCTACCTTGAGTTAAAACATTTGTAAAAAATATTATGCAAACTGAAAGAGGGACTAAAGAGATACTGAAACCAACGGAATAAGCCTTTCTTTTACTGAAAACAGCTCCAATGATAGAACCATATCTGAAGTTCATAACAAAGCCTTATAACTTCTTTATAATAATCAGATTTAAATTCAACCTTTTGCACTTTATACTGGCTGAAGTTCAAGGAGGAGAAAGGTGAAAGATTTGGGCCTGTGTTCATGTGATAATTTCTCTACCCAAGACACTTTGCACTTTACCATGTTTTGCGACCACTTTCATCACATTTGAAAACATTTTTTAGTGCCCATTTTAAAGGATAAACGTTTTATGCAGATAAGGCCTGCATTAGTATACTAACAGATGTTCAACAATACATGGGAAAGTTTTAATATTACAAGTTTTTTGTTGCAGCCGTTAGGGAAAGGAAAAGAAGGGCCTCCATGTCATGTAATGTTTTAGTTCCTCTATAACTGCGATAAAATGTGTTTTAAATTGGACGTCTTTTTTATTGAAGAGTACCTTTTTTATGAATTTTGCGAATAAATGTTTTTTAATTGGTTGTCCTTTGTGTCCTAGAGTAATTTTTTAATGAATTTTTGCATATGCTTATTTTAAAATAATAAAATGGTTTTCTTGCTGAATATTTATGGTGCCTAAGAATATTCTAATATGACCATTGTATATGTTTGAATTTTGCTGTATAAGATGTTTGTAGTGTACTTTTACGGTTTTTATTAACAGAATAAAGTGAATATGACTGACTGACTGACTGATGTCATTATAGCAGCACATCACGGACATTGATTTTTCATCATTCAGAAGAAAGTCTCACTTAGGGCATTTGTCTATGAAAACGAAAAAAGAAAAATCTTGACTTTGCTACATGCCACAAAGGTGTGGCAAGCCAGGAGCATTGTGATATTTCAGCTACAGTGCTCCCACATCGGTGGAAGCACGTTTAGCTAAAAATTCCAGGCTGTGCCTTCACCTCAGCCTATTCTTTGTAGCCAGCTTGCCTAAGGGCCCGATTATGAGTTTGGCGGTCTTCCTTTAGGACTGCCGCCACGGCAGTCTCAGGATGACCGTCCTGCTGTCGGCATTCCCACCCGCCCAATAGTGAACACTTAGCTGGGCTGGGCTGGGCTGGCGGGCCCGCTGCAGCGGTCCCAAAACGAAGGCATGCTTTTGATGAGGATTACAGCCAAACATCATGCCACCACTGTGAGACTGTTGCCAAATCGAATGCACTGTGTGGCATGCACCAAGTCATGCATGCGTGCCCTCTTACCTTCTTTTCCACCACCCTTTTCATAGCAGGCTACCTCCATGAAATGGGCAGTGGAAATGCAGATTGAATTCTGCTCTGCAGTGCCGGTATTGAAACTGCCACCATTTTCTGCCCCTTTCACCACTGCCGCTGCTGAATGGTTCTGGATCTCCACAGAGGCAGTGGTCTTGTGGCGGTTCCACTGCTAACATCGAAATCGGGTGGGAGGTCCGACACGAAGTCAGCAGTTGGACCGCCATATATCGGTACTGTGGTCCAGGACTGCCGTATTCGTAATTAGGCCCTAAGTCTAAATGATGCCTTTAGTATCTCTCAGCAGGGGCGTGGCTTGACGCGAGGCAAGATGGCCGCACGGTAGTGTTGCTCCGCCGGCCACCGCCAATATCCTGCAATATCCTGCTCCCTAACTGCCTGCCCACGAGCGCCAGAGTGAAGGATCGAGCCCCCCGGATCGGGCGCTTGCTGGGGCTGTGGTTCCGGTGCGGCTCTGTGCTCTGTAGCCGTGCCTGTGGTGCGGCGCCGGACGGGACCGCCATCTTGGGACGCCTGAGGGGTTCGGAGTGAGCGAGGCGGCGAGGAGCGACATCGCGCTGCAGCCCTCCCGAGCCGCTTGCCTGGTGCCTGTGTAGTGGAAGTCTGGAGGGCGGAGTGGTGGACGCGGGGCCGACCCTGGAGCTGCCTGTCGCTGCACGCGCCAGCTGAGGAGAAGAGTGGTGGCTCGGCGGGCGCGGGGGAGGAGCGAGCGGTGCGGTACCCACGCAAGCCGCCGGCTTCGGACGGGTGAGTAGGCCCTGTGGCCGGTTGGCGCGCTCCCCCCCCCGTGTCTGCTCGGACTGCCCTACGCTGGACTGCGGGTACCTGGACGCCCACGCTCGCTGCGGATCACCGCGGGCTCCGGGGGTCTGACGAGGGAGGGGCGGCTTGAGGCCTGGACTTGCTGCCTGTACTGCGACGTGAGATTGCCGGGCTGTCGACCCCCCCCCCCCCGCTGGGTGCATCTTCGACTGCCTGGCGTCTGAATGGCAAGATCTGGGTGACTGGACACACACGCACCGTGGTGCGGACTTCTGCCGGGAAGACTGCGTGGTGGAGGGTAGTGCAGGATCGTCGTGGGACCTCCGGTGGTGGGGTCGATGCTGGTGGTGGGGGGACCCGCGGCGCTACTCCTGTGAGCTGGTGAGGTGCGGGTCTGCTGGCGCTGTGTGGGGTGTGCCGTGTGGGCCCCCCCCCCCTGGAGTGATCACTATCGGCGGACGCTGCTCCCCTCCCCCCCCGATTGGATCCTTTCGTCGCCTGGTGTTCTGCTCCTTCCTGGCCTGGGAGGGCGCCTCCTTCACCTGGTGGCCCTCCATCATGCCCGGGCCGGAGAGGGCTGGAGGGGCGATCATGGGCAAGCCAGACAAGGCTCAGGCGCGTCTTACGTTCGAGACGCGCAAGGGAAGCAAATCGTCGCACTCGCTGGCTTCGGACTCGGAGTTGGAGTCTGCCGCGCCGCCCCCCACTGCCTTAGAGAAAACACTTTCAGCAATTCAGGCCAGCCTGCAGTCCATAGATGGCAAGATAGAGGCTCTCAGTGGTCGCATGGACACCATTTCCGCCAAGTTGGACAGGCAGGGGGTGCGCTTGGGCGAGGCGGAGCTGCGCATTTCGGATAACGAAGATGGCCTCAGGCAGGTTTCCGACAAGACCACGGACATGGCGAAGCTGCTGGCAGTGATACAGGCCAAGAACGAGGACATTGAGGCGCGTTCTCGGCGCAACAACGTACGGATTTTGGGTCTGCCGGAATCCACAAATGTGGGCAGGTTTGAGGACTACATAGAAACCATGATTCGGGACATCTGCGAGCCCACGAATCTTTCAGCCATGTTTGCCGTTGAGCGCGCCCACAGATCCCTCAATGCGCGTCCGCCGCCGGGCGCCCCACCGCGCCCCATCATAGCTAGACTGTTGAACTTCAGGGACAGAGACACACTGCTCCGTATCACTCGCCAGAAAGGCACAATCAACTACCAAGGCAATGTCCTTTCCTTTTTCCCTGACTTCACTGCCGCAGTCCAGTCGGCCCGTAAAGAATTCTTAGGGGTTAAAAAATTGCTCATGAAAGACCATGTCCCCTATGCGATGCTGTATCCGGCGCGCCTCCGTATAGGCACTGACGAAGCCTCTAAAATATTCACTAGCCCAAAGTCGGCTATGGACTATGCTAAATCATTGAGGAAAACACACCAGCACTCTGCTCCTACCTCCGAGATTGATGATTGACTGAGGTTTCCCCTTTCCGCTGCCGGGACTGTGCTGAGACCTACTCGGCTTGCACGCTCTGTGGAGGCCATGGGCCGCTTGTCTGCTGACTTCTATCTACTGTTTGCTACGCTGCCATGTGGCGCTTGTACTATCTCTCCTGTGACTCCCTGCTAGCTATTGCATGTACTGTTGCTGAGACATGGGGATGTGGCTGATCCGGGGGCTTGCTGGTTGTCCTCTGCATGTACTTTCAGCCTTTGGCTGTCATGGTGCGGGGTGCGCTACTGGGTCTCATGGACTGCCGCACACGTGGAGCTGCTGTTGTACTGCGATCTGGGACTATGGCCGCAGACATATGGCGCACCGGGTGGTGGGCTAATCACTGGGAGCACTAGACACGATACGGTGGCCCCCTCCCCAAAAGACTGGGATGTGTTTGCGACCGCTACGTTCCCCCAATGGGTGCTCCCCACTTTTCTATCTCACCATGGTGCATTGGGATTGTTTTTGGTTTTGTTTTCATGTTGTGCTGTGTAGGGGCAGGGATCATCTTTGGCAAAGTTGGGCTGCTGAAGTGGGTGGGGGGCGGGGGTCTGTTACAGTTCCGGATACAAGAGGAGTGCGAACCTGGAGCGTGTGCTTGGGTGCTGGCGCGCGGTGCGAATGGTAGTGCGATGGGGGAAATGGTCGCTGAGATTGCAGTGGGGCCCCTACTTGGTGACAATGGGTGAAGACTACAGATGTTTAACCTGGAATGTCCGCGGCCTTAACACCCCCAAGAAAATCAGGCAAGTCCTACACTACTTCGACAGGCACAATGTCCAGGTGGCGTTGCTGCAAGAGACACACCTCACTAAACACACAGAGGCCGCGGTGGCGTGTCGGCGGGCGGGGTTTCGGCTCGCTTCCTCGTACTCAGCTTATGCGCGCGGGGTAATCATACTGATTAAAAAAGGTGTCCCTTTCCAACCCATACATACGTCTACTGACTCAGAAGGGCGCTGGGCGGCGGTACAGGGCAAACTAGGCATGACCTACGTTACGATTCTCAATATGTATGGCCCTGTGGTGGATGATCCCTCCCCCTTTGCGCAGATGCTCGCTGCGGTGCGCTCCTGGCCGGATGCTGCGATACTTTGGGGGGGGAGACCTCAACACACATCTCAATCCACAGGTTGATAAATCAAACCCGGCGGGTGCTCACACGCTTAGAGTGGCTCAGTGTGTTCGTGAGGCCATGGGGGAGTGGGGACTGGTAGATGTCTGGTGGTTGAGGAATGAACGGACGTGTCTGGGCACGCACATCACACCGGCCCACAATAGCTGGTCCCGACTGGATTATTGGTTATTGGGAGAGGAAACTAACAGATGGGTGCTCGATGTCCGCAACCTACCACGCACGCTGTCAGATCACAACCCCGTATATCTGCACCTGCGGATTCCGGCGTGCCCCCATCGCCCCTTCACATGGCGCTTTCGCGCGGAGGCACTGCGGGACCCGATATACGTAGACACTATTAGGGAGGCCATTGTCAATTATTTTGCTGAAAACACGGGCTCCGTGGCTAGTCAGGCGTCTCTCTGGGAGGCGTTCAAAGTGACGATCCGGGGGGTATGCATTGGCACCACCGCGGGCATTCTGAAGGACATACGGGGGCAGCTTGCTAAAATTGAGACTGCTCTTGCTGGGTTGGAGAGGGCCTATGCCGCGGCGCCGTCTGCTGCCACGCTGGCGCGTATACAGGAGCTGCTTGTGGAATATGTCAAATGGGCGGACACGGAAGTCAAATACAGGGGGAAGCGACATGTGGCTGGGGCATACGGAGAGGGTGGGCGACCTGGCAGGAATCTGGCCGCTAAATTACAATTTCGTGCGCATCATCAACACATAGATAAAATTGTGGATGCTGCAGGCATAGAACACTTCACACCGCAGGCCATTGTAGACCAATTTAAGGATTGTTATCAGACACTTTACACGACGCAGGGGGAGGTGGACGGGTCGGCTCTGGCGGACTACCTGTCGGACATGGCGTGTGCGTGGCTCTGTGACTCCCACCGGGAATATCTATCACTTCCGATAGATGTGCAGGATGTCCGAGAAGCTATTCTTTCTCTTCCCAACAAAAAGGCTCCCGGGCCTGACGGCCTGTCAGCCGAATTCTGCAAGACTTATGCTGACCTACTTGCCCCGCATCTACTAGAACTTTACGCTGAGGCGCATGAGGTTGGCGTACTGCCTCCAACTCTGCGCCAGGCCATGATTATCACTCTCCTTAAAAAGGATAAGCCGCCCTCCAGCTGCGACTCCTATCGCCCCCTATCGCTGATTAATCTGGACGCAAAAATATTGGCTAAAATTCTGGCCACAAAACTACAGCCGCTAATGACCCGACTGGTGCTCCCCGATCAATCTGGGTTCATACCGGAACGATCCACCTCTCACAACCTGCGGACTATTTTCTCCATGTTCCATATCCTTAATCCTGAGCTGCCAGCGGCTGCTGTCATGCTGGACGCGGCTAAAGCCTTTGACTCCGTTGAATGGCACTATATGTTTTACATACTGCGTAAGATGGGTTTCCCGGAAGTCATGCTGCAGTGGATTCGGCTTTTGTACACGGACATATCGGCGGTGGTGCGCGTGGGTAACCACACGTCTGGGCCGTTCCGCATTGCGAGGGGTACGAGGCAGGGGTGCCCGCTGTCCCCTTTACTGTTCGCTCTCGTTCTTGAGCCGCTAGCTTGTAATATTCGGCAATGTCACAGGGAGTCTGCCCTCAACTTTAACCATCGGCCAGTTGGAATATCACTATACGCGGATGATATGGTCTTGTTCATCAGGCACCCACAGACGCACTTATCCCCGGTCCTCCGAGAATACATTAAATTTGGTCTGTACTCGGGGCTCACAATAAACTGGGACAAGTCGGTCGTTATTCCACTCACAACGATTACGTCCCAGCCTCACCTGGAATACCCTCTGATCTGGACGTCCGACCCAGTAAAATATCTTGGAGTGTGGGTTCATCGTGATCCCGAGGTAGTGATCAGGGAAAATTACGGTAGGGCTTATGACGCGCTGGTGCAGCAGGTGGACGGTTGGCTGCGTCCCCCCTTGTCCCTAGCAGACCGCATCGCTGTGATAAAAATGGTCGTCCTTCCGCGCTTTCTATACTTATATTGCAATATACCGATTAAACTAACTCAGCAATTTTTCACACTGCTGCGTGCCCAACTCCTGCGCTTAATTTGGGGGGGACGACGCCCTAGAATTAGCTGGAAAACGCTGACCTTGTCGTACGAAAGAGGGGGATTCGCGGCGCCAGACTTCTACGTGTATTATCTCTGCGCACAGGCGCAATACGCGTACTATTGGTATGGACCACATAACTTTATTCCACATGTGGCGGTGGAAGATGGGGACGCCCATCCCAGCCCGCTTCGAGGTATGCTCACGCACACTGCCCGACATACGCCACGCGCTGAGATTAACACGCTGGACATGACAATTGCGGCCTGGCAGGCGATAGGCCGTAGGACGCAAAGGCTGCCGCTGTATGCGCCGGCCCTGCCACTGGCACACCACGTCGCTCTGTCGTTCACACGAGAGGCGGGTCCTCTAACATCGCTTAAAGAAGCTGGTATCACTCATATGCAAGACTTGTACCCGCAGGGACATTATCTAGAGCAGAATGATCTAGCCTACATACAAAACCCCACGCCACTATTTGTGTATACATGTCACCGTCTCAAACAGGCCATGAAAGCTCATTACCCCTGTTTCCCTGCAGAGCCCCCCACACTCAAGGCACTGCAATTGCTGTTGGTAGCTCCGTCTAAGAAGAAATTACTTACTAAATTGTACAAAGCTGTACAGGAGGAGACGGTTAACGGCCCTGATACTAGTCTTGCCAAATGGAATGCTATTCTAGATCCCCAACTCGAGGATGCGGATTGGGAGCGGATTTGCCAGCTGACGGGCCGCCTCACCCCCAATGGCAACCTGCGAATTATCCACTTTAAATTCTTGCACCAAGTATACTACACCCCGGCCCGACTGCACAGAATGGGGTTGAGGGAATCGGCTCGGTGTAGACGATGTGGCCAGGAAGATGCGGATTTTCTACACCTAGCGTGGAGCTGTGGGCCAGTATTTGAGTATTGGGGTGAGGTGCTGACTCACATTCATAAAATGACGGGGGCTTTGCTTCCATGTGTGCCAGCGGTGTGTCTGTTGGCTCATGTACCTCAGCTGAAGGGCGTGGTGGGCAGATTTGTGAGGATCGCCCTTCTGCTGGCTAAACGGCGCACTCTGTTTACATGGGACGGTGTGGCCAAACCAACGTTAAATAAGTGGTTGTCAGACATGGTATATTGCAGGGAAAACTTGGAACTGTATGCAGAGGAGCTGCCCGCCTCCTCCCAACCGAAAGATATTTGGGGGCCGCTCAGACACTTCCTTGCTGAGACAATGTTGGCTGATGCTGAGTGAGTGCGATTGTGTCACGTCTATTTAAAGGGGTAATGCTGTGCTGCTGTTCGTAGGGCGGGCCCGCGGTAGGGCGCACGCCGTGTCTCCAAAGTGCACACTGTGATTTATTACTTTGTCCGGAACTGTACTGTTGTTATAACGTTTTGTTCTTCTGTATGCTGCTCACTGATGACTGTGAAACGTACTTTATTTTACCTAATAAACAGATTTAAAAAAAAAAATAGTATCTCTCAGCAGAAATATTGGTTCTTGCAATATCTTTGCCCACCTGCAGTCCTTAGATACAGGTATGTAAAGTTGCAAGTCAAGAGGCAACTCAATTTTACATATTTGTTTAGCCTGCAAAAGCTAGGAAAATGTGTAGTTCTGTACAGCCCAGGACAGAACTCACTACACCAGCCCAAACCTCATCCAAGAGGAAACCTGACAGACAACCTCACATCCCACCACAGTCTACCTTATCCCCAAAGCCAACCAGAGCCAACCATTCATGGTCCCTGGCCCACAATCACACTCTGTGCCCTCAGCCCTACTACCACTCCTTTCCCCAGGGTAATTCGAAATATATCCTCACAAAAAAATGGGCTGACACCACCATTCACTACTGCTGCATTTGAACTTATTTCATACTGATTAAAGCCAGAATATTGTGCATTTTAGTTTTGTACATTTTTTATAATGGAGGGCACATTTTTTTTTCTTCTTAATCATGCTTCGCCTATCATCCCCATCTGCCTACAAGCAAAATGTAGCTCACTTAGCATTCCTTTGTGACTGTCCACTGTTCATTCAGTCACAAAGTGAATATGCACAAGGAATGCACGTGCATACAAAAGACTTGCAAAATACTGTTCTTCATCCTTCTGATGCATGCACAGCTGTTTCTATTGTTATGCATGCAGTTGCGGCAGATAGTGCCTGAGAGGCATTTTATTATGCTCTCAGTGCTGAGTTTGTAGAAGAATAATTGCAGAGGCACAAAGTTTTTTTTTTCAGAAGCCTGCGTTCGGCGCTATTGCAAAACCGGGAATCCAATATCAAGTCTGTGTTATCTTGATTCCACCTCTTGGCACTTTAATCCACTCTTTATCTTACTTTTGCAGGCTTTGTTTCACTCCTGACTTTTTAATGTTTTTCTCTTCCTCTTTCCTTCCCCTTTTTGTGGTTTGATCTTTCCTGCTGGGAACCAATGCTTGTTCAGGAAAATTTAGTGTCAGTCCCCAAAAATGAGTGCTGGTAGGCCCCACCTGCCACCATCTGCTCAAACCAGGCACTGTCTAACGATGTGAAGACAACAGAAATCACGTGAAATACAGGTGACACACAGGACAGGTTTAAGTGACATTGCTCTCATGTAATAAAAATGATGCACAACCCTAAAGAATGTCCATCACTGTAGTGCTCTCTGCACATTCCAGACAACTTATCAGGACATAATGGTCATCCCGGAAATAAAAGCATTATTCAAAATGACCCAGAGCTACTGTACAATTAACTTTAATCGAAAGAGTCCCCAAATAATCATGTTTGTCTCAAAATAAAAGTAATATTCTTAATTCAAAGAATATAAACATACCTTAGTGCACTGTTCCACCTCAGAACATCCAATCATGTTACCCTGACGCTGCATGCCCTTAAATTACGAACAGCCACACCTATATCGGCATATGAGAACTGTGAACACTACACACTGATTTTGAACTGAATATTACATGCCGCACTGACCAGGTACTATCCAAAATTTAATCAGCCTTCTCGCCTAACACTAATGTCCCATATGACTGCAAAATACACCTTGGAGAGATTTATTTTTTATCTGAAGCCCATAAATTCGAAGCCGATGAAGCGGCAAAAATCGGTATTCCTTCCTCTATCATTCACATTTTGCTCAGCCCTTATTCACCAGCCATTAGTTGATTGCAATTACCGTTGATATGGAGTTTTGCATATGCATTAGACAGTGGCAATTTCACTGGTTCCCCTGTGTGGTGAGTAAACATGAATAATGGGGTGGGTGGGGGGGGTCTTTCCTTTTTGTATTTGCTATTTCACTTAGTAAAAACATAGGAACTATTGTGTGGTTAGGCCTAGTGCCCACAACAGGAAACAGCTCAAATCGCAACTTAGACACATCACATTTATCCACTGAAACGGTCCCTTTTTTACAAAATGCTAGCTCTTGGTTATGGGCCCTAGCTCAGCCGGCACCTAGGGAACCCTGGCAAACTTGTTCATGTTTGAAAACTTCACATTTTGTCAAAAAAACACATTTCTGTGATAAAAAGTTCTGGAATCTGTGGGGAGCCACACACTTCCACCCACCCAGCATTTCCCCAAGTCTCTCGATAACAATGGCACCACACTTGTGTGGGTATGCCTTGTGCAACAGGAAATGGCCCAAAATGCAGCATGGCGGCCTTACATTTTTCCATTAAAAACTGACCCCTTTTTACAAAATGCCTTGCTGTGAATTATGGGCCCTAGCTTAGCCGACATCTAGTGAAACCTAGCAAAACTGAACATGTTTGAAAACTACACACCCAAGGTAATCCAGGATAGGGTGACTTGTTTGGCTCTCACCAGGTTCTGTTACCCAAAATCCCTTGCAAACTTCAAATTTTGTCAAAAAAACAACCTTTCCTCACATTTTGTGATAAAAAGTTCTGGAATCTGTGGGAAGCCACACACCTCATCCCACCCAGCATTCCCCCAAGTCTCTTGATAAAAATGGTTACTCAATTGTGTTGGTAGGCCTAGTGCTGGAGACAGGAAATGGCCCAAAATGCAGCATGGACACCTCACATATTTCCACTGAAAACTGACACTTTCTTTCCAATGTTCCTACCTGTGGATTTCTGGGCCCTAGCTCAGCCGGCACCTAGGGAAATCTAGCAAACCTTTACATTTATGAAAACTAGGCTCTCAGAGGAATCCAGGATGGGGTGACTTGTGTGGCTCTCACCAGGTTATGTTACCTAGAGTCCCATGCAAACCTCAAACTTTGAAAAAGCAAAACACATTTTCCTCACATTTCTGTGATGGAAAGTTCTGAAATCTGTGGGAAGCCACAAACTACCACCCACCCAGCATTTCACCAAGTCTCCCAATGAAAATGGTACCTCACTTGTGTGGGTAGGCCTTGTTTCCACAGCAGGAAATGGCACAAAAAAACACAAGGACACATCACATTTTTCCACTGAAAATTGAACCAGTTTTGCAAAGTGCTTTTCTGTGGATTTTAGACCCTAGCTCAGCCGACACCTTGGTAAACCTACTATTGTACATTTTTGAAATCTAGACATCCAGGGAAATCCAGGACAGGATGACTTGTGTGGTTCTCACCAGGTTCTGTTACTCAGGATCTCTTGCAAACCTCAAAATTTGTGTAAAAAACACATTTTCTTCACATTTCTGTGATGGTAAGTTCTGAAATCTGAGGAGAGCCACAAATGTCCAGCCACCCAGCATTCCCCTAAGTCTTCTGATAAAAATGGTATCTTACTTGTGTAGGTGGGCCTATGCCCGCGACAAGAAAGGTATTTTGGTGACATCAAAATTACTCCCACGGGTGTCTAGTTTTGAGAAATGTCTGGGTTTGGTAGGTTTCCTTAGATGGCTGCCAAGCCCGGGACGAAAAATGCAGGTGACCCCTTGCAAAACCAGGTGGTTTTGTGATCGATGATTTTGATACCTCCACAATATATTTTGGGCCCTTCCGTGTCACAGGCATTTTGTCCACCCACACATGGTGATGTAACATTTTTATGGGGAGACCTGGTGGATTTGCTTGGTGGTAGGAAATTTATGCCGACCCGGTAATTCCACAACTTTCCCACACAGAAAAGTGAGGAACCAATATGTTTTTGTTAACGAATCGGGGAGAGGATGTAGCCCAGCCACTAGGGCGGTCGATCTTAAATCTGTAGGAATCGGGTTCGTGTCTAGGCAATGCTGATCAACATCCTTTGATTCTGGTCAAATCACTTAATCTCCCCAAGCCTATCAAAAATAAATGTATGCTTGTGTAACGCAACTGGTGCTCATGTAAAGCTACCTGATACATTCGGCTGAAGTTCGCGCTATATTAAAAAAAAAAACTACGAATCAAATTTACAAGGGATTATTCGTAAGTAAACTTTGTGGGATCCACATAAAACATACCAAATATTAGTCCCTTGGTGACCAGTTTCTATAAAGATGTAAGAGCAGAAGGTGTTCACTGCACTTACGGTAAAAAGCAAAAAACCTACAAAAGATTACAGCAAAACCATTCACTAGTCAATTACAGGCATTATGGTTGAATCTGGCACAAGGGTAAGTGAATGGTTCATTAAAAAAAACTTTATTCACCAATGACTTTATGAAATACAATCTGCAAAAGTCATTGTTAATAATTTTAACATTACAGCGAAGAACCACTGACTTACAGCTTGTAAACTGAAAAGCCACGTCAAGGCACCAACCGCTTCACAGGCCATACACACGCCTCTCATGCGTCAGACAAGGCAAACCATTCACAATGCCAGCTGCAGGCCAGCTGCAGGCCCAACAAAATACAACAGTTACATTTACAAACAGTGCCATTCAACGGCCCATAACTCTCATATGCCAACAGGTCTAGCACACCAATCTCACTACCAAGCACCCAAACATCAGAACACTGAGAAACACACCTCAAGCAAGTCAATACACATACTGGCTACCAGCCACCAACACACCTCCAGTCTATGCTCACCGCCAGCCTAGCGCCAGTCTACATACATTACCTGATTACGTGGTAGTGCTGCTAGCTGCTTAGTCGCTATTCATTGCTCTTCATTGTTTTAAAAATAACGTTTTTAGCCAGTTAACGCTTTTTGTGTAAACCCTTGTCACCTTGTATGCCCACCTGATTTTACTTGCACAATTGCTCCATCCCTAATCCTCCTACCCACAGCGGAGTGCTCCCACGCCCCGGTCTGACTTGGCAAGTGCCGTTGAGCGGAGGGCAGTCACAGGAGGCACTTCCAGGGCGGGACACTTCCGGCTGTAGTCAGCGCTCTAGTCTCGTGCTGTACTACTACTTAAACCGGATGGCCAACCTCACGCGCAGCGGGCGCGCCGGCGGTGCGCCAAAGGCGCGCTAAAGGCAAGCCCGTATGCGCCCGTCCGCGGCCAGCTGAGACCAGGGGCCACCACCCCTGGCAGTTCCCAATTAAATTTTAGCTACAGTGCCCAGTCACTGACTGCTCTGCGAGGGGTCACTGGTACCAAATGTTTACACTCACTGAACATTGCCGACAACCTTTTGGGATGCCCCCATTGCAATTTCAAGCTTCAACCCCACAGAAAGGAAGCACTGCCAGGTGGCCGCCCCCTTAAATTCTTCCTCTTGAACTGCCGCTCCCTTCCTAGGCACTCTACTGAACTAACCCTACTACTAGAAGACCTCAAACCAGATTCCCTATTCCTGACGGAAATCTGGCTACAAGACGAGGCTGACCCGGTCGTCATTCAAACCCTACCACCTGGCTATTCAATACATAGAGCTGACCGTAAGACTGGAAGGGGTGGGGGACTAGCTATAATATTTAAAGACCACCTCAGTTGCTGGTCCTCCACGGACGGGCCACCAGACTGCGAATTCATGAACTTCTCCCTAGAGCTCTCTCCCACCAGTACCTTCTCCGGCCTACTGCTTTACCGACCCCCAGGACCCATAGGGTAATGCCTTAATGCTCTCCCCACTCTTGCCACCAATTTAGCCCTAACCCCAGCCAACTTCACCATACTAGGGGATCTCAACATCCATATGGACGACCACTTCAACCATCTGGCCAATGATTTATCATCCAGCCTCTTTGCACATCAATTCGAGCAGAAAGGCTTTGCCCCCACACATAACAAGGGCCATCTCCTCGACCCAGTGTTCAGCAATGATCAGAGTCTCCTGGTCAGCACCCCCGTCCCCCTCCCATGGACCGATCACTCGCTAATTCCCATGGTCTGGGAATCTTTCGCCCTCTCAGAACACTACGTCGATACTAGATAGGAAATGGTCAAATCTCTCCATCAGCCACTGTCCTCGATGCCACCAGACCCCACAGCAACCCTAACCCTGAGGTGGCAAACACTAATTTCAACTCTTGGATCCAAAACTCATTGGACAGCATACTCCCAAAAAAAACCTCCCATAAGTAACTCAAGCAAAAATCTTCACCCTGGTTCTTCACCAAATTAAGGGAGCTTAAGCGGACCTGTGGAAAATTTGAAAGGAGATAGAGACAGAACTTTGCAGAGGAAAGCAAACAGGAGTATAGAGAGGCAATTAGTAGATAGAAGGCAGAGATCAAAATAGCCCTATCCAACTTCAATGAGGAGAGAATTAATGTAGTTGCTAACTCACCTAAGGAAATCTTTCGCCGCGCTAAATCCCTGGGGTATCAACGGAAGCGCTTCTGCTGTCATACCAAGTGGGGGTGCATAGATGGGCGGCCCATGGAGGAGCGCCAGTGCTTCCCCAGTGGGTCGGTGCCAGGGTGTAATGGTTACATCCTCGGCACAGCAGCACCACAGCTGGGGATATAACAATTACATCCATGTCACCCAGGAATTTAAACTTTTTGAGATTTTGGTGAGAGGGAATGTTACTATGTTACTATTCCAGTACCCCTGGGGGCACGCCTGCATACATTATGACCACTGACCATGGTTTGAACACGTCTTTTGCTTCACCAATGGAGTAGAATTAATTAAAAGGAAAATGCTTTGAGTTTTCCTAGACACTGGATATTTAACACCAGAATTATTGATCATTTGAATAGAAAATATCATGAAATGAAGTCACCACCTAGACCCATTCAATACAAAGCATTAAATACTTGGGAAAAGGTTGTGAGGGTAGAAGAAAGGGAAAAATTCCAGAGAAGAATTAATAGAGCAGTGAAGTATTATGCAGTGTAGATGGAGAAAAGCGATTATAGAAGGAACTAGACTGTACCCAGTGATCACATCAGAAACTACTAAGAAAGGAAATATAAGAATATCACTAAGAAAGAAGATGAGTCAGATACTGATTCAGGTGATGACATTTTAGAACAGGTGTTAACTTTCGGACCTCCACCAAATGCCAGCCTATCTGATCAGGGAGGATTAGGTGTTATTACAAGCCCGACAGGATCCAGGTGTAATGACCCTCACAAATATTGCAATTTGCAGCATCAATTGTGGCCAGATCACAAGCTATGTTTCCTACTGTGACAAATACTGCTGCAGTGCCTAAGACAGCTCTGATACCTATTGTCAATGCAAAGTTTGCTTCCCGGGTTTTTGCAAGTGTTCCTCCACCAGCAGAGATTAGAACAGAGACTCAACCTGCATCTACATCTGGGTTTGTTCGTACTTTCCAAAATTCACAGATAGTGAAATCCGTCACACAAGCTACAAGCACTGATAGATGGAGGGACTTTGGTCTTTACAGCCCTGATGTCTCGTGGTGCATATGTGTCACTGAGGAAGGATTGATTTGAGGAGACAGCTGGAAATAGAAAGGCACAGGAGAAATCAGACACTGAAAAAGAAAGTCCCTTAGACATAATAAAATTTAAGGTAGAATTGGAGGAAATAATAAAGGGATTTTTAGAATCTTAGCACCTAGAATAATATCAAAGAAAATTATTAATCTACCAGTGTAAAGAGACAAGGAAAGCAGCTTTAGTGCAAGATAAATTGACTGAAATAGCCCAAAAACAAGAGGTAGATGCCACATATAATGTAAATCTGCACTGAAGCTACAGGTTCATTTTGGTGAACCAGCTTTAGAAAACATGAGGGTTACAGGAATGCGGTTACACACTGTGAAATTAGTTAAATGTGTTCGCAGATGGAAATATACTGAGAAATTAGAAAATAGATGGTCAAAGAAGCATGTTAAGAAAAAGAAGGATGCAGCTGCTACAGGAAATCAAGAAGATCCAGATGAGGGAGAAGTGACAGTATACCCACTTAGGGAAATAGCAGGAGGGAAATATGTCCATGTTTCTTGGAGCTGATGTGATTTGGCAGCATTTACAACAATTTTTCCAAAGCTGAGAGACAAGCCAGTGTAGCGGTACGCACAAGTAGAAAGGTTAATAAAAATCTCGAAGGTGTTATGGATTGATTTGAATGTATTCTTTGACATTGTGGTGGCTGCTGATTTATGGGCTGAATGTAAGACTCGTTACAAAGATGGACCAGTGAGAGAAGTGAGGATTACTGCACCATCACTATGGTAATGGAGAAATAGGAAGCAGTTAATACCTTTTTGAAAGGCAGAGTACCCGCAAAATATATGGAGTGGTTTAAGATTAAAAGTACTACCCAAGACCTAAAGGAAACTGTTCACGACTATTATGAGAGAATACTGCAGGTGTTTCAGCAGCATAGAGGATGTGAGTATTCTTAGCCCTCCTGCAGGAGACGCATCTTCCTAACTATAGCTCCATGCTACGCGCTGGGGGGCTACGGGAAAATGTGCATGCAGCCGGCTTTACGACACACGCTAGAGGGGTTCTCACCTGGGTGAATCCTAAGTCCGACCTGACTGTGCGGCTGATTACAGCAGACGTGGGGGGCAGGTACGTGATCTCACGCTGCCAGGGCAGAGGGCTGGATGTGCTGCTGGTGAATGTCTACGGCCCGAATTTCGATTGTCCTGACTTTTACAGTAGGCTGGCTGATGCGATTGGGGGCGGTGGGGACTTGCAGATCCTGTGGGGAGGCGACCTTAATGTGGTAATGGACCCGAGCTTGGATAGATCTGGGGGGCAGGCCAGGGCACCAGCGGCAGCGGTCAAGGTGTTACATAGGACAATGATCCGCATGGCGCTATCGGATGTGTGGCGCACGCTAAATCCGGTGGCAGGGGGATTCACGCACTATTCAGCCTACCATAACCTTCACACACGTATCGATTACTGGTTTGCGTCTGCGTCGCTCATTCCGCGAGTTGGCCTGTGTCAGGTGCTGCCGCGGACTCTGTCTGACCATTCCCCCATTCTACTGACCATAGCCACACCTAGGAAAACTATTCCGACGTTCTTGTGGCGGTTCCCCCCCTACTCCTTACTAGACCCCCTCTTTAAGGAGGAATTGGCGGAAGCCATAACCACTTTTTTCGACACTAACGCGGGTTCAGTGGACAGCTTCCAAACGATCTGGGAGGCATTCAAGGTCTATATTAGAGGGGTGGCCATGGCTAAACATTCTGGGGTATTGCGGGACATTCGAAGGCGGTTGGCGACCCTGGAGAGCAGACTAGCTGAGGTAGAGACTAGGCTGTTGAGGGGTGAGGGTAGCGGGGCCACGGAGGAATTGAAAATCCTCCTGGAGGAGTACCACGAGGCTGCAGACGCGGAGGTCAAGCACTTAGGGAAGTACGCTACGGCAAGGGTGTACGGGGAGGGGGAGAGGCCGAGCTCGGTCCTGGCGAATTTGCTTAAGGCTAGAAGGAGTAGAGCCGGTGTTGCGGAGGTCCGGTCTGACACTGGGGAGTTGCTGACGGGGGAGGAGGAGATCGATTTGGGAAAAAGGGGGTGGTGATGGACAGAGTTTCTGATTGATGCAGAATACTCTTACCAAGTCAAGAGATCATGGTTTTAATCCATCACCGTTTTTTAGCTCACTGCACCATCCCAGCTCAGAACCTGGCTACATGCAAATTAGTCTGTACCTGTCCCAGTGCATGATGGGAACAAGGCAAACCAAACTACCAAGCCAATTCTTATACTGGGAAGGAAACAAGCTTCCGGGGACTGGTTTCTGGCATCACAGCCTTCGTCGGCCCGGCTTGCCTGAATCCTGATGGTGCAATGAGCAAGGGACTCACGTCTGAGCATACCCTCCCACACTGAGTGTGGATAAAATCGATTTGGGAAAAAGGGGGTGGTGATGGACAGAGTTTCTGATTGATGCAGAATACTCTTACCAAGTCAAGAGATCATGGTTTTAATCCATCACCGTTTTTTAGCTCACTGCACCATCCCAGCTCAGAACCTGGCTACATGCAAATTAGTCTGTACCTGTCCCAGTGCATGATGGGAACAGGGCAAACCAAACTACCAAGCCAATTCTTATACTGGGAAGGAAACAAGCTTCCGGGGACCGGTTTCTGGCATCACAGCCTTCGTCGGCCCGGCTTGCCTGAATCTTGATGGTGCAATGAGCAAGGGACTCACGTCTGAGCATACCCTCCCACACTGAGTGTGGATAAAATCGATTTGGGAAAAAGGGGGTGGTGATGGACAGAGTTTCTGATTGATGCAGAATACTCTTACCAAGTCAAGAGGTCATGGTTTTAATCCATCACCGTTTTTTAGCTCACTGCACCATCCCAGCTCAGAACCTGGCTACATGCAAATTAGTCTGTACCTGTCCCAGTGCATGATGGGAACAGGGCAAACCAAACTACCAAGCCAATTCTTATACTGGGAAGGAAACAAGCTTCCGGGGACCGGTTTCTGGCATCACAGCCTTCGTCGGCCCGGCTTGCCTGAATCCTGATGGTGCAATGAGCAAGGGACTCACGTCTGAGCATACCCTCCCACACTGAGTGTGGATAAAATCGATTTGGGAAAAAGGGGGTGGTGATGGACAGAGTTTCTGATTGATGCATAATACTCTTACCAAGTCAAGAGATCATGGTTTTAATCCATCACCGTTTTTAGCTCACTGCACCATCCCAGCTCAGAACCTGGCTACATGCAAATTAGTCTGTACCTGTCCCAGTGCATGATGGGAACAGGGCAAACCAAACTACCAAGCCAATTCTTGTACTGGGAAGGAAACAAGCTTCCGGGGACCGGTTTCTGGCATCACAGCCTTCGTCGGCCCGGCTTGCCTGAATCCTGATGGTGCAATGAGCAAGGGACTCACGTCTGAGCATACCCTCCCACACTGAGTGTGGATAAAATCGATTTGGGAAAAAGGGGGTGGTGATGTACAGAGTTTCTGATTGATGCAGAATACTCTTACCAAGTCAAGAGGAGGAGATTGCAGACTGTTCTAGGTCGTACTATGCGACATTATACGCTTCTCGGCAGATGGGGATGGACGACGAGATTAGAGACTATCTGGATCACATTAGGATGCCCTTCCTTTCTAACGCCCGTAGGGAATTTCTGGCTCTTCCCATACAGAAGGATGAAATACTTGAAGCACTAGCGAGCATGCGAGCGACCAGTGCACCTGGGGCGGATGGCCTGACGGCTGCTTTCTATAAAAACTTCGCAGATATTCTTCTTCCGCATCTCTCGCAGCTGTTTGACGACATGTGCGACACGGGCCACATGCCGAAATCCATGAGCGAGGCGCTGTTGGTCGCCATCCCCAAGCCTGGGAAGCCCCCGGAGGAGTGCGGCTCCTATAGACCACTATCGTTGCTAAATGTGGACGCTAAAATCTACGCAAAAATATTGGCCACGCGTCTTGCGCTGCTGACACCGGAGCTGGTGGCTCCGGAGCAAGCGGGCTTCATGCCGGGCAGGAATCTAACCTATAACTTGCGAACGGTGTTCGGCACCATGCAACATACCCGCGGGGACACTAGAGCTCTGGCGGTGTTCCTTGACATGGAGAAGGCGTTCGACTCCGTTGAATGGCCTTTCATGAGTCAGGTGTTGACGAAACTGGGCCTGGGCCCGGTGTTCCTCCGCATGTTGGGGGTGCTGTACACGGCGCCGAGTGCGCGGGTACGACTGGGTGGGCTAGTGATGGGGGCGATACCGATCTCCAGGGGAACGCATCAGGGATGCCCGCTGTCGCTGTTATTATACGCCTTGGTAGCGGAACCATTGGCCTGTGCGCTGCGGGAATACCACAGTACGAGAGGGGTGAATTTCCCCACTTATAAAATAATGGTGTCCACGTATGCCGATGACACACTGCTGTATGTACGTGAACCGGAGAGCAATTTGGCCCCGGTGTTGAGGGAGGTGGTGCGCTTCGGGGCCCTCTCGGGACTACGGGTGAACTGGAATAAATCCATAGCTTTCCCGCTCACCCCAGCCACGACACCTTGCGTGATGGAGTACCCGCTACAATGGTCGGAGGACGCAGTCAGGTACTTGGGGATACGGCTCCACGCAGACCCCGAAATACTAATGAGGGAGAACTATGGTAGGGCGATAGACAAACTAGAGGACGACGTGGAGATTTGGATTGGCCTCCCACTCTCCTTAATTGGTAGGATAGCAGTTATGAAAATGGTGGTGTTGCCTCGCTTTCTTTTCTTGTTCATTAATATACCGATGGTGCTGCCGCGAGTATTTTTTGACAGGCTGCGTAGGTCTTTACTGAAACTGGCATGGGCGGGCGGGCAGGCTCGCGTCAGCTGGCAGGTACTCACGTTACCGTACCACATGGGGGGACTTGGGGCGCCCGATATGGAACTATACTACAGGGTGGCTCAGGGCGCGCAGGCACACGGCTGGATACACGGGGAGGAATCGGTGCCATATCTCCGGCTGGAGAGGTTGTTTTCGGACCCCCTCCCTTTGCCAGCAGTCCTATTTGAACCGCCGGATCGCCGGACGGGATATCTGGATTCCCTGAACTCCACGAGGCACGCTTGGGATAGTATTCTAAGGGATAAGGATGGAACTTTGTTATATTCCCCGGCAATGCCAGTGGAGTGGGCGCGATGGCTATCTCCCTGTAGGGACGCAGGCGTGGTGCGAGCCCTGAAGGAGCTCAGCATACATGTGATGGGAGACCTGTTTGTGGACGGAACCGTAGCGACGTGGGATGAGGTGACTACAGGGGCGGAGGCCGCGTCGCAGCTGCAGCACTTCCACTTCCATAGAGTGCGGGGGCACTGCGGCAGCAGCTGGGGGACGACATGGCGGAACCCCCGGAAGTGCCGGAATTGACGTATATTATCAAGCATAAATGCCCTCGCAGGTTAATATCTCAATTGTACAAGATGTCTATGGAGCAACGCATACATAGGTACCCCAAAGCTAGACTGGCCTGGTAACAGGACCTTGGAGTGACAATCGATGACGCCATGTGGAGGTATTGCTGCGCGGGCACGCGCAGGATCTCGCTACATGGGAGACATATTGATTGAGAAACAAGGAGACCCTACCCACAAGGAGCCTGGGTATTGTGTGTTGTAAGGAAACAATGGCTCGTGTGGATTAATATTTATCAATATAGTATATAATCTACAATAGTGATCCAAAAAGGAAGGGTTAAGAGAGATGTCAGAAGAAAAGGCACAGCCATACACATTAAATCTTTTTGTAAAGAATGTTTTTCTTTTATATAGCAAAAAAAGATTCATAAGAAGTGGACATAAATGCACAATACAGATTGACAATATTCATGAAAGAAAAATGGAAACCTTTTTTGTATGTTGCACTTTATGTCATTTGTCTGTTTAGGTTTATTTTTTTCATTGGGACACTATTTGTAAACCGTATGAATATTGTCAATCTGTATTGTGCATTTATGTCCACTTCTTATGAATCTTTTTTTGCTATATAAAAGAAAAACATTCTTTACAAAAAGATTTAATGTGTATGGCTGTGCCTTTTCTTCTGACATCTCTCTTAACCCTTCCTTTTTGGATCACTATTGTAGATTATATACTATATTGATAAATATTAATCCACACGAGCCATTGTTTCCTTACAACACATGGGAGACATAGGCTGCTTCATTTTAAGTATGTAAATAGAGTATACTACACACCGGTCAGACTGCACAGGTACGGACTGAGAGAGGACGCCGCGTGCGAGCGATGCGGGCATGCAACGGCGGACTTCCTCCATTTGGCCTGGGAATGCCCAGAGATCTATAGATTTTGGTTGGCAATTTTCCGCAAAATAGGGGGCCTGATTGACTTGGAGTTACACCCGGACCCGGCAGTAGCTCTGCTGGGCTACTCTCAGAAGTTGCCCAGAGCCATACGCAAAATGACAGATATGGGTCTACTAATGGCTAAAAGAAGGGTTGCAATATGTTGGATGAGGGGGCCAGCGCCCACGTTAGCACAATGGGCCCGGGATGTATTGTATTGCTGCACACAAACTGAGATATACAGCGAGCTGCTCCCGCCGCGCAGTCGACCAAAAAATTTCTGGGGACTATACGCAGACAGCCTCAAGGGGAAGGAGGGAGCGTCGGAGGGGGGTAAGGGGTCGGGGACTGAGGGGGACACGGTAGCAGGGGCGCAGTAGGCGTTCTGGGAGGGGACTGTTGGTCACCGGGAGCGCCGCCTGAGGGCAGTGGGCCAGACAATATGCCTCTAAACTGGAGGCGGTGGAACGCGAGGGGTGCGGAGATTACAGTGGCAGAGGCGAGGGTGTCATGGGGCTGGCAGGTAGCGGAGGACAGAGAGCGGGCAGATCGCGCAAACGAGGTGCAACGGAGACTTGCGATATAGGTGGAACTCTGTTCGGACGCCTGGAAGTTGGGGGGGAGGGGGGGTAGTTGGATTAGATTAGAGGTAAAACAAAAACTGTTGACCCCCGACGGGGGAGTGTACACGAGCTATGACATACTACTATGGTACTGGGAAGATTTCACCACGGGGCTATAGGGGGGGGGGCAGCGATGCCCGGCCTCCGGGATGTGGGATAAGCTGCAGAGCTGCACTGATGAACGGTGACGTTGTGACTGGCCTCAAGGTTATAAGTGTATTATGGTGTATGTCAGCGGATGCAATTTGCTAATAAAGAAATTTATAAAAAAAAAAAGAGGATGTGAGTATCCTGAGGAAAAGGATATTGGAATTGTTTGTGTTCCTGTTTGTTTTAGAAGCACAAAACAATGTTCACAAGGAACTAATTTATCTCGAACGGTACACAATCTGCAACTAAAGTAGTTGCTCTGATTCAATCATAGTCAAGATTATCCTTATTCATTCATGACCCTCCATTGAGTCACAGTACGAATCATACAAAAGTATCTATACACACTTGTGTATTCGCATTCCTTAAAAAAGCCCACAAACCTTTTAATTAAAGGTATACCTAACTTCAAGCGCAGTAGGTAATTTTATTCTGCAGTTACAGTCTGTACCACAAACGTATTTCCTTAAACATAAGTCATTGAAATATTTGCATTTCGTTGCACATTGGGACACAGGAGTTACACTCGATCAAGAGCAGGAAAGGTGACACTAATATATTATTGTTTTACAGCGTGGGTCATCACCAATAGTGTGAATTTAGATACGTGGAGCCAACGCTGTGGGTTCTACCGACATCCTGAATTATCCCAGTTATCACTTGGTGGAACTGAACATTGTCTGAAAACTATTGTTCGTGTGCTTCATTGTTCAAGTGACATCCTACATCCAGGATCCTATACGGATACTTGTCTGTGCTGTACTGTCCCCAGAAACACAGTCCTGAAGAGACCCCATATCTAGAGAGGGTCAAAACACCATCAACACCATACAAAAGAGAGAGCCTGAATTAAATTATTATCTATTGTATTGAGCTCGTCCTTTTGTATTTTCCCAATAACCTGTTTCCCTGTTTTTTTCACTATGTCACACAGTACTCACTAAAATTGGTTATGGTCACTTCACTGGGGTTCACAATACCACTCCCAATGTGCAACGAAATGCAATGCAAATATTTCAATGACTTATGTTTAAGGAAATATGTCAGTGGTACAGACTGTAACTGCAGAATAAAATTACCTACTTCGACTGACGTTAGGTATACCTTTATTTAAAAGGTTTGTGTGCTTTTTTAAGGAATGCGAATAAACAAGTGTGTATAGATACTTTTGTATGATTCGTACTGTGACTCAACGGAGGGTCATGAATGAATAAGGATAATCTTTGTATTCAAATCATTTTTATTGAAAAAGAAGAAGAAAAGGAAGAAAGAAAGAAAGAAACACAAGGTCACCGATACATAAAATGAATTACATACGTTGTCATAACAAATCATAACAAATAAAGGCAGGATAATACACTATTCCGTGATTTACATAAAACACATACCATGAGATCCGAATGTGAAGTTCGAATTGAAAACGATTGCTACATATACAATGCTGCATATACAATGTCCTTGTCCAGATCCCTGGATTTAAAACTCTATTTGTATCCATTTCCGTGTACTTCATTGAAAATAGATCCCTTTAGGGATGATGGTTCCGCCCTTGTTCCCCCTCACTTTACATTATAAAGTATACGACAAGTAAACTCCACTTCGCTACTGATTATTACACATGACTATAACACATCATGGAGGATCAAATGAAAATGATGAAGCATCAAGAGATATCCAAAGCTTCTTATGGGAAGCGCGCAATGGGGAGGAATGCAGAGAAGGGTTGTCAGCTCCTCTTAGAAAGGATAACCATTCTTGCCATATCTTAAAGGACACCTCAGAAGCGCTCTTCCATTTACATAAGACTACTTTACAGGCCATGGTGAGCGATAGATCAAGCAATTGGCGGTCATGTACGTTAACTAGGTTCGGGTCTAGGACACCCAGTAGGACATAAACTAATTCCCTCGCAGGTTTTATACTGAAAATATGCTCTATGCAATCAAAATTTTTCTTCCAGTATGTTTCCAGAGAGGGACAGTTAAAAAGCATATGGGCCAAATCCCCTACAGCTGAGTCACAGTTCCAACACTTAGGGCTATCTCTCAGTTGGAGTTTAAAAAGCTTATCTGGTGTCCAGTACGTTCTGTTTAATAACATGTATTTGGTTTGGGTTAATATCGGAGAGACTTTGTTCGAGAAAGCAGTGGTGTGAATCATGTCCCAATCAAACGTCAAGCACGTAGAATTGGGTTCCGAATCCCATCGAATCTCACTTCGCCTGTGGGCCTTCCTAGGTAGAGGGAGGAGAAGCTTGTATGTTTTCGAGACAAAGTGACCAGCCGCCATGATACGTGTTATATGGGTCTTAAGCCAGGGATCACAGGGTTTAAGAGAGCGTGTAGATAAAAGGACGTTTAGCTTCAAAAAGTCATAGAAGTCTATCGGCGCAAGATTATGTAGGGCCTGGAGCGAGGAGAACGGTAGAGGGTGTATCCCTTCATACAGGTCACTCACCAAATTGACACCTTTCTTGGACCAATAGTCCCATTGGAGGGGTTTTCCTTCAATCTTAAATGAGGGGTTACGCCACAAGGCTACCAAGGTAGTTTTTTTGATTTTTAAGCCTGTTTTGTGGGTTTGATCGAGTCTTAGGAGAGCACGTCTTGTGTTTAGTAAAATATATTTTGAGTGAGGAAGATGGGAGAGATCCATAGTGAGTAGGGCAGTAAGGGGAACATTTTCAATGAGGGATTTCTCAACATCCAGCCACAGCGGGGTGTAGGCCGAATCTTCAATCAGCCATTGTGCGCCTAGTTCACACAGGAACGCAGTTTGATAATTTCTGAAGCTGGGGAGACCCAGGCCGCCTTTTTCTTTAGATAGCTGTAACTTCTTCATTGATATCCTGGGTTTCTTCCCCTGCCACAGGAATGTACCAAAAAGCTTGTCCACCCTGGTTAAAAAGTCATCCGAAAAAGTCATCGGCAACATACTCGCCAGGTAATTCACCAATGGAGTTACCATCATTTTCAGGGTTTCGGCCCTGCCCCACCATGATAGGTACTTAGGAGACCAACCATCTAATAATTTTGATATTTTCATTAGGGTCAGGTTTTCGTTAATGCGTAGAGTTGAAATTAGGTCCTTATCAAAGTCCAACCCCAGGTACTTGAAGCAATCCGTTTGCCAAGTTAGACCAGAGTCCCCCAGCACATCCTTATTTCCCTGATTATTTAACAATTTAACCTCCGTTTTATCCTTATTTAATTTATACCCTGATACCTTTGAGAACTCGTCAATAGTAGACATGAGGGCCGGTATAGCCTCCTCCGCTTTTTCCGAGACAACCAGAACGTCATCAGCATATGCGGTTAGTTTTATTGTACAGTCTTTAAATGGAATTCCCGAAATGCCCTTATTATTCCGTAAGTGGTGGAGGAATGGTTCGATCGCCAGTAGGGATAATGAAGGGGAGAGGGGGCACCCCTGTCTGGTTCCTTGCTGTAATCGGAATGATGAGGAGAACGAGCCTCCCGCTCTAACTCTGGCAGAGGGGCAGGAATAAAGGGACATCACCATCTTCGTAAAGGACGTTCCTAGGTAAAATTTATTTAACACTGCCTTCAGATATGTCCAGTCTACTTTGTCAAAAGCCTTTTCGACATCGAGCATAATTGCTACAGTGGGGGTGGTAAGAAGCTTCGCCTTTTCGAGTACATGTGCTAATGTCCTGGTAATGTCACTGGATAACCTATATTTCAAGAAACCTGCCTGGGAGGGGTGGATAAGTTTGGGCAGAACTTTCTGGAGGTGGTTGGCTAAGATCATGGCTAAGAGCTTACAATCAAGGTTAATAAGAGAGATAGGCCTATAGTTTTTAGGGAGTATTGGGTCTTTTCCTTCTTTGGGCAGGACGGCAATGATAGCTTCAGATAGTGTGCCTTTCGCTTCCCCTGTACTATTGATTTCCTGAAACAGGTGTAGGAGTGGATTTGATAGGAGAGAGGAGAAGCACTTATAGAATCTAGCAGTGAACCCATCTGGTCCGGGGGCCTTTCCACATTTTAACGATTTGATAGCATTTTCAATCTCCTGGAAAGTGATTGGGTTATTAAGATCGGTTTGATCAGCAAGGGAGAGAGACGGTAGCTCACATTCCCCTAAGTAGTCCTGAATTTTGGTTTCCTCCACCTCTACGTTCTTTGCATAGAGACGCTCATGAAAATCTTTAAATATATCTGCGATCTTGACAGGATCTGAGTGGGCCACCCCAGATTGATCTTGAATGGAGTTTATCTTGTTTTTCTGTACCTTAAATTTGAGATAAACAGCCAGACTCGTCCCAGCCTTATTTTATTCACATAGCTTAAATTGTTTCCTCCTATTCAGCCAGACCCCTGCTCTTTCACTTATTATTTTGTTGTATTCATATTTCTTATTGGCCAACTCATGCAGTGTATCTTCTTTCCTATCAACCAGATGTCTATTCACTAGGGCAGATATTTCTCTTTCTAGTTTTTCTAGAGCCTTGTTATGATTCTTGTTCATAGCTGACCTAATTTTGATAATGACCCCTCTAACAGTATTTTTTAGTGCTTCCCAACGGGTCAGATCAGTGGTTTCCCCCCTAATGTTATGTTCCGGGTAATCTTTAATGGCAGATTCAATGGTAGACCGATGCTGCTCCTTTTCGAGTACCTCCTCATTGAGCCGCCAAATTGATTGACGGGTAGACGATTTCACATTAGAAATGGACAGTGATATGCACGAATGGTCAGATATAACCCTTGGTTCTATTGTTGTCTCCTCTATTCTGGGGATGCCATATTTTGTGATAAATAAGTAATCGATACGGGAGAACGAATCGTGTGGAGATGAGTAAAATGTGTAGTCTCTCCCATCAGGGTTTTGCAACCGCCATGAGTCCACTAAGTTAAATCGGGTACAGAGGTTAGTGAAGGCCTTGTGAGACTTACTGCCACGGAAGGTGCATCGGGAATCCCTATCAAGAGTTGGGTCGAAGGGTAGATTGAAATCTCCTGCGAGAATGGGTATAGCTGAGTCAGGGATGGTATCAATTTGCTTAGTGAGGTCTGACCAAAAACTTAAATCACATGTGTTAGGAGCATAAACATTCATAACATAGAATTCAATATCATCTTTGAGCAACTTGGTTGTGACCCACCTCCCCTTAGTGTCAGCCGTGGAGGAGAGCAAGTCAAAATTGGATTTTTTTGCTATTAATGTTAAGATGCCATTTTTATGCCTATTGCCTCCGATCCTGCCACTTCGAAATAGAATTTGTTCCTAAGTGTATTAAATTGTTTAGCATCGATTTTAGATTCTTGCAGTAGGACAATATCCCCCTTTTGTCTGCGTAGGTAATCTAGGACTTTCTGACGTTTAACAGGTTGATTAAGACCTTTAACATTAAGTGAGAGTATTTTCAGGTTGTCCACCTTCGCTATGCAGAGCGATGTGACAATTGTGGGTAGTGACATAGAGAATTAATGGAAGATCGTATCCAGTCAGATAGGCAGAGTGCTCATAGGATCTGCGACCGATCCTGACTAAAGTACAGCGGTGTTTGTATGATGTAGATAACAATACCTGAACCTGCAAAAGCAGAGCATCAATAGGGATAAAGACAGCATGAATTGTGGAGCAATAGAGAACGCCTTCAGAGTACTGACAATGTGGGCAGCCTGATTCTGGTATGCAGTAAATAATAAAGACGTAGGCAAGAAACAAAATAAATTCCAAACTCTTACCCCGCCCTACCCTCCCCCCAAACCCTCCCCCACTCCCCACCCCTCCCAACCCACCCATCCCACCCCGAAAGAAAGTAGTAGGCATGGTGACAAGGAAAAAACAGCGTCCCTCCCATGGCCTTGAACAGAAACCATATTGATATTTGGAAACTGGATCAACAATTCGTAGAACATTGGTTGCCAGAAGCAGTGCATTCATAAACCATTATACTTTAAGATCACATGTGGTATAGGTACAGTGAGTCGTGTCACTCTTGAAATAGTTTGCTTACTTACTACAATCTTCTTTGCTACAGATTTACTACATTCCCCTTTACCACAAACCTGTATAACCCATCTCCGAGAGTAACACATTTCAGGTGGGGTACGGAGTGAGCACAGCTACTTTGAAAGGCTGTGCCAATAATGTTCAGAGCAGATTTGTAGGTGAATCTAGGACAATACACTCAGCCAAAAATAACCTGGAAACATAGAGGCATAGAGACAGGGCTCCCCCCTCCCCACAACATTGTCTTATGTAGGACTAGATCATTATTAAGGACCTATCTTTGTAACAGAGCAACTTAACAACTGAGCAATGTACATTGCAATTATGCGGGATACAACGCAGATAGCTGGCAGCTGGAGGATAGAGAACTCTTTCAGCATATGATATCAGAGACCTGCTTAAGGAAAAGGATACTCATTTAGGAGCAGCTGCGGAGACCAGCGTCGTCGTGTCCATATAGAGATCATCTGGGCCGTCTAAGAGCCTTCTGAGCATTCGCGGGTCCGTGAAGATCTGAGGAGAACCTTGAATAAGCACACAAAACCTTGCTGGACCTATGAATCCGAATTGGTGGCCCAGCGACCTTATCCTCGGACGAAGAGCAAGAAAGGCCTTTTTCACATCAACAGTCTCCTTACTGTAATCCTGCGAGATGAAGATCTTGCTTGATTTCCACATAATGTGGTTGTTTTTGCGCACAAAGGATAAAATTTGCTCCACATGCTGATATCTCAGGGGTTTACAGACGATGGGCCTGGGACCTTTTTGGCTCAACGTGATCCTACCGGGAACTCTGTGCGCCCTGTCGAATTCGAGCGGGTTATGAAAAGTGAGGTTGGTTGCTTGCGAGAACCATGACTCCAAGAAGGAAACACATGAGCTGAAGGCTTCCTCTGAGCCTTCCGGTATTCCAAATATACAGAGGTTCCCCCTTCGATTCCTATCTTCCAACTCGGACAGTTTCTTTGTCATCTGCTCTGAGGATATAGAAAGGCTTTTAAGAGTTTTGCAGATCTTTGTCTCCGAGTCTTCTAGATGGCTGATCCTTGATTCTGTTTCCGTGAGACTAGAGTTGGTATCTCTAATATCTTTCCTAACAGCCACGATTTCCTCCTTTGTGGATTTCGCAAGGTCATGTACTTCCTCAAGTTTATTTAATATGATATCCATTGTGTCGTTGACGTCCTTCCTGCCCTTGATAGGTGAGATCGGGTTAGGAGGTTCGGCCTTGAGCCTCTTAAGATTTTTTGCCTCTTTTTCGCCCATAATGACACTTGCAGCGGAGTACTTGCACAGAGTTTCTCTACTTCACCTTCTGAGCGACAGGCCCAGTGGTAATCCCAGTGGTAATCCCAAGGGCTAGTGAGGATGCTAATGAGGATGCGTAGGATGAGCAGTGTGCAGTATGCCGGGATGACCACCTTCAATTTAGAGCGCAACCCCTGATCATAGAGGGAGTGGAGGTTACCGAAGCCCTTCCTAGGGCATATGGTCTGTGCAGGCTCAGATCAGAGGGCTCAGAGGGTCCAAACCAGAGGATGTGACTGTACCATTCCGCATGCCATCACAATATAGCCTGTCTTCATACAAGCTCTCGTATATTGCCTTCTTCACGCACTCACACTGTTATTGAGGCTTTGCACACATGCCTCATCAAGCTTCAGGTAGCAGGGCCAGGAAGTCGCTTGCATGTACCCCCTCCAAGCGCTATACTCATACACATTAAACAGCAACAGCCCCTCAGAGACTCGATTTTAAGCCGTGGACGCGCCCGTTAGCGCGCCCGCCATTTTGTGAGGTCTTCGGTTTTCACCACAATGAGGAAGCACAGGTGACTCAAGGATACCACAAGTGACTCAGGGGTACCACATCATGGGGTCAGCGGCAGCGCGAATACTTGCTCGTTGCTGCAGAGTAAGCGCAGATCTTATTATGTGTAGAAATGTGTCTGCGTTTAAGTTTAGGCTTTAGGCGCGTCCGCCATTTTGTATGCGCCGTGTGCCCGGGCAGCAGAGATCGGCATTAGAAGGCGGTGGTGGACAGCGCGCTCAGGTCTGTACTCACTCGGTGGTCTCGGAAGCCTAGTTCCTCCCAATGCAGGTAGGCAAACAGCTACCACGGGCTCAACCGCTGCAGGAGTTGCGGGAGCACCGCGGTTCCGCGGCCCTCTCGTTGTCGGCAGGGTTTCTGGTGTCAGGGCTCTCACATGTTTCTCCGCGTCGGAGCCTCGTAATGTCCCAGGAACCAGCCTCGAATGGGACCCACACTTCCGATCCCCGAATCCGTCTTCAAAGCAGTTTTTGCCGCAATCTAGGTGTTCCAAAATGTTTATTGAGCTGATCGCCACGGGAGGAGTGAAACTCTACGCCGCCATTTCTCCCGGCGTCCAAACCATGCCCCCGAATAAGGATAATCTTGACTATGATTGAATCAGAGCAACTACTTTAGTTGCAGATTGTGTACTGTTTGAGATAAATGAGTTCCTTGTGAACATTGTTTGGTGCTTCTGTACTTACCCAGGACGTATGAGTTGCTCTTGTTATTTAAAATATTGATTGTCCAGTTTGTTTAGTAGCCAGAAATCAGTTCGCATATAAAGCAAAGTGTGATATGCTGGCAGAACAAATACAGCAGCGAAGAGTTAGACACGACGCAGACAAGAATACATGAAAATGGTATGTTAGCACAGATAAAGCGAGCTCAGAAAGCTTTTCAGAACCCGTCTTTTGCAGGAAGTAAGGAAGCATGCAAGGATAGCTGGGCCATAGCCTGTGTCATGTCCTTAAGGTTAGTCCCAACATGCGCATACCGATTACATACATTGTGTCCCACCATACGACACACAAGTGACCTTTTACCTAGTGGCTTACTTCTGTCTCGCCGATATCAGGCTCTTGGTTCCATATCTTAATCCCTGTACTTGACATACACAAACATGTCCCTAGGCACAGTAGATTTATGCTGTTTAGGGGTCACCATTTTTTTCATTGATGGCGAACAGCCTGCTGTGCATGATCATGTTTGTTTAGAAAAGGATTAACAGGCGATTAGCAAATGTTTTCAAAACATATCGATTCTAGAAGAATACCGGAGTGACCACTTTAGTATAAAAGTCCCTCACTCTCCCTTAGATACACAGAGGAGAATTCCTTCAACGCTGGACCGAGACTCTGCAAGCTGATCCTTCGACAGGCAGAGACCTGACTTCCCTTGCGGTGTACCATCCTCGACGTAGAGACGGGGTCCTTCCTTCAGAACCATCAGGTGAGGGGTCAGCACTTCCCTGGGGAATCCTTGGCTCCATTAGGTTCCATTGGGACATATCCTAGCACTTACACATACATGCTTCACCTACACCTCTAGGCTAGGCACGGTTAGGTAGGCTACGTATTGTAGGAGTACGCTAATGCTATTGTTTTATGTAATATGCTTTTATTCATCTTTTTAGCACTATGGTAGAAATGTATCTCCTCTTTACGGTACTGGTACTAGCGATTACATTTATCTGCTCCTGTCTTTTGATTGTCACAGCTAACATGTTTCATACTAGACTGATGCTTGACCAATAAATAATTATTGAAACCGTTTCAATCGTCATTCTATGTATTCTGAGAAAAGCAAGCACGAGTGACTGTACGAAAGATACCGTCTTGTTTTCACGATACCTGAGGAATCAGGGTTGTCATGTTCAGTGGTTGCCAAAAAGTACATACACCACTGTAGAATACAGGGGATGGTACTGGCACCATAGAGCTGGCTGTTCTAACGGTTGAATCATCCTATGGGGGTGTCCAGAGTCTGTCTGCACACAAAGCCCTCAGTTAAGGTCATCCAAAATGCGTAGGTCCTGGGGGGTCCTAGGAACTACACGACATGGCAACCAACGTTGGTTTGGTTCTTATATTAACAGTGAAATCTGAGTAGTACAGTTGTGCTTTCTCAGACAGCCCTACTCACATTTTTCAGAGATGTCTGAAGTGAGAAGGTTAATTCGCCTCAGCTGAGCAGGCTCACCCTGTGTATAGGCTGAAGGTTTTAAACAAGCTTGTAAGGACTAAAAGTTTCCTATCATGCAAAACCCTAACTCCTAAACTCATAAACTGCTTACCTTATTCTCCTTTGAAAATGACTGAAACCGCAAATGGCGTTGAAAGCGAGGAAAGAGACAAATTTGCTAACAATCTTAACGTTTCAGAAAACTGCAGACAGGCAGCAACTCTAAAATTACTACAACATGGGTTACCACCAACAAGTGGCCATGTTACATTCGTGATTGAGGCACACAAGGTGTTCGGATCAGAGGTATTCTATTCCTGGGTAAAATTCCCACCTGCAGATCCACAGACACATTTATTCCATGAATATATTGAAGTGAATCCACCAAAAGAATACATCCCATACGAGGACATTGAAGTTTCGTTAACTTACCTGCAACATAAAAACTGGTTTAAAAGTGCCCTAAAACACACAACTTCGGTCGTAAGACTAGGTCCTCTCAGCTTAGGAGGAGCGACGTGGCCAGTCTTGGTGGCTTACACTCCACATCCTGAGATACACACACTGCCAGTAGGGAAAGCACGTACACTATACAAAGAAATAATCAGGCTACACAGACATATTGTCCAGTTTGTCATGCAAACACTCACATTACAACCTGTGAGTGCTGCTCCACCTGGATTAGTACAGACCCAGCCATCACCAATACTTAGTCCACAAACACTAAAAGCAATAATGGGTGCGTTCCCATCAAGAAAGAATCAAGTACCATTCTGGATAGCTCACAAAATAGCCAAGTTGAAAGCAGTATTTCCCCGTACGGGTCCGCAGGAAAAACACAGAATGTTAACAATTTGCTTTCCAATGGGAATGGTTCCCTCAATTGAGGAATCTACCACTTGGGGAACAATCTTTGCTGCAGTAAACATTAGAATACACAGTAATCCAACCATATCAGTTATTCCTGATGTACTGCAACAGATACAGAATGAGTACGGGGCAGGCCTGCCCCGGACTTTGGGATGAAACTGATGGGTAATTTTGACCACGTTTTGGCAATTATGCTGAGCAACATTAATGGGGAAGCAGCAGCCGTGACTAAACGCCAACGCCTAAGGGAAACAACTCCTGCAAATCAGGAGGGGACATTACCAAAAATTATCGAAGACACCTATGCCTCAATAGGCAGAGATAGTTTGGGAGCCAAACTCAGGAAACCACTAGTGGTGAGTAGCTCTGAAAAAGAGATCTCAAAGCAAGCACCCACTTCTTCTAAAAAGAAGTGGGATAATAGTCAACCTAAAAATAATAATAACAGAAACACTTCACAATCAAGGGGTGGGTCTCCCCAACGGGAGTCCTCTGAAAAGAGGTACAATCTTAGGAATCCTGATAACATTAGGAAACCTGACAGGTATCAGGATACTGATACACGTTCCTTTCGTTCCTTTCAGGGTTCATCAAAAAGCTCGGAGAGGCAAGGACAGTCAAAACAAAAAATTGAAGATCGACCAAAGGGAAAAAGGGAAACACATCGCACTTCAGATTTCATTATCAAACAGGGAGAGCAACCTAAAGCAAAGACTGAATTCAAAAAGAAGAAAGTAGCTGGCTTCAAAATTAGAAATACCCAGGTTACTGAGGACTCAGCTTCTAAACGAGGAATGGGCTCTGACGATGCTAGACAGTGCGGCAGAAGTAACAATAGCTCACCAGAACCTAAAGGAAATTCAGGTGATAGCAGTATTGAATGAATCCATCATGGTGGAAACATCTGACACAAGAGTGAGTGTCCCCCACAGTCTACACAAAATTAATCTCCAAATAGAGGGGGACATCTCAAGGAAAATTAAAGGTCTTTTTTGGGAAAATTTGACATTTGGATATGACATCCTGTTAGCAGAAAAAGATTGGCCGCCTGAATTTATAATGGATTGCCCAAAAGGTGAAAGCGTCCTTTTTCTAGCTTTTTCCGACCTCGTTCCTGTTTCCTTAAAACACTCATACGCACAAGAGTGGGCGCAAGTGCTAGCTCTGGCCTTATACCACAACCATGTAGGGTGGGACGTGGAGTTAAAACACCAGAAAATACCTTTAAAAACTACTCCAACTCCACAGAGACAGTACCCTATTAAAAATGAGGCAAATGAACAGGTCAAAGAAATCTTAGACCAACTTGAATACCAGGGTATGATTGAAACTTGCACCTCCTCAATGAACAACCCTTTGTTTCTCGTAATGAAACCTGACAACACATATTGTTTGGTTTTACATTACAAACACTTGAACACATGCACAAAAACATTTGCAGTTCAGAACGCACACAGCACCGCATTGATGAATACCATTGTGCGGAAGAAATACTAAACCACACTAGATATCTTGAATGGATTCTTCTGTCAAAATATAGCTCCTGAAAGCCAATATTTGACTTGACTTTCCCCTCATGGCACTCAGCATCAGTTTTGTCTACTGCCCCAAGGGTATAAGAACAGCCCTGGGTTATTCTCAGCAAGAGTGTCAGAGGTATCACAAACTTACAATGAAGAGGCAGTGTCCTATTTAGATGATATTTATCTGACGGACAATTAATTACCTGATCAATTGCGCAGGGTGAACAGCATAATTGTTGTTTTTGCCAATTTGGGCTACAAATTTAACTTAAAAAAATCAAAGATTGCACATCTCAGCATCCTATTTTTGGGATATGGGCTGTCAAAAGAATGGAAAGGCCTGGCCGCAAACTTTTTAGAAAAGTGCGTGCTAATCCAGCCTCCTAAAACTTTGAAAGGTTTCCAATCCATATTAGAATTTAAAAATGTTGGCGTAACATACATTCCAGCCTACGCAGAGAGAGTCAAACCTTTCTATGATCTAATCAGACCAGATTTCATAGCAAACAAGTGGACTCATAAACATACAGACACTCTACATTCAGTTCAGGCTGAAATGATAGCTTCAAAACACTTGCAGACACCAGCAACCTGGTAATACGGGTCATCCCCGGGTTATGAGGGTATACCTTCATCACGTTAAACGAAGGTGAGACAGTTCCTATCGCATACAAATTTAATCTGTACACAAATGCTGAAAATCGATTTGCAGCAACAGAAAAAATTCTGACAATAGTACAGACTGCTGTAGTGAAAGAAAGAGCACTAGCACAGGGGAAACACATCATTGTTGTAACTCCGATTCCGACTTTAGAAGCGGTAACTTAAGCCAGCATTCCAAATTCAAAGACATTGCATCCACCAAGGATACAATGGACTAATTCTCTTACAGTAACAGATGTATAGTACAGATACGATCCAAGACTTAGAATACAAGCATTCCTACAATACGAACAAGAATACCTTCTCCCAAATGAAATCTTGCCTCTAGATCAGTACAAATACATCATTTATACTGAGGGTTCTGCGCAACCTGCCAGAGAAAGTAAGCAGCAGTATAGCGCTGCATGTGCAATAGTGAAAGGTCAGATGAGAGACGGTAAATTCCACCCCAGCAAAACGACTATGCAATCTCTAGGAGATTGTACCGCGCAGCTGTCAGAACTGAAAGCCCTGATATTAGCACTACAGTACACGGATGGGAATTCCCCACACTGATTGTGTGCGATTCCTTTTACTGTGTGCACTCTTACAATGAATATCTTCATTACTGGGGCCAGAATGGGTTAAAAGACGCCAAGGGTGGCACGATAAAATATAAATTGTTATGGGAACAAGTGGCAAAGCTGAAAGGATGCCTTCCATGGGCTCAAGTTATTCACATCTTGAGTCATCAGCGTGTAGGCATACACGTTGAAGGGAATCCACTGGCTGCGAAAGCTGCCAAGGCAACAGTGTGAACTGCTGCCGTTGCCACAATCACTCCTTCACACACGAGAATAGACGGAGATTTAATAGTAGCTATCAATGCCTCAAAGAACGGCTCACCAGTCCTGTCAAAAGACTTTAAAAAAATGCTCTTATAAGTTAGGTGTGCATAACACGCCGTATTCACAAATTCCAGGAGTGGGGGATAGGGTAATACCAAATAAACATCGCAGATTAGGTTTATTACTAGCTGCACACAAGGGTCTGGGCTTAGCACACGCACGAGTCACCTCAACAATTTAATTATTGTTACTGGTGGTTGGGGCTGACAAAACAAACAAAGGAATATGTCCTGACATGCGATATTTGCCAGCAAATGAAGGGCCCACCATTCACAAGCCACCACAAACACCATTACTGATTTCAGACAGACCTCTGGCATGTGTCTATTTGGACCACTGCGGCCCCTTAAATTCTGACGGGGCTTACAAGTACATCTTGGTGACAGTGGATTCATGCTCTAGCTTCCAGTGGGTTTGGCCCCAACGCTCAGCTAACGCTAGAACTGTTATAAAGGATTTGCAAGTCTTCATCGGGACATACACAATTGGCACGTTACATTCCAACCGTGGTCCTGCGTTTAGCTCTAGGGCTTACTAGGATGCCATGGAAAGTATGGCGTGGCCTTACGGTACTCCTCCCCCTACCATCCCGAGGGAAATTTGGTGGTGTGGAGGAAAAACTGGGAACTAAAGCCATCCTTAACAGCAAGGATATTAGGCGTGGGTGGTACATGGGTCAATCATCTATATGGGGTCCAGAGGGCACTTAACAACATGCCAAGAAAGTCCTTGGGAGGCCGTACCCCTTATGAAATCCTGTTTGGGACAATAATGTGGGTACCTGATCTTGATTGTGCCAGCAAAACCATTTGAACTGAATGACCGCTTGGCTGTTTTACAGGAACTCAATGAATTCCAAGCGTTACAAAGCAATGTGCAGGCCAAACGCACCCCCACTGGGGACGTGAAACCAGTTCCGGCAAGACCTGCCTGGGTCCCGAAGATTGAAGACCTGGTCAGGGAAAAGATCGTGGACAGAAGTGAGTTTGGGCTATCTTACAGAACAGCTGTACCTGTCCTGGTGGTTGTGGGAACAATAACAGTACTACTTCCGCCTCTTGCCGGCAAAAAAGAAAAAAGTTCTGTCTCCATTGATCTGATCAAACCACATCATGTGGCCGATCCTCAACAATAGGATTTCTCTTCAGATCCAAGTGAACCTGATTAAACGCCGCCAATTTCAAAGTAAGAAAAATGTGGCCAATTCTATCTTTTGCTCAAAACGACTTACTTAGTGCCACCTTGGTTGCATATTTGGTTCGCAATAGGGGTAGTATACTTGTTGATTTGGATTGGCACAGTGATAGTCTTTTTTTTGCTTCTGAACGGACATTATCTCCCTGAATGCTCTGCAGTAAAATCTGTGAACTTGGTCCTAAAACCACATATGTCATCACATTGTGAACAAATAGACTTGTCCCTGGTGAACATTACTGCAATTCCAATACCGGATGATATAGTTTGGGATAAAGTTTCTTATGATGTATATGGCCGCAATGAACATATGAAAATTCGACATTTGTTTAAAATTTCTTTAAAAGATTTCATTACCCCCAGTACACTATCTGATGATTGGGACATTGAGACTGTAAATACTATGCTTACAGATTTAGAACAGTCTGTTGCATTTTCTTACAGGGAACTGTATGAAGGTACAACTGATTACGATACCATGTTTTGTTACCAGCATTATGGACATAAGTTTTTGCATAGAGCAAGCGTACCACGCACTGCTAATGTGTACCTTCAATGGGAACATTGCCCAACACTACCAAAAAGTAGTTTACCACATTCACACAGCAATTCACATATTTCTTAGGGTTCAATACATCCAACCCAGAATTGTTTTACTACAAACTTGCACAGACCAATGCAACTGCGAAGAAAATTATGCAGACAAACATGAGGCTGATATACTCAGCACCTTTTATCTCCCAACTGTCTATACAGGGTTTCGACTACTGGAGGGAGACCATAGACACAAAATCCTTCTGGGAGACAAGAGAGTGGCAAGTTCAGGGAACTGAGGCTTTATTTAGATCTTGCCTCATACCACTACAGATGATTTTCCGGAACAGAACAGTAAATCAGACTACCTGTTAGTAAAGACTTGAAAACACTGAGCATCCCCTCCCATGCACCGATTAAGGGTATTGCAAATAACACATAAAAAAGAATTAGAAGCAGCCGGGTCAAAGGAGACTGCACCACCAGAATCAGTCACTAGCAATATCCAATATTGCCCACCTCAAATGTTCTGCTGCTTGTAGAACGTAAATATATACTTGAAAATTAATTAGATGAGAGGCAATATGATGACAAAGGTAATCCAAGTAAACACTAGTATTTCAACATAAAACATAACACATATGAATGTTTTGTATCTTCCGTCTTTTTATTTTCCTTGTTGCACTTCATAAAAACAGCCAGCCAACGCGTTTCGCCCAAACATGGGCTTCTTCAGGGCTGTAATGGCATACAATATAAAACCATTTTTAGAAAAAGCAAAGAAAAAAAGAAACAAAAAATCATTCTCTTAGAATGACAATACATTTGTGGTAGGATGAGAGGAAAGAATAATAAAAGATCCAAATGTGTCGAGCCAATAGTTGTGTAACAGACCACATTTCAAAAACAAGAGTGATATCAAAAAGATCCATGTGGCTGTAGATTCCCACCCGTGAGAATAGAAATACCTAAACAGTAAAAAAAATAATTATATAGAGGGAAAATCGGGATTAAAACCAGGTAAAAGAAAGAGTGTGAAAAAGAAAAATGAAAATAAGATTGGAGAGGAAAAAGGGGGAAAAAAAGAAAAGAAAATTGCCTTTAACCCAAAGTAGGCATGACTACAACACATCTACAGTGGCTAGTAAAACTAGCTTACCAAGATATTATGAATGTAAGGTGTGTCTTCTGGCAAGCGAGTCAACGAGCAATTGAACACGGATTCTGTTGAACTATATGAGTCAGAAAAACTTTTAATTAATAAAAATGTTCGTGACCAATTATAAAAAGAAAAGCACAGACTGAAAAGCAAATGTAAATGCAAACATACCTAAATATGATGAAATGGCTCAAATGAGGCAAGAGTATTCTACCAACGTCTGTGGATAGAATTATCTGTAAGGAGAAACAATCTCAAATAAGGAGACGTCCTAAGAATTGCAAAAGAGCATAGAAAGATTCCAAATAAAAAGATATGCCCTTCTCATTAAATGAAACTCCTGTATTGCATGTATCACTCTACTAAAATAGCACAGACACATGTCTTCAGCAAAATTGTACACCAGAGGAAGAAGAAAAAAGACTGCCATCATCCAAAAACTATATGCATAAGAAACAACAGTAAAGAGTAGAACTGTTAAGCAACACGAACGGCTGCACTCCCTAATGTAAAGCATATGTCTCAAACAAAGAAATACAATATGAACGCGCTATGTGTGTAAGCATCAAAATACGTCATAATAAAATCCAACCTAACATAGTGATGACTCTCCATTTATAGATTATAAATTATACGCTACATTGTATTTGAAGCATGAATGAGACTATAACCAACGCAAATGGTGTAGGTAAACAACCAGTCACCTAACACCAAAAAGAGGGCCCACAACCAAAAGGCAAGAGGCATATGACCGAAACCAGCAAATGCCCCCGTCTTTACTGCTATACTCTATGCCGCACAACAACTTTTAAAGACAACGAGGGATTCATAAAAACGAATAGTTACAAGCTATACCGCGTGCCCAGTATAGCGGTACAGCCAGAGTCAGGGTGTCAATCCAAATGACTTTATAAAAACCCGACAGCCAACTTGGTGTAAGCCGAAGGGCTATCAAGAACAATCATAAATTTAAAAAAGTACGTACAATCATCTTACTGAATGTCGGTATTGGCTGCATCCAAGAGACTGTCAGGAGCCGTATCCGTCTACGGCGTCCCGCATCCGGCACGATAAACAAGAAAGTGCGCGTAGCAACTGGAAAGCCATTTAAGGCATCGGCAATCACCAGGCCGCCACACAGAAAGTGAATGTGGCGATGCCCTTCCGGGATCAAAAAGTGAAGAAATGACAACTAGACCGAAAACAAGGAGGCTGACAGGAACTCACTTCCGGTTCCATGCCTCCATCAAAAATAGGTCACCATCTCGTAATCAGCGAACGATTCAAAGACACCAAGTAACTAATACAAAATATTAGATGACATTGCGTTTTCTAATGACAAGAATCTAAATACTAAAAAAGACTACCAAAAACCTCAGAATAATGGGAATTAATCGGGTCTGTAAAAATAAATAAACTAAATGACACAGTACCACAAGTTCCCCACTCCTTAGTTGAATGACAGTGTTAGCAGCACAATAGACGCCTTACAATAGAGAATGCAATCGACAAAAAACAACACAATATATACTCACCAATAAAGACAAAGAGAAAATTACTTATCAAAGTGAAATGTATATGAATGAAAAGAGGAGAGACAGAGCAGAACCAGCAGAAGCGTCACATTAGATACCATCGTTAAGATATAAAAAAAAAAAATTAGGACAGTGGCCAATATTAAGTGATGATTAAAAGCTAGAACCCACTATTGTGTATTGATTCCAGAAAGTAGAAACAGAAGAGCACATTGAATCAAGAACAATAAAAGTTGTCTTCCCCAAAGCTGGAACCCACAGTGATGTGTGGATTCCAGTAAGTAGAAAAACAGAACTCATTGCATCAAGGACAAGGATGCAGTAAACATTATCTTCCACATAGTTGGTGGTTGGGTTACAAATCCATTTGGAAAAATCTTGTATCAAACAATGTTTTTCAGGTACATGTATAAGAAAGAACAAGAGAAGGTATAAGGACAACACAGGTCACAAATGACAAAAACCCTTGAACAGTAATATGACATTAATCAACGATACACAAGTGGACACATCTGATGGAGACATTACGTTCTAATAACGATGGCCACACTTTTTTAGAGAAAGTAGTGTAGTTCCCTATCAGCATTCAGGCCCTGAGTTGAAGAACGTAACGTACAGATCCATCTAGCCTCCAATTGCCTCAGCATGAGTGCCCTGTCTCCACCCCTACTGTTGCTGTTGATGGTATCAATGCCATGGAACTTGAACCGAGCCCGGTCGACACCCACTGTACATTCATGCGAGACAAGGGCATATGAGTTGTCCCCATTTAAGGCAGCTCTATGGTGTTCCTGTATTCAAACCTTCAATTGTCTGGTCGTGCTGCCTATATAGATTTTGCCACAACCACAAATGATGACATAGACAACAAAGGTAGTAAGACAATTGATGAAATGTTCAATCCTATGTTTAGCATTACTGTTATAACTAAACGTTGATGTTTTGTTACATCCCAGATGTCAGATATTGCAGATACTGCATGTGCAAAATCCAGTGGGTTTACTCAACCATGAATGTTGTTTGGAGATCTCCTGTAGGGTATAGCTAGGGCATAACACATCCCTAATCGTTCTGCTTCGTCTGAATGTCATGGATGGTCTTTCAGTAATCATGCTATCAATTCCTGATACCCCTTTCAGCAGCGCCCAATGTTTACCCAGAGACTTAAAAACCTCATGGTTTAATGTTGAATAGGTAGTGATAAAGGACAATCTCTGTGTCTCATGATCAGTCTTCTTTTTATGGCAGTTTAACATGTCCTCTCTTTTGATGTTCTGCACTTTACTAACAGCAGTCTCAAGTAACTGTGCATGATAGCCTCTTCTTTTTAGTCTATCTGTGGTTTTTCTAGAGTGTTCAGCAAAATTACCGTCCTCACTACAGTTTCTGCAAATCCGCAGAAGTTCCCCATAGGTGATTGCTTTCTTTGTAGAAGGAGGATGTGAGCTGGTAAAATGTAGAATACTATTGACTGCTGTTTTCTTCCTGTGTAAAGTACTGTGGATGGTCCTCCCTTTAATGTACAGTTCCAGATCTACAAACTGAATTCTTGTTTGGGACATTTCAAGAGTAAACAAGACATTCAGTGCGTTGTCATTGTGGAAATTGTGATATTCCTTAAATTCAGTGCCCGTACCAGTCCAAATGATAATGATATCATCAATGTAGCGGCGCCAGAATTGGATATGTTTAGTCCAATCTGAGGCCGCTGCAGACCATGCATGGGTATGCTCCACCCACCCCATAAAGAGGTTGGCGTACGAGGGCACACATTTAGAACCCATAGCGGTGCCCTGCTCTTGTTTGTACCATGTGGTGTTTAACATGAAAAAGTTATTATCAAGTTATTATCAAGGATTAAATCTATCATCCCTAATAACATCAATGTGAGCTTTCCAAGTGGTGGGACGGGGATACACTCAAATGATATCTTGAAAACAAAAAGGTCCCTAGAGGACTTAGAATACTTACGTTCCCAAATTTTGATGATCTTGACCCAGACCTCCTATCAGATTTGGAGGATAACCTACATAACTCATCTTTCACCATGATGAAAATATTGATAACACATGCTGAGAGAAAATGCCTTAAACTTCAGGCTGAGATTAAGACCTTGGAAGAAGAGATTAGACAGCTTAATCTAGTAGAAGCAACAACAAAAATGTATGCTATTCTTAAAGAACAGATTACTAGTCACCAAACTGCTGTCAAGAATAGGAAGTTCAACAAAATTATGCGAGATGACCGAGATTATGATCATGGTCGCATTTTTACATTTGCAGCTAAATTTGACAACATACAGGTTCCCAAAGATAAAACGGCAGCTCCATCAAACACTGGTAGCATTTCTAGCATTAGTGTAAGTTCAGATGCCTCCTCTGTTGAGGACACAGGCAGGGATGAAAATACAGAACTAAATGCTCCAGGAGCTTGCTCCTCTACTTTTTTAGAGGAGGTTCTCCATTTTCGAATTGGGAACAAAAAACAAAGAGACAAACCAGGAGAGGGGGGAGGAGAAAAAAACTGCAGGAAAGGATCGCATCTTGACAAGATTTCAGAAAAGCCAAATGAACAAACGATAGGTTCAAATACTCATGATTCTGTAACAAACTTATTGGAAACTAGGAATGCCAATGACCAGGTTAACACAAATCAATATGGTATGTTGTCCAATTTTGTCCAAACTTCTAAGGTTGATAACTTGGTTATAAATCTTTCTGATTACAATCTGAATGTACATGAAGTCAATGTTTTGAATAAAGGTCTTGGATTTTGTCCCGTGTACGGGGTTTGTTCACGGATTTGCATGTTGACCTATTCAAGTTTGTTAGCCATGCCAAACTCAAATGTCATTTTTCTGTCAACAACTATGAGCGTTCTATCTTGCCAGCACCCGCACTATGTACTGATGTACTGTTTCACACGTCAAAAATGTAGCCACGTTATTATCATTGGATACTGATAATGATTCCTCCTATGAACATGTGTTGGCAAGTATGAATATTGCCCAAGACTATACATGTGATAGTGGTCTTCATAATACCAGTTTTCCATGAGTTAGTTACAAAGGAATTATACAACCTAGAAGACAAACATGTTAGTAGTTTAAAAAAACATATGCCAGATAACCTTACATCATTGGAGAGAACAGCTATGCGGAATCTACGCAAAAATAGTAACATAATAATACATGAGGCTGACAAAGGAGGGAAACGTTGTCATTATGAACAGGACTGACTATGAGAAGGAGGTTGAAAGACAACTCAATAACATCGCACACTACACTTAGCTTGTTCAAAACCCCTGCACTGCTGCCACTATTAAGATCAATATGCAATTAACACATTGGAAGGAGTTGGGTCTTTTATCCGGCACAGAACACAGATTCCTGTCCATAAGTAACCCTAGGTACCCTTGCATCTACCTGCTCTCGAAGGTACATAGGAAAATGCCATTCCCACCGGGACGACCTATCATTTCAAGTATTGGCTCTATGACAGAGGCACTGGCTAAGTTTGTTGATACATTCTTGCAGCCGTTAGTCACTAATTTGCCCTCGTATATCAGGGACAGTACTGACCTACTCAACAAGTTTTCAGATCTGGAATGGGATGACAACATGTGGTTTGCCACATTGGATGTGGAATCCCTATATATGTGTATTAAACTTGAATTTGGCAAAATAGCTGTAGATTTCTATCTTTCCACCAGACATGCCAGTCTGTTTGATCACAATTTGATGTTATTAGGGATGATAGATTTAATCCTTGATAATAACTTTTTCATGTTCAACACCACATGGAACAAACAAGAGCAGGGCTCCGCTATGGGTTCAAAATTTGCACCCTCGTACGCCAACCTCTTTATGGAGTGGGTGGAGCATACCCATGCATGGTCTGTAGCGGCCTCAGATTGGACTAAACATATCCAATTCTGGGGCCGCTACATTGATGATATCATTATCATTTGGACTGGTACGGGCACTGAACTTAAGGAATATCACAATTTCCTCAATGACAACGCACTGAATGTCTTGTTTACTCTTGAAATGTCCCAAACAAGAATTCAGTTTCTAGATCTGGAACTGTACATTAAAGGGAGGACCATCCACAGTACTTTACACAGGAAGGAAACAGCAGTCAATAGTATTCTACATTTTACCAGCTCACATCCTCCTTCTACAAAGAAAGCAATCCCCTATGGGGAACTTCTGTGGATTCGCAGAAACTGTAGTGAGGACGGTAATTTTGCTGAACACTCTAGAAAGACCACAGATAGACTAAAAAGAAGAGGCTATCATGCACAGTTACTTGAGACTGCTGTTAGTAAAGTGCAGAACATCAAAAGAGAGGACAAGTTAAACTGCAATAAAAAGAAAACTGATCATGAGACACAGAGATTGTCCTTTATCACTACCTATTCAACATTAAACCATGAGGTTTTTAAGTCTATGGGTAAACATTGGGCGCTGCTGAAAGGGGTACCAGGAATTGATAACATGATTACTGAAAGACCATCCATGACATTCAGACGAAGCAGAACGATTAGGGATGTGTTATGCCCTAGCTATACCCTACAGGAGATCTCCAAACAACATTCATGGTTGAGTAAACCCACTGGATTTTACACATGCAGTACCTGCAATATCTGTCATCTGGGATGTAACAAAACATCAACGTTTGGTTATAACTGTAATGCTAAACATAAGATTGAAAATTTCATCAATTGTCTTACTCCTTTGTTGTCTATGTCATCATTTGTGGTTGTGGCAAAATCTATATACGCAGCACGACCAGACAATTGAAGGTTCGAATACAGGAACACCGTAGAGCTGCCTTAAATGGGGACAACTCATATGCCCTTGTCTCGCATGAATGTACAGTGGGAGTGGACCGGGCTCGGTTCAAGTTCCATGGCATTGATACCATCAACAGTAACAGTAGGGGTGGAGACAGGGCACTCATGCTGAGGCAATTGGAGGCTAGATGGATCTGTACATTACGTTCTTCAACTCAGGGCCTGAATGCTGAAAGGGAACTACACTACTTTCTCTTAAAAAGTGTGGCCATCGTTATTAGAATGTAATGTCTCCATCAGATGTGTCCACTTGTGTATCGTTGATTAATGTCAGATTACTATTCCAGGGTTTTTGTCTTTTGTGACCTGTGTTGTCCTTATATCTTCTCTTGTTCATTCTTATACATGTACCTGAAAAACATTGTTTGATACAAGATTTTTCCAAATGGATTTGTAACCCAACCACCAACTATGTGGAAGATAATGTTTACTGCATCCTTGTCCTTGATCTAATGGGTTCTGTTTTTCTACTTACTGGAATCCACACATCACTGTGGGTTCCATCTTTGGGGAAGACAACTTTTATTGTTCTTGATTCAATGTGCTCTTCTGTTTCTACTTTCTGGAATCAATACACAATAGTGGGTTCTAGCTTTTAATCATCACTTAATATTGGCCACTGTCCTAATTTTTTTTTTATATCTTAACGATGGTATCTAATGTGACGCTTCTTCTGGTTCTGCTCTGTCTCTCCTCTTTTCATTCATATACATTTCACTTTGATAAGCAATTTTCTCTTTGCCTTTATTGGTGAGTATATTGTGTGTTGTTTTTTGTCGATTGCATTCTCTATTGTAAGGCGTCTATTGTGCTGCTAACACTGTCATTCAACTAAGGAGTGGGGAACTTGTGGTACTGTATCATTTTGTTTATTTATTTTTACAGTCCCGATTAATTCCCATTATTCTGAGGTTTTTGGTAGTCTTTTTTAGTATTTAGATTCTTGTAAGTGAAAATGCAATGTGCATCTAATATTTTGTATTAGTTACTTGGTGTCTTTGAATCGTTCGCTGATTACGAGATGGTGACCTATTTTTTATGGAGGCATGGAACCGGAAGTGAGTTCCTGTCAGCCTCCTTGTTTTCGGTCTAGTTGTCATTTCTTCACTTTTTGATCGCGGAAGGGCATCACCACATTCACTTTCTGTGTGGCGGCCTGTGGATGCCGACGCCTTAAATGGCTTTCCAGTAGCTACGCGCACTTTCTTTTTTATCGTGCCGGATGCGGGACGCCGTATACGAATACGGCTCCTGAAAGTCACTTGGATGCGGCCAATACCGACATTCAGTAAGTTGATTGCACGTACTTTTTGAAATTTATGATTGTTCTTTATAGCCCTTCGGCTTACACCGAGTTGGCTGTCTGGTTTTTATAAAGTGATTTGGATTGACACCCTCACTCTGGCTGTACCGCTAAACTGGGCACGCCGTAGAGCTCGTAACTATTAGTTTTATGAATCCCCCGTTATCTTTAAAATTTGTTGTGTGGCATAGAGTATAGCAGTACAGATGGGGGCATTTGCTGGTTTCGGTCGAATGCCTCTTGCCTTTTGGTTGTGGGCCCTCTTTTTGGTGTTAGTAGACTGGTTGTTTACCTACACCATTCGCTTTAGTTATAGTCTCATTCTTGTTTCAAATGCAATGTAGCATATAATTTAGAATCTATAAATGGAGAGTCATCACTATGTTAGGTTGGATTTTATTATGACGTATTTTGATGCTTACACACATAGCGCGTTCATATTGTATGTCTTGTTTGAGACATATGCTTTACATTAGGGAGTGCAGCCGTTCGTGTTGCTTAACAGTTCTACTCTTTACTGTTGTTTCTTATGCATATAGTTTTTGGATGATGGCAGTCTTGTTTCTTCTTCCTCTGGTGTACAATTTTGCTGAAGACATGTGTCTGTGCTATTTTAGTAGAGTGATACGTGCAATACAGGAGTTTCCTTTAATGAGAAGGGCATATCTTTTTATTTGGAATCTTTCTATGCTCTTTTGCAATTCTTAGGACGTCTCCTTATTTGAGATTGTTTCTCCTTACAGATAATTCTATCCACAGACATTGGTAGAATACTCTTGCCTCATTTGAGCCATTTCATCATACTTTAGGTATGTTTGCATTTACATTTGCTTTTCAGTCTGTGCTTTTTATAATTGGTCACAAACATTTTTATTACTGAAAAGTTTTTCTGACTGATATAGTTCGACAGAATCCGTGTTCAATTGCCCGTTGACTAGCTTGCCAGAGGACACACCTTACATTCATACCATCTTGGTAAGCTAGTTTTACTAACCACTGTAGATGTGTTGTATTCATGCCTACTTTGGGTTAAAGGGATATTTCTTCCTTTTTCCTCTCCCATCTTATTTTTATTTTTATTTTTCACACTCTTTCTTTTACCTGGTTTTAATCACGATTTTCCCTCAATATTTTTTTTTTTTTTTACTGTTTAGGTATTTCTATTTTCACGGGTGGGAATCTACAGCCACATGGAACTTTTTGATATCACTCTTGTTTTTGAAATGTGGTCTGTTACACAACTATTAGCTCGACACATTTGGGTCTTTTATTATTCTTTCCTCTCATCCTACCACAAATGTATAGTCATTTTAAGAGAATGATCTTTTGTTTCTTTTTTTCTTTGCTTTTTCTAAAAATGGTTTTATATTGTATGCCATTACAGCCCTGAAAAAGCCCATGTTTGGGCGAAACGCGTTGGCTGGCTGTTTTTATGAAGTGCAACAAGGAAAATAAAAAGACGGAAGATACAAAACATTCATATGTGATATGTTTTTTGTTGAAATACTATTGTTTACTCGGATTACCTGTGTCATCATATTGCCTCTCATCTAATTAATTTATTGCGAATAACACACTAAAAGTTGAAGGGAAACATCGTACAAGTACATACAATTCATCACCTCCCGATTGGAAGGGTTTGTTGATTTGGCCTGTAGACACGAATATGTGTAATGCAAGATTCAATGGTACTACAGAAGGGTTTAGTATCCACAGACCCGACCCAGGCTATGTACACAGAGATGACCCAGGGGTCGTGACTTCTTATAGTGTCAGAAAGTTATGCTTAAATTGGCTAGAGACCTTGACACTATCACAGGTGAAACAACACTTGTCCCTTTTGTCAGACAACATGGATCTTAGGGATTTCTTGTTAGGTCCCAAGAAACCATGAAGGAAATGCTTCATCTACACCATCTTTAATGAGGGTTGGAAAATCTCCCAACAAGAAACTGCAGAGACTACGTGAGATAGATAGAATTAACCTGGAAAAGGCTTTAGCCGTGGTAGACAATGGCATGACCAGACTTTCGTCTTGTATTTATTCACTGGGCAACATTGTGTCCTCTGCTGTCGACATAACGGAACAAGATTTGCCTATTTTACAACATGGCAATCGCAGCTACGCACTATTGTGCTTCTAAGCTGGGCGCTTCAATCATTGCGTTCTGGCCGCATTCCATTGCGACACATTAAAGACACAAATCTATTTTCGGCTTACAATCTGACCGACAGACAATTGACCATTGCTCGCAGAGATGCGAAGAACACCCTGCTGCTCACTGAAAAACTAGAGAAGTTACATTTTGCTGTAGCAGAGTCACCGTCTACGGAATGGTTAATCCATGGCTATATCACACTGCCAATCACGACATTCCAATTCCAGTACTGCAGAAATATTACCCAGTCGGCAGGTATGAAGTATTGAACGAAGGGTACATACGAGAAACTTAGGAGTTACCGTACACATATAGGTGCAGGAACAAAGACAAGGAACTTTTTCTGAGTGGTTCTAACTGCGAAAAGGCCTTGAGTGGGTCTTTAATGTGTAAAGAAATATAGCTGCATGGTGCATGTAATGCGTCAATAGCAAACTTGTCCTGCAACCTAAAGGATTCTCCAGCTACCACAATTCATCCGGTTTTAGAGTTGCTTTCAAATGGGAGTTATTTGATGCGGAATGGCCAAGGCTGCTGTGGTATGACACCCGACGTTGCCGTGAACTCTAGGGTTGTTTGTTGTAAGCAAGTATTGTTTCCTCCAGCTCGCACAGTTAGAGAGGCACCACTTTGGCCTTCACTGAATGTATCCAACATAGGTTTCGATTCTCTGAGCAGACTGAAAACCATGCTGTCACAGCATAACGTGGCCTTAACTTAAGCCCAAGACACTTTTGATCTCCAAGTGTCAAGGTCTTCGGCAGAGATACAGGCGTAGATCCGTATGAACTTCCCTCTCTATTTCGGGAAATGGTCCATCATATATTTAACATGTCTGATACGAGTGGTATCGTACACTTACTTAAAGGCATTGGATCAGGTCTGTTAACCACTTTTCAAACCATTTTCGGGGTGATTCCATCATTTATACACTCCGTACTTGGAAACATTTTTGGAGGGCTTCCTTTGGTCCTGCTTTCAGTAGCGGGCATCCTGATTTTAATTCTACTGCTTTGCAATGGATGTCAGAATCACACAAGACATGGGGAGAGCACTGCTGGTGCGACGTTGACATGAGCGAATGGTGTTCTTAATGGGGTTACCTGATCTTCAAGAGCTGAGAAAGCATTTGTTGCTGTCTTTCAGACCGGCCTGACTTGCCTGTATCCTACCAGCATTCCGCTGCCTCTGTTACAGATTCGGACGCGTGTTGGACCTCTGTCTGACACTTATATTGGATGCGCCGCCTGACACAGACATGCTCCTGGCGCCTTTACGGGCCCATGTGCACAGTTGTCCACAGCATACTCCTGTGTTGATGATGGCATTCCTAGAGCCTCCACGGGACAGTTCAGCTCCTGTTGGACCAGAGAATCACTCTGCAACGGATGTGCAAGCATCAGTTTCAGGCGTGCAGGCATCTACTTCTTCCCCGTCGGCTGCCATGGGAAACAACAATGATGGCGACCTCTGCTCACTTGATATCATACTGGAGGTACTAGAAGGACTGCCTCTTGTGGATGCCAAGTCCAGTGAGGTTGAGACTTCAGTGCAGGATTCTTGAACAATCTGGCCTTTCCTGTGCTGGGAACCGTTTGGGAACATTTTTAAACATCTACCAAATTGAAGGTCTAACTGACTTTGTTTTTCTTCTCTGCTCCATCTGAACATAGTGGCTTTCAATCTTCTTAGAAAAACAAGAATATATAGTTTATTCCAATATATAGAGGACACTTTTATGAACGCTTTTGTAGGGGAGAATGCTTTTCAATACGGACTTTGCCTTTTAAGACTTTTTAAGTGCTTTTCAGTATGCTTTTAATATAAAGGATTTTTTAAATATATATTATCCCCTTTTTTAGAATTTACTATCATGGCCTAGCTGACCTTGTTCACCTTGCATGAGGAGTGGGTGTCATGTCCTTTAGGTTAGTCCCAACATGTACATACCAATTGCATACATTGTGTCCCATCCACACAACATAATGGTCTTAAACAGGAGACCTTTTACCTAGTAGATTGATTCTGTCTCTCCGACATCAGGCTCCTGGTTCCATATCTTAATCCCTGTACCTGACGTACACAAACATGTCCCCAGGCACAGTAGATTTATTCTGTACAAGGGTCACCACTTTTTTTATTTATGGCCAACAGTCCGCTGGGCATGATCATGTTTGTTTACAAAAGGATTAGCAGAGGATTAGCGAATGTTTTAAAAACATATCGATTCTAGAAAAACCCCGGACCGACCACTTTAGACACACAGAGTAAAATTCCTTCCACGCTGGACCAAGGCTCTGCAAGCTGATCCTTCCACAGGCAGAGACCTGACATCCCTTGCAGGGTATTCTGAATAGTGGTGGCCCGCTGTGTTAGCAGGTCACACGCGGGTTGCACAGCGTATGCACTTTGTAATCCTGATAATCCTGGACGGAACGAGGTATGCAAATTCAAAATGTGCCTGCACAACAGATGCAAATGCAGGGACAGGCACCAATGATCGCCGCTGCACCCGCACAAATGGGAAATCCCAGATTTAATCTAAATCAAATCCCAAAAATGAATACCAATCCATTTAAAAATGTTATGTCACAATTCCAAAATCCAAACCAAAAGACATTGAAGCAATTCCCAGTATTTGAGAATGATGGTTCTGGTTCACATTCTTCCCAATGACAGTTCCTGGGAGGGGAGGAAGATTGCATACATAGCACAGTCTTAGAGGTAGACCAGAGGAGTCCATATGTAGCCACTGAAGTCTATGGCTGTCCAGTAGCATTTCTCATCAATACAGATGCTACCCAATCCACTGTTAGATAGTCCAGACCTTCTTCTCTCGGGGAAAATGACCCAAGTTGTAGGAATTACAAATAAACAGATCCAAAATCAGATCAAGTACCAGTGATAATATGTTCATTCAAAGAAAAACAACAATTTGCCATTTGTGATTCGAGTCCTGTAAACCTACTAGGGAGAGATTTATTGTGCACCATTTACGGCACACCGGATGGTGTGGCTTTTTAAACCCATGATGAGGTTACAGATTTCAATATGATCAAACTACAGGCTGAGACAGGACTATTCCATTTGCCTGTGTCAGGCTTTCTTCTCAGTGTCATTGCATGAAGAAAGACAATTTCTATTTTCCTTCGTCTTCCAGCGGAAAGTATAAACATGGTGTTGTGTCCCACAAGTGTATACAAAGAGTCCATCAATTTTCAACCAGATTCTGAAAAGAAATCTGGAGACCTTGCAAATGCCCTGCAAGTCTGTCCTTATATAATACATAGAAGACTTGCCTGTGGCATCAGAAACATGAGATGCATGTACACATGACACAGTTTCACTATTGAACAACCTGGCAGAGAACGGACACAGTGTGTCTCCAGGGAAATTGTAGTGCTGTCAAAAAGAGGTTCAATATCTGAGACACATCATTGTGAAAGGACCTAGGAAGGTGTCTCCAGAAAGAGTGGAAGTGATATTATAGATGAATCCACCACATTCTAAAAAGAAAGTGAGGATGTTTTTGTGAATGTTTGTCTACTACAGGCAGTGGATACCAAACGTTTCCTTGATAGCCAAACCTCTGAAACAGAAATTATGCTATTCCACGGCACTAAAGATGCCTGATCATACTAAAGAATTCATAATGCTTTGCAGTGAGAGAGATGGGTGCGTTCTCTTAGTTCTGACACAAATGTATGGAATGGCTTTAAAGCCCATTGCTTATTTTTCCACTACCCTTGACTCTGTAGCTTCGGGTCTCCCAGGCCTCCTTAAAGTGGTAGCTGTGGTAATTCCTAGTTTGGAAAAGAATGCAAACATAATGATGGAATACCCTTTAACTGTTATGGTCCAACACTTTGTAGGGCTATTGCTGACAAGAACAAAAACCCAGTATTTCACACACAACAGATTGACTAAATACGAACAGACCATTCTCTCCTCAGACAATGTTGTTTTGAAAAGATCTACTGTACTAAACCCTTCAATTCTGATCCTGTAAATGATGATGATAATTGTGATGAAATTGAACATGACTGACTAGATGTCACAGAATTATGCACCAAACCCCAACCTGATATTAAGGATGAACCCTGATTGAGCCCTACTAGTATTGTTTGTGGATAGCTCATGTTTATGAGGAAGCGATTTGTAAAAAGACAAGGAACCCTGAAGGTATGAGGGACCTATGGTGAACAGTTATATTTTTGAACAAAGGTCCCTTCCAAAAGGCAATTGGTTATAATAACATAGAAATGTCTATGAAGAACTATGTCTACTTACTCCAAGTGGAGATTTGAATCATTGTTTTAACATCATTTTGAGAAAAATGTAAACATGTAAGAGTTAGTGGGTAACACAATGTGGAAATCTCTTGTATGTGTCCTTGGTATGCAGGCGCTCCCCACCTTGACGCCCTCAGACAAACCCAGCTCCCACATCCACAGAGATCCCCATATTTGTGAATCCGAGGACGAGAGTTATTTTGCAATATTGATGAAAGTCAATGACACATGAGATGAGCTGAGATGTGTGCAAGAAAATGTGCCAGAGGCAGAACAGAACAGTTGGGCTAAAGCAGAAAAATACAAATGACATTTAGATATCAGCTGATGAGAGATCATTATTGCCAGACAGCTTGTTGTTTCCAATGAAACAATATTACTTATTTGTTTTCTGAGGTTGTTCACTTTTTGCTGCAATTAAGTATGTAATTGTCTGTCATGAATTGTTTTTATTGTACGTTTTTATCGTTTATGGTTTTTATTAAACAATCAAGGATCATTTTGACTCACCGACTAACACAAAATTGCCATGGATATTCACACTTGAGAAGGGATTCAATGGCGAGACTTTTCAGGCAGAGTTGGTACAACCCCAGATTTTGAATGTTTGTAGAAGAGATTTGCCATAGGTGTAGGTGTAGACTATGTCAGCAATTGAATGCAGGAAAGAGAATACGCGTCACACTGACACACATAGGGTCCCTTCAATAGGATCCAGGTGGATCTTCTCCAGATGCCTGTATATAACGGGCTGAGATAGATCCTTGTTATCGAGCACATCATCTTGAGGCAGCTGAACATGTACCCGACTTGGACAACAGATGGTTTGACTGTAGCAAATTGCTATTACGTGAATGAATACCTTGGTTGAGTGTACCGATTTCTCTTGAGTCAGATAGAGGAACACACTTCAACAACAAAGTGATAAAGATGATCCGTACAGCCTTGCAGATTAAACAAAGATTACATTGAGGTTACAGACCAGAAGCCTATGGTATCATTGAACAAATGAACTAACCCTTCAAATACAGATTGGCAAAGGTTTGTGCTTCAACTTCCCTAAAGTGGCCACATGCTTACCCTTTGTTTTGATGAGCATACGTAGTATTTCTGACAGAAAGCCGAGGTTATCACCCCATGAAATATTGGTGGGCAAGGCAATGTGACTAACTGTCATTTCTGCAAATGCTCTTTTGATTATCACGGATGATATCATATTACATTTCTGCAAAGGATTGGCTGATGGGATTTGTTCTGTTTCTCATCAGGTTTCAGATGCCACACAAAACCCATATCAAGAACAGTGCCACAACTTCAATCCTGGTGAAGCACGTTCAAAAGACTTATCTTAAACCCAGATTGAAAGGCCCCTTCCATGTGACCCTGACTGCAAACACTGTTATTAAGTGTGCTGTAGTTCTGAAATAGATTCATGCTTCACACACCAAAAGAGGGAGCTATCCAGAAGAGGTGACTTTGGTCAATGACCCTGAAAGAAGACCTTTGATGGTTTCGCCACCAGCCGAGAGACCTACCAGGCCATCGGCACCATTGCCTGTACAACAGCAGGAGAAACATAAGGGTGAAGATCAGTCAACAGAAAGACAAGTGCAAGTTTCTGAAGTAACTCAGAGTGGTATTGAGATCTCTAACGACACAGAAGCACAGATTGAATCACAAGGTAGAGGTGCCACTGAAGTGGTACCGAGCAAGAAGAAGTAGATCCTGGTGAAGGAACTATCACTGGAATAGGAAGAGAAGAGTCGACAAGCAGAATGGCCACAAATCTATGAACATAGAGATTTGAGGAGAAGTTCTTCATTAGCTCGAATCCCAAAGACTATATCTGAAGGGACCAGATCAAGTGACGGAAGTGGTATAGATCCAAATCATCAAATCCTGAGAAGATCAATGACAGCACAGCTGCTATGTCAACGATGTTCTGCACCTTAACGGTCATACTATTTGAACACTGCTTTGAATAATACTTTGGAAGATCTGTGCAATGTAAATCCTGAAATACTTAAACCTCCCTGAAAACAATATATGGAGACTGTTAGTAATTACTCTGGAAAAAAAACAAAGCCAGTCAAAAATTGAAGAAAGAAAATCTTGTAAACGTGCATGTTAGACATTTATTATTTAAGTTCTTTGTTTTACAGAAGATCAAACTAGGGCAGAGCAAAAGTTATAGAAGACTAGGGAATCTATTTTAGAAGAATAGAGTAGGGTTAGTGATTGTCTATTTAGAAACAGCTAAAAGAAGATTTAACTTCAATCAAGAAGCCATTTACTAAGACGTGCTACCAATTACTGAACCTAAGTGTTTAGGTCTGAATCAAATAGAATGTATTGCATTAGAAATAAGTGTAAATATGGGTTTGTTTTGTGTAATAACAGTAATGTTGATCAGGGCGTGTCCTAGATGGCGACGTGAGCAGACGATTTCACAGCTCGCTCCGGACCGAACCACCAATAAACCTGTACCGAGCTGGCATACGCCGGCCATCAATCTCCGTGGTCGGGGACAGCCTACCCCCTGGTGGGCTGCAATTGCTTTGCACCCCTCGGACTTCACCATCTACACGGGGTGGTGCGGCGTGCACATGGTGGCCTGGACCTTGGGACGTGCTGCCCTTCCCCCCGGACTTGTGTGGGGGTGCTGCCGAGGGCGGAGCGATCAAGCTGATGTGGGCTATGTCCCCTGCACACCTGCACAGGACCGCATCAACAAGACACCACCCGGGGCTCAGCGTCGCAGACTCACTCTCACTGGGCACCCCCAATGCCTCCCAGCACTGAAGTGCGGTCCCATCGGGTTCCTGGAGAAGGGTTTGAATACTGCAGCAGGTAGCCCGCTCTCGGCTTAAACGCCGCCAGGGCCCTTCTATTCTAGGATCAATTCCCCGGCGCCAACATGAGTGACGTGATTCATACGCACCGGTGACCCCTCCCGGCCTCAGTTGAGTCTTAAGCCTGTCCAATCTGCCGGTGCCACGGGAGGCCCTGAAGCCTGGGAGGCCCTGCCACACCTAAAGAACATTGGACCTGAAACGGGCCATCACACCATCTTGCACTGTATCTCGAACCAACGCAGCATGCCTCTTCGACTGCATTGGGCATTGGGTATCATTTCATGGGGACAGCGCAGACAGGCATTGGCACCTTCGATATACCTCACTGAGCCACAGAACGTGGCCAAACATATCACCGCCTGCACCATATTAACAGCCCCTCCTTCCTCTGTTGCCTCCATTTTGCACCACCACTCAGCACTATAGCTTAAATCAGCGGCTGGGCAAGATCTGAGCCTCCCAACATACCCCACCTTAGAGACTGGGTGCAGATTAGACAAACTGTGTAACAAGGCCTCTTAGTCCAGTTGTACGCACTACAGTGCCACGAACACACCTACTCTAAGTTAATCTTCTGTCCTGGAGTCTGCAGAGCACCGCCAATACCACAATGGGCAAACCAAGAATAGATAAGCAACAGCCACAAACTAATGATGTACAGGGCGCACCGCCTGGCACTCAGGGCTCAGAGCAGTCACTGACAGCACAGCTCATGCCCCAAGCAGATCTCTCCCATCGCCTAGATGAACTTATGGTGGCTGTCATGGATGTTAAATCCACTCTAGTCCACAAAATAGGTACACTGGGCACCGAGTTGGGATTTCTACATGAAGATCAAAAAAAATTGAAGGATAGAGTGGAGGATGTAGAATCGTCAATGTCCTCTGTCAAGCCTTCTGTGGCTTCCTCAGCAGCCCAAATCAAAACCCTGCAGAAGAGGTGGAATATCTCAAGAGTCGTGTCAATGTCTAGGAAGGCAGGTCACGCAGAAATTATTTGCCAGTGGTGGGTCTGCAGGAATGCTTCAAAGGACAAAGTATGGAACTGCACCTTGAAACCTGGTTTTCAGAAGTTATCCTTCAAGGCAAGCACTCCAAGTTCTTTTCTGTAGAGCATGGCCATAGAGTACCGGGAGGCCCTCCTCGTCCAATCAATCCCCCCAGACTGGTGGTTGCATTCCTATTAAATTACAGCAACAGGGATCCCATACTGCAAATAACAAGAGCCTGAGCACCATGGGCAATAGAGAATGCAGAAGTACACATTTACCCGGACTACACAATATCGGTGCAACGTCGCAGGTCCTCTTTCATGGAATTAAAACAATGCCTTTGTGAACATGAAATAAAATATGTGTTGCAATACCCCGTCTCTCTATGCATACAGCACAAGGACAACACAATCTTTTGCCACACCCCTGAGGACGCCTGGAGCTGGATAGAGCAAAATGGCATGGCGTCAGTTTCAAAGTCTACAACCGATCCCGGCCAGCAATGGAAGAGGGTCGTGCATCATGGACGAAGTGGCCTGAGCCAAGGACAGCGCTCCATGAAAGCCCAAGCGGCAAAGGAAAGAGAACAAGCTCTCAAGCAGGCGGACAAATATGGCGCTCCTGCTCCCCCTCTACATTCAGACTCTGAGGCCGATGCCACACCAGAACAGGAGTTAACCCTCTCTGAATCACAGCACCTGTTGTTCCTGGATGATGGCCCCACTGTGACGCTGCAGACCTCGAGGGAACATGGCTAGCGGATCGCAGCCATGTGTGTTGTATATGTTATACTGTAGGGTCTAATGAAGTAATGTATGCAGATGAGAAAACCTGCTGGTGTTGACTACCCAAAAGTTGGTTCATATACAAAGGTCTACATATGGCGGCTACGGAGTACATGGTGATAAAGAAGAAGATATAACACACCCCACACACGATAAGTGACTGTCATAGGCTTATCTTGATTTTCGTGGCTTATATTTATTTCTTTTGAATTTATTATGTTTGTATGTAAGTGCAGATGGCCTCTTGCCTGTTGGCAATTAGGCCTGGGGTTAGGGGTTTGGTCTATTGTTTGCCTTTTAGTGCCTGTCCATACAATGTGATCACATATTGTACCTGTTAGTTGTGCTGCTATTTATGTGTCGACTACTCTTGACATGTTTGGGGGGAGACCAAATTTATATTGTCATCCCCGATTATGTATTCTCTTTCCCATTCTTATCCTCTATTTAACTATTGACATAAAAATGCTGGGGAATAGTTATTTATTGCTGACCTGGAATGTGCGCGGCCTGGCCGGTTGTTTTAAACGACACAAGATTTATCAATATTTGCGTAGGCACAAAATAGCCATAGCACTTTTACAAGAGACCCATTTCACGCAACAAACACTCAAATCACTCAGTAAGCGATGGAGGGGCACTTTAATTGGGACAACGTACTCTGGATACGCCTGAGGCGGCTCGATTTGGGTGGCTCCAGAGATCCCTCTACAGACACGACATACACAAGTTGATCCCCACGGTCGATATGCGATACTGGAGGCCTCTATAGATGGCTGCCCAATGACATTGATCTCATTATATGCACCCAATTCAGGACAGTCTGAATTCCTGCAGATATTAACCCCAGCACTTCTAAGTGACCCAGCAGTACCTACTTACTGGGGGGGGGGGGAATTAGACCAGCGACCCTGATCTAGCCTTGGACCCCTCTCCCCTCTACTCCTGGGGACACAGGCTGCTGGACTCGCACATCACATGTCGAACTGGGCTACCGAGATGCAATTGAATGAAGGCTGGCGCACTAAACATCCCTCACAACTGACATATTTGCACTACTCTAGACTCCATGACCTGTTCACCCAAATTGATGTAATTTACTGCTCAGAATCGGCTCTGGCCAAGGTATCTCATGCTGAGTATTTAGCCTGCACACTTTCAGACCACAGCCCCCTACAATTTCAATTATTCTGGGGCACATGCAGACCCAGCATCCCAACCTGGCACCTCCCCTTGGAGGCAATCCGCAATCCAGCTCTAAGCACCTCTATATCGCAATCTAAAACATCTTATTTGCAAACTAATGAGGGATCGGCAACAGACGGAGGCATTGAATGGGATGCACTTAAGGTTGTTCTACGTGGTCAGGTCATCCAAGCACTTTATGGGTCTCGCATTTCCCTCTCCAGGGAATTACATGAACTGGAAGATGAAATAAAACGCTGTGAATACAAAGCCCCCACTGACCCGCTCATAATACCCTTGCTGACCAAAGCCAGATTAGCTCACAAGGAAACACAGGATAAATTGTGTGCTCTAGACTACAAACAATATATGGCTAGGCGACATGCAGACATCAACAAGGTAGGCAAACACTAGCATGGCTCTTGAAAAGCAAACTTATCCAGTCCCCCATCACTTCTATTTATGCCCTAGAAGGGAACATAGAAAATACACAAAAACAAATAAATGATTGCTTTCATAAATATTACACGGCTCTATATAAAGCCCCTGATCCGGTTGAACCTCAAGCATTGCAGACTTTTCTAGAACAAGCGGCTCTTCGGCAGGTAACACAGGCTCACTATACGGCTTTGGAGGCCCCCATCATGGAAGCTGAAATTTCTGAAAACTATTAAACAGCTGGCGAGCGGTAAGATCCCTGGGATGGACGGGTGGAATTTTACACTACATATTCCACGCAGTTGGTTCCCCACTCACACACCGTTTCTAGGGAATCATTTGATAGGGGTATATTACCTCCCTCTTTTGGCAAAGCAATATTAGTGGTTCTCCTGAAACTTGGTAGAGAGTGACCCACTCCTTATGAGTTCTTACCAACCGCTATCTTTATTAAACTCAAGATTACAAAATCTTGGGTAAACTATTACCTAACAGTCTATTAGACGTTGTCCCTCTACTGGTACATATGGACCAGAATGGGTTTATCCCTGGCAGAAACTTTCATTGTTTATTCAAATTGCTCGAATGGTCCCAATCGAACACCGAACAGCACTGGATTGCCGCCTTATAGATCGAGAAAGCATTTGATACCTTGGGATGGGACTATCTGCTGGCAGTGTTAGCGAGGTTTGATACAGGACCCAAGTTCTTAAGATGGGTAAAGACACTATACACCAGCCCACAAGCCCAGGTGATATTGGATCGCTCTGCCTCACCATCCTTCAAAATAGAGCGGGGAACCAGACAAGGTTTCCCACTCTCCCCAATTATTTTTGCACTGGCCATGGAGCCTTTGGCGTGCGTGCTTCGCAGTTGTGCCCTGGACAGTGGCATACGGGTACACACACAGTGGCACATAGTTTCCCTCTATGCGGATGACATGTTGATTTATCTCTGTACTCAGAATGAGGCCCTTTACGGTCTAATTGAATTGTTAGATGCCCATGCGTGGTTATCTGGCATGAAAATAAACTTGGCTAAATCTGTTCTGTTTCCAATGTCGCCCATACCCATACCACTGAGACAACAGCAACCCCACACCCCACTTATCAGAGCATACGACTCTTTCAAATATTTGGGGGTTCAGATTTACCACTCTTTGCCCGACCTTATAGACGACTACCTGGGTAAGGCGATCGCCAGTGCTAGGACTGCACTCTCGTTCTGAGCCAATCTTTCATTATCCCCCATGGGCCGGATAGCCATCTCCAAGACGCTTCTCCTCCCTAGCTTCTTTACTTTTTTACAGTTCTCCCTTATACATTACCCCAGAAAAATTTTCAGGACCTGCAGATGCCACTTGTGTCCCGTATATGGGGCGGTTCTAGGCCAAGGGTAGCACTCTCAAAGCTATACCTTCCCATATCAAAGGGTGGGCTAGGAGCGTGCAACTACAAACTATACTATGCAGCTGCACAGCTCCAGTGGCCAATATGTTGGCTCGCAAAAAGTAACTTATTTGAATTGGACGGTTGGGCAATAACATTAAAGCAGCCATCCTTGATTGAATGGCTGTCAGGGTCTAGAACACCACTACAAAGGAAACACGGTTGTATCCTGATGTTGGCGACCCGTAGCGCCTGGACGAGATATGTGTTGCCCAGTCGTCGACTGCCACTTTATGCTTCGGAGTTCCCCCTCAACCCTAGCACTTCCTGGAGCCAATTCTTAACATTCTGCCTGGATGCACTAGAAGCTCAAGATACATGGGCAAGCTTGCTGCCCATAGGGACGATTGCAAAAATCCTGACCAAACAATCAAAGATCTTGTCACTGGAACATGATGCGCTAGCCATGAAAAATCTCTCCCATGGCAGTTGGACGTCAAAACTCTATGCCCCTAAAACCCTACCATACTACTTGTCATCATGCATGAAACCACTTGTGAAACACCACCTAATGAGATTACCGTTTTGGCCAAATCCCGTTGATGGCATACAAGTATGGCAGGAGGTACAGGGAAGATGTGCCCACACAGTGCCGTTTTTGTAACAACGGGAAGAAAATTTAATCCACGTCTTGTGCATCTGCAGAACCTTACTTCCTATGTCTACAGGAGTGTATGAGGGGCGACTCAGCTCAGATGGCTGCCCGTTTTGTAAAATTCATGTTTGAGATCAATTCCGTGTTACCAGTAGACGACCGCCAAGAATCTTTGTCCTGCCAGCTATGATCCCCTTTGCTCTCATGAATTCCTCCTATTAAATAGAACATGGACAGTGTTTTTAACTTCTTTTTGTATGAATAGCAATGATTAATTAATTGTGCAAATAAAATACTCTTACTCTTACTCTGACCTCCCCCTCAAGAGTATCCCGGGAGCATATACTCGCCTAAAGAACCCAGAACTGGCTGAATGGCGGGTGGCTGGCCTGACAACGTGGGGAGACTTGTTCACAGATTCAACCCAAAGCGACTTTGATACCCTGATGGACGACTATGGTGTGTCGCCGGGAACTTTCCTCCTATATGCGGCACTAAAGCAACAGGCATCGCAACTTTGGGGGGACATAAACACTGTGCCCACAACCTCCGAACCCCTACAAACATTACTAACACACGGGATAGGCAGGAAACCTATCACTGCCATCTAAGATTCCCTAACAGCAGACACCACCCCCTCACTTACTCCGTTACATGAATTCTGTAACACAGCACTATCCATCGAAATCACTGACAAACAGTGGACACAATGTCTGGGAATTCCTAAGATTATATCTACAAATGCCAGACTAAAATTGACCAAATTCAATTATCTACATCATACATTTTAGCCCCACATAAATTGCTACGTATGTATCCATTATCTGCAGATATTTGACCCAGATGCCAGAACTCGGACAAAACTTTTTTACACATGGTCTGGTCATGTTCTCAACTCATGTCATTCTGGTGAACGGTTTCGGATATATTGGCATCAGCAACGGGAACTCCAAATGTAACCCAGGGTGCACATTTCCTGCCCGGCATTACGAAGCGCAATGCCCTCCACAAGAATCTTAATAAGTTTCAGGACCTCTCGCTGGTCTTAGCTAAACGTGCACTAGCTATGGCCTGGAAATCACCGGTAGGCCCCTCCATCCCAGTTTGGATGGTGGCCCTCCGTCGGGCCTTGATGACCAAACACAACATACAGGCTTCCGATACTCCACGACCACCTTCTAGAGCTCAATCTGCAGACTGGCGACACTATTTATCCATCTTAGAATTCAAATATTGCGAGATATGCACTGATTCGTAATATATCAGCGAAATTGCAACCATGACTCGATGGCCTACCTAGAATAGTACATAATTATCTACACGCTTTATCAAGGGAAACATCCAGCTGTCAGATTGCCTATAACGTTGACCAGACCAAGCCACATCTAGTTTATTGAGTGGAAATTAGACCAAACAACCATCTCCCCTCCTCACAATCGCAGTTAACATTTGTTCATATGTCTCGCATTATTCACTGCCAACACGCTGTACAGATAATGGTTTTGTATGTATGGTAGTCATTGGATAGGCACACTAGGTATGTTGGATAATGTTTAATAATATGTTTCGGTACGGTTGTTATGTTCAAAATATTCCGGAAGGATCTCAACAACAATCGATGTTGCTGGCACTGTATTTTGTATTATACATGATCTGTCGCCCCCACCGGAAGGGCACGAAAAATGCAAAATGTAAATGAACAAAATATGTACCCTACTATGGTTTATATATTGCTGTAAGTTTGATTACAAAATGCAATAAACATTAAAAAAAACAGTAATATTGACCACTATAGTACTGATAGGATTTCCCTGACGCCAAAGACAGAGACCAATGCAAGAAATGTTACTGATTTACATACTTACAATATTGGGGAAAACCCATTTAGTTACTCCGTTGTGAGCTACAAATGTAGACACTTTGAGGATTTTTATTCAAAATCATGATTTAATCCTTTCTAGCGTGCCTCTAATAGAAAGCATGAATTTACACCAACACCCAAAAGAAATGGATTTATTTTATTTCCCCATAGACCTATAGATAGCGTAAAAGCTTACAAAAACAGTTGAACCTGTTTAATGCAGCCAATAGAGAAAACCTACATAATGGCTTTAGAAGAAGGATATACTAACATGACACGGACCACCGACAAAAAGAGTGATGTTTTAGAGAATGCTTGGAAGAAGGAAGAACATTTTAGAAAGAAAATAGGTTATTCAGAGTTATGACTAGACAGCCGACACAAAGGAAAAATGTGGGTATACAGAAAACGAACACCTAAAAGGAACAGGCATGCAGGGATTAGCAGCTGTGAACTCGCATTCGAATTGACAGGGTGAGCTTAGCAAATTGGAACGAAAATGCAATTCCAGGGGTTTACTAGATTTGTAGACAGGACATTTACTTTTTCCTGCCAACAGACTGGGAGGGTACTTGTTACTTAAGCATGCTACTTCCAAAGATGTAACATGTGAAGAGCTTAGACGTATTAACACTGACACCAGCACTCAGACATACACACAGCCTAAAGACAGAAGTCGGAGTAGTAGGGGATATACTTGGAGCAATCTCGAAGTCATACTAAATGACTGGCAACAGTTGTCGATAAAATGGCAACTAGCACATCTGGAGCTTTGCTTATAATTAACACACAATTAGTTGCTAAACCATCTGTGGTCTTAAAGGACCAACTTGCATTAGATATACTACTCGCCAAAAAATGTGGAGTCTGCAAAATGCTTAAATTAACCCATAGCTCTTCATACATACCTGATGAGAGGAAGGAATAAGAAATATTTGCAAAGAACATATCAGGCTTAGAACCTGTATTACGTGAATTGGAAAAACTGAGTCTGTTTGAAAATTTTGGGAAAGGGATAGCTATCATTGGAAATTGGTTTTTAACAGTGGGAAAGGGTATATTTAGGACTATTTTAATGGCAATAATAATAGTGGGGCTTTGCCTAACTTTTCCCTTATGCCCTGTTTTTAAACTGTAAACACACATTATGTGAAAGAAAGGAAAGACTACAAAGGAAATTATATGAAGGGGACCTGAGACTGAGAGGCCCTATGAATGATGATTACATGAAATTTCTAAAATTCAGGCGTCAGAAAAGAAAAAGACAAGACTCAACCGATGATGAAAGTGCTCTTTGAACAGAATCAAATGGCATATGTGATGATTTAAAAATCATCAGAGGGGGGAATTGGGAAAGTTGAAAATTTTAGATGAAAATAACCTTACATTATTGGAAAATATGACGACATTAACGTAAAAAATGCATTAAAAAAGTGAAAAGTGGAAAATGTGCCTTTCTTAAACATGCTAATAATTAGCGTGCAGCATGATGTTTTGCAGAAAACTCTCCTTTCAACAAAACCTTTAATGACTAGGCCTTATTTTCTTTTGTATTTTCATACCTTCCCCTTTAAAAAAATGAGCGCTTTTTGAAAATGTTAATTTAGTGCTAGTTTTAAAGAAAATGTATTTATTTATTTCTCGCACCATATGATTTTATCATCTTAGACAAATGCATTTGCTATGTGCTTATAGTTCTCAGGATTTAACCAGGACATTGCAGTTAAAAAATGTTTTGTTTAATGGGCTAATCTATTGAAAACACAATGTAACACTGAACAACTAACAGAGTAGGCTTGCAAAGGTTCTCATGAGAACTTTCTCTAGTATAGCAACCTTATAAAATGTTAGCAAACTACAGATAACACCATGTCGACTCGAGCATTTACAATGGGAATTGAGAAGAGAGATGACAGACCGTCTGAAGATTCTTCCCCATTGACTGAAGATGACTTAACTCCCTGGAGTTTGACACATATGTTTTTCTTTTTTTGACAGAGTTTTATATAGCGCGAACTTGACCTGAAGGTATTGGGTATCAGAGTGCTTTACAGAGCACCTATTGCGTTACATGAGGACACATTCATTTTTGTTAGGCAAAGGGAGATTAAGTGATTTGCCCAGAATCACAGGATGTTCAGCGTCATTGCTGAGACTCAAACCCGGTTCCCCAGATTCGAGGTCGACCGCCCTAGCCATTAAGCCAACTCCTCTCACCTTCTTCACGTTTCTTTATAGTATGTGTTTCTAGCTAAAGAGTTAAGGTATTCTATGCACTTTTCCCCATGTACCCCATAGCCTTTGAGTGTACTACTCATGCCCACATTTTTTTTCTCTTTCTTTGCCTTTGTAGGAGGCTGTCCTATTCTGTGTTGATGAAACCTACTGCTGTGATTTTTTCATTTTACCTGATTTAACAGCTGTTTCTACGAGTGTTGGGGGAACTCAGCTGAGTTTCCAAAACTGCTCTTTAGTTCGATCCTTTTAAGATTTTAACTTGTGGCTCCAAGAAAGATTTTCTCTTTTCAAAGTGGAACTTTTGATTGTTTTTTTATATGATAGGTTAGGCCCTTTAGATTAAGATAGGGATTCTTTCCTTTATGGGACATGCTATTATTTTTCATGTTGACTCTAACCAAATTGCTCTTGATATTTCTATAAACAGACTAATTTTCCTAACCTGAATAAAAGAAACAAAAACACTTGCTAATATCTTAATGGTAAATAAATCTTTTAAAACTTTACCAAACCTCTCATCATTGACTGAACTCTAAAACAATAGTAATTTGATTTGTGCTTCATTTTTAAATGGTAGAGCTGTCGACTAAGAGGCGGAGTTGATGCATAGTTGGTGATCGCTGTTGTAAGTCAAGGGTTAAACTGTTAATTCATTTTTTTAATAGTTTTCCACGCTATCATAGGGTGTAGGCAATCTACTCAAGAACAAACCAAAATATGTACGCGGAAGGGGTCTCTTTCCTGTTGGAGAAAGGAAACAAAGACCATGCGGTATGCTCCGAGATGACTGAGGCCGATTTACTGAAAGATGAAGTAATAAAATAAAATTTCTCCTTCCAGTTCACCCTCTACCTAAAGAAGTATTTATACTTGCCAAGTTATTCACAGATGAGTATAAGTGCAAAAATGGAGTGTGCTTAAAAATATTATTTGAAATAATAACAGTAACACAGGAGCTGTGATGGTGTGAAACGTAACGCGGCGGAATGAAACAAGGATACAGGAGAAGGGCGGGGGTAGTGGTCAAACAATGAAACAGGAGGAGGGCAGGGGCCCTCATCAGTGTTAAACTGGAAACCCACTCTAAAGGACGCTATTTCCGTCAGGTGTACTAGCATGAACAGTTAAATGTTTTCTTGACATCACCAGTAATAAGGCCAACCTGTGTCAATTGTGAACTGGTTAGTGAATCTAACACTTGCTCAATCTGCTTATTTCATAATGGCTACTAATGAGGATGTAAGGGAAGAGTGGCATTTGGGCTCAGCTAATGTCCACTGGACATCAGTCATTAAGCTAGAACACTTAGAATGATGGTCCATAAAAACTGATGGCAGGCTTATTTTCAGAAAACATTTTAAATATTTCAGTAAGTACTGGTCTGTCTCACCCGAATATTAAAATATAATTACAAGTGTAAAATACCCAACATTTGAATAGCTATTAGAACTGAAGAAAACTTGTTGACATTTAATTCCTCTCAATAGCTATATGTAGAAGAACAGAGAGTTGCACAGGATCAAACAATTTATTGAAGTGGTTTAGCCTGGATTGGATCTTCACCACTATACCACATGTTCAGTGACACTAAGGGTATACCTGTAGATAAAAATAACTCTCATTACAACTGTCGGATATACCTGTGGTTTCCTTTCAATTGTCCCCCAAAAGTTGCTTCTTCCATGATATTTGTTGAATGGTGCTGGCCCCTCTGTATGTGCCCAGAGGTCCACGTATATTGATTCAGGATGCTGCGTGGTGCAGGGCGCAGCACACATGCAAAGGTCAGATATTCTGAGCAAGATAGACGCATATTCAAGAGGGAAAATAGCACTGCTTCTCAGACTAGTAAAAACTGCTGAGGCCCGGAGGTGTAGGTGAGTTGAAAGTACAGTTGGAATGTTAGTAGAGAAATAAAATAGTAAACAAATATTGGACAGTGTAGAAAGAAATATCTGCGGCTGGCTGGCAGTTGTTGCCATCCCATCCTGCATTTCTCAATTTTTTTGCCACCCCAGTACAATACTCTGTTTGAACCCTAAGCAGACAGAGTCATAGGCTACTAACGGATTTGGTAGGACCTCAAATGCATTCTCAAGTAATTACGTCAACAGACTTCCCCCCAAGTTGCTTACAAGGAGCTACCTGGTTCATGGCTGTCATTTCTGGGTATTGGGGGACTTCTTCTATGCTATGCCAGGTGCTCAACCCACCAATGCATCAATGTAAAATTCATGCAATTTCCATGAAGTTGAACTGTTTTCGAAATATTAATAGTTACATAGGGGTGGGATGGTGTTAAATGGAAGTCGGCTAAATGAAACAAGAATACAGGAGGAGGGCAGGGGACAGTGATCAAACAATGACACAGGAGGAGGACAGGGCAGTTATTAAAGAAGACACCGGAGAAGGGAGAAATTATTAGAAAGACACAGGAGTGGGAAGTGATTAAACATCACACAAGGGAGGAGTGGGGTTGGGTAAAAAAACAGACAGTGTGTGAGTAGGGCAGGGGTTGGGGGACTGCATACAAATGCATTATCTATGAGTGCATGTGGAAAATTGACAAAAGAATACCTGCAGTAGCCTGTGGCTAGTGATAGGACACTGGCCACAGGAAGCAGTACTTGGTCCTAGCTCCACAGCACCCACGAAAACTCTGAAGCTCAGAATGAAGCTGGAGGCCGGAAGAGCTGCTGACCAATAAGAAGCAAGGAAATGAGAGTGACATGGGAGCCCACCAATGGTGTATAAAGGTAAGTAATGGGCGGGCTCTAAGCCCCTTTTAAGATACATTTTTCATTACAAGAGATTTCTCTAGCATAGCGCAAGCGCTGTGCAGGCAAAACCTAAAAGAGATGGCGCTGAGAGATTAATTCAAAAGAAAGCAACCCATCACAGACAAGGGCCACATCCCATAAAAATCAGCACTGAAGCTAAAGGAAACAATAGAGAACACACAGCAGCAAAGACACAAACATAGCATATGAGTCTATCAGGACCTCGAATCCAGCAACAGGAAGTGCTGGATGACTGCTTCCCAACAGAGGAAGTAAAAGCAGAAGTTTCTGGGTAGAGGCGGTCCTTTATAGGCACATATTGAGGGGAGGAGTTTGATTTTTCTCTTTTAGTTAGGCAGCAGGGTGCTTGCCTCCAGGGTATAAACAGATCTTGATGTAACAACTAGGAATTAAATTATTATATCGTCCTTGAAATGCTCTGACATGAATATGATAATAAGCATTAGCCTCACAAATCCTTAAACGTTCCAAAATTGCTAATCGATGTACACAGGCAATATGAACTATCCCAATCTCCACAGCATCTACAGCAAATGTAGTGTAACACCGGTGAAATGTTAACTTTCAGTTTGAAATATTAACAGTACGATTTTGCGTATTTGAGGGTATTCGATCATTAAAGCCCCTTAATATCCAGTTTTTCATGGAAAACATATTCATTCATTTGTTTTTGCTTGCAGCGATGAAGAGAACCCCTGGTGTGTTGCAAAGGGAGTATTGGAGTCATCAGAATTATGACCCAACAGTGATTGGAGAACTAACTCATGTGAGCTCCCTTTGCCCGGTCTAACTCACTTGTTTTTATGTGAATTAATAGAATGAGCCAGCTGGAGCACAGCTTGTTCTCATTAATTTATGCACTGTGGCAGCAGCATGGGTGCTGGAATGAACCTGGATAAGCCCCCATGTTGCTAAATTATGTTTTCAAGTTTTCATAAACAATTCACCTCACATTTATATGTTTTGTCCTGGTAGCATTTTACTTGTACTTGGGAACAAACTTGAAGTGTATACATTAGATATGCTGTGCTTTACTCTGATTCATTACCAAAGTTGTGCCTTTTGTCCATCTGGACTTTATTTAAAAAGTTACATTTGTTTGCCATAACTAGCCTCTAGTTAAAGAATACTCTTTTGCACACCGCACTATAGAAGTGCGAAATCCAGGGATGGTGTATCCATTAGGGCTATTTGGCTGCATCCCCGAAAAATTCCTATACATTCCTGTACAAATATTACCTAGATCAATTTATATAAAGATACAATCGTATCTCTAAACAAATCAATGTATTTAATCTGGGCTGTCAGTCTGAGGCACGCAATGCCCATAGGGCTAAAAAGGCTTCAGTCTCCCCCGTCCTCTGTTTTCAGCCCGGGCTATAGCAGCTTCAGCTGCTGTGTCATCAGCTGGGCAGTGTCTGGAGTCTTATCTCCGCCACACCCGAGTTCTGAGGCACGCAATGCCCATAGGGCTAAAAAGGCTTCAGTCTCCCCTGTCCTCTGTTTTCAGCCCGGGCTATAGCAGCTTCTTTGTCATCAGCTGGGCAGTGTCTGGAGTCTTATCTCCGCCACACCCGAGTTTTTCACAGGTCTTTAAAGGACAGTTTACATATTTACATGTCCTTGTGAAACATGTTAACAAGGCTTTTTTTTTCACTGGTCCCAGTACACTCTGGGCCCCAAATTGTGTATACCTTAGATTTGTGTTTTGTTTTTACTAGCACAGAGGGAGAATGAATTTCATGAAAAGGCATATTGGCAGTAGGGATACCACCTTTCCAAAAGAAAAATGTTGGCCATCTGCAAAGGACTCGCCTTGACACTAAATAGGGTTTGAAATAAAATCGGATGTATTCACTTGTGACTGACTTTTCTGTGTTTGTGTTCTTTGATTATTAGTCGCAGCCCTAGAACACATTTAAAAGGTATTTCTATTCATATTTGCTGTTTGAAGCATGCAGAGATAAGTGCTAACAATAATAACTTTAGGTGATCTTGCTTATTTTTGTAGGAGGTGGGACGTCAAAATACTCTAATCACAAGACTGAAAGTTTGTTGCAGGATCAGCACATTATTTATTTCCTCCACCCTCCTTCTCTGATTGATGCCATAATAGCAATAGTTTAACTTATATCTGAGAGTCTACACCAGCCGTAAATAACATGCTGAGTTACTCCAAGTGTCTGGGAATACCTCCTGCTTTCAGACAACTCACTGCTCATTCTCGACGCTCACCTTTCGCTTTCATGTTCACACTGCACTCAAAGTAATCACACTGCACTCATGCGATTCACCCTCTTCCTACCCTGCACTCACACAAGCACGCTGCTCACCTTGCACGCACAAGACACTCCACTCACTTGTCACTTTCCCCACTTAATCTATGCTCACATCGATCACACTGCTCACCATACATGCACGATGTTACCCTGCACTCACACTGTTCATCCTCCTCTTACCCAGCATTTACACAAGCACACTGCTCACCCTGCACTCACAGTGATCATATTGTACTCACACTATGCTACCACGCTGTTCACCATGTACTCAACCTGCAGCCACATGAGCCACGCTACTCACTCTGCACTCATGTGACACTTCACTCACCTGTCACTCTCACTGCTCACGCTGTAATCTCACTCAAACAAGCACATCACTAGCCATGTATTCATCATCCCACTCTGAACATTTACCCACACCAAAACTCATTTGGTCACATCACTCACCCTGCAGTCACTCCTCTCACCCTACTCTAACACTGTTGATTTGCTCATCAATCACTCATAGAGGCACTCCTGTCACTCAAATGTCATGAGAGTCAAATACCAAGACTGCTAGATGTAATTCTAGCATGTGTCACTTTAATCCACCACGGGCTCTCCTTGTGCTTTCATCTCACTCTTGCAGGTTATTTTTCTTTGTTGCTTTCTTTCTTGGTCACAATGTTGCTATCTTTTTTCTTCTCCTGTTTCACTTTTGAGTTTTTCCTTCTTTTGTTCTGTAACAAAATCTGATGAGGAAAACGGTGTGTGGGACCCTGAAAATTAGTGCCAGTGGGCTCCACCTGCAACTACAGTCTCTAATTGAGCACTAAAACCTAATATTTTGATACCTGGGCATAAATGCAGCCTTACCCATAAATATTTTACATCTCATTGGGTAAATTAAAACTGTACCTTCAGTCAACAAGGGGCCAAGAGCATTTTTCCGGACATGCAATGAGTTGAAGCCTAGGAACAGTGTCAAATCTACAAAAAATATGTTTTTTATACTATCAGGTTTGTCCAATATGTTTAAACTGCACAATTTGTCACTTCTTTTTCCTCATATAATTGCTATGAGGTTAGCTCCTATCCCATTTCAGGAAATACTTGACCTACCTCATTATTGGGAGCAGGGCTGGCTTTAGGGTGGTACGAAAAGTGCAGATGCAACTGGCACTGACTTTGGTGGTGGGGAGCGCTATGTCTAGAAAACTCTTTTGGTTTAAAAGCACATGAACTTCCTTGTGCATCTAGCAGTTTTCAGGCAACAGTAAAAAACTTTAGATAACTCTAATGAGTAATGTTCCTATTGGTGAGAGATCAGAATGTTGTCTAGTGGAAGTTTAGACTCATTGCAAAGTAGCACAGAGGGTTAATGTGCCTGCCTGAAAGAACGTGTACCATGCAGATCACAGAACTCCTCTTACCCAGCATTTACACAAGCACACTGCTCACCCTGCACTCACAGTGATCATATTGTACTCACACTATGCTACCACGCTGTTCACCATGTACTCAACCTGCAGCCACATGAGCCACGCTACTCACTCTGCACTCATGTGACACTTCACTCACCTGTCACTCTCACTGCTCACGCTGTAATCTCACTCAAACAAGCACATCACTAGCCATGTATTCATCATCCCACTCTGAACATTTACCCACACCAAAACTCATTTGGTCACATCACTCACCCTGCAGTCACTCCTCTCACCCTACTCTAACACTGTTGATTTGCTCACCAATCACTCATAGAGGCACTCCTGTCACTCAAATGTCATGAGAGTCAAATACCAAGACTGCTAGATGTAATTCTAGCATGTGTCACTTTAATCCACCACGGGCTCTCCTTGTGCTTTCATCTCACTCTTGCAGGTTATTTTTCTTCGTTGCTTTCTTTCTTGGTCACAATGTTGCTATCTTTTTTCTTCTCCTGTTTCACTTTTGAGTTTTTCCTTCTTTTGTTCTGTAACAAAATCTGATGAGGAAAACGGTGTGTGGGACCCTGAAAATGAGTGCCAGTGGGCTCCACCTGCAACTACAGTCTCTAATTGAGCACTAAAACCTAATACTTTGATACCTGGGCATAAATGCAGCCTTACCCATAAATATTTTACATCTCATTGGGTAAATTAAAACTGTACCTTCAGTCAACAAGAGGCCAAGAGCATTTTTCCGGACATGCAATGAGTTGAAGCCTAGGAACAGTGTCAAATCTACAAAACATATGTTTTTTATACTATCAGGTTTGTCCAATATGTTTAAACTGCACAATTTGTCACTTCTTTTTCCTCATATAATTGCTATGAGGTTAGCTCCTATCCCATTTCAGGAAATACTTGACCAACCTCATTATTGGGAGCAGGGCTGGCTTTAGGGTGGTACGAAAAGTGCAGATGCAACTGGCACTGACTTTGGTGGTGGGGAGCGCTATGTCTAGAAAACTCTTTTGGTTTAAAAGCACATGAACTTCCTTGTGCATCTAGCAGTTTTCAGGCAACAGTAAAAAACTTTAGATAACTTTAATGAGTAATGTTCCTATTGGTGAGAGATCAGAATGTTGTCTAGTGGAAGTTTAGACTCATTGCAAAGTAGCACAGAGGGTTAATGTGCCTGCCTGGAAGAACGTGTACCATGCAGATCACAGAACTGAGTGTGAGTGAACTATAAGTAGCGCTAAAATAATGAAATATTTGTCAGTGAGAGTCTATAGAGAGATGAGGTGCACAGTTGGAGAGTGGTAGTGAGGGGATTCATGGAGAAGGAGGTCAGAGGGGACTGTTGTACTGGGTTTCACCAGTGCTAGAGCCGGCCCTGGCTGGTAGTGTTAACCTCCATGAAGTTCGGATCTGGTAGCGACCCTGGTCTGTCCTGGGCTGTCCGCCCCACCTTGCGGTGAAGCAGGAGACGGAAGCCAGGCAGTACTCAACTTTCTGAACTGTGGCACACGACGAAGGACTTACTATTCCAAAGCCCTTCATAGCTGTTGTAGTCTATGGCAGCATCCCCTTTAGGCCAGTGACAATTTCAGCGTCATGATTTTGGGCGTTGAAGTCTCCGCCCCTGCATGAGATCAGCTGACCAATATTCACGGGCATAGATCCCACCCTTTCCCATTAGTCATACTCAGGAGTGGATGCAAGCATGTGTGTTTTGGTATCTTGTACTTGGTAAATGATAAGTGTCAGAATGATAATCTTCTGTTATGCATATTGTGCTGAGATCCCTTGCCACGCTAACCTCCTCAACTGTGACACCCCAGGCTCTGACTTCACGTCGATTGGCCCGTTAGAAGTGAAGCTGCTGTATTTATTACCCCAAGAAATTGATCCAAAAGCTGAGCAGGCCAGTGTTCTTGTTCCCTTGTGAAGTTGATCCAAATATCTGAGTCAAGTGCAAAGCGAGAGATATGTGCTAACAGTAGACAGTTATCTGCTGTATGACATTAAAACTGTTCCTATCTTCATGCCTTTAACAACATTAATGCCGAAAGCATGGATTGTTTACAAACAATGAATGTTAAAAATGTTGTTCCTCTCCTAATTTACATTTTACTTAATGTTGCCTTCCTCAAGAGTTAGCTAAGTAATCATGTTTTGCTTCTGTATTTTTTTTATCATGCATACTTTGAGCAGTGCCAGGTGTTTATGAGAGGCTTTGATTGAGAGCTGCAACGCTGACACTGAAGCCAAAGCAAAGTGTCTGTCAATGGGTTGGCCTCTCTGCATAGCACACAGAGCAATGGTCATGTATTCTAGTTGCAATAGTAATTCTGTTGAAATGGGTGTGAAGGGGTGCACAGATGGCAAACTATTTACAAGACAACAGCAAAAGGAAATAAATTGCTAAAATTTGAGTGAGTCCAATGTATGTTTGGAAGTGGTGAAGTGAGGGAGATGCAGGGAAGTGCATTCAGGGAAAAGTGAATAGAGGGTGCTGAAAAGGAAGGAGCGGTGGTTGATGATATGCAGATAGACAAATGCACATAACCACAGGTTTCAGGGATGTTATAGTTAGTTGGACATTTCACTCGTACAAAACGAGAGAAATTTGGCCGTTATAGTTAGTTCAGCTAACTATAACTCATGCCCCCGCAATTCACTGCTGGTGACATCACATATTACATCATTCATGACATGGTCAGGGACATCACTGATGACATCACTGTTGACATCTCACATGACATCACTGATGACATTACTGATGACATCATCCACACGATGATCTAATGCACCTCCTCATACCCTAATATAGCCTTCGATACACCCACTCTAAAATACTGACTACCATTTTCGAAACCATAGACACACCAATACCAGTTACTACATATCCACTCACTGATTCTTAGGTCTATAAACACATCCACTCATTCACCCATACAGTCACTCATACATGCACACAACCATCAATATGGCACTATCATATGCACTCACATACCTATACAGACACTCACACACCGCCACTCATCCATAGAATTGCTCACACACCTAGTCAGTCATGCAAAGAATCAATCACACTCCCATTTACTCACCTATACAGTTATACACACACCACCTCACTTATTCAAAAATATACTAACACATACTTACACTCTTATACAATAACTAATACAAGCACACACTCATCCATACAGCCAATCTCACAATCCCTCACTCTCACATATAGTCATTTATATACTCCGACACTCACATATACTGCCTTTCACATATGTAGATACTCACACATGTACCACTGAGATATCTAAACACTCACCAACACACCCATACATACCCTCACCCACCCATACAGCCCTTCACAAATGTACTCTTGAACCCATACACCCAGTGAATCACCCACTCACATATCTATGCACAAAGTCACCCCCCCAACCACCCAGACAGGCACCCGTACAGATACTAGACAACCAATCAATAACCCATATAGACACTCATTTAGCTACTCACCAACCCATGCAACCGCTTACACACCAACTGACAAACTAAACTGTGTGAATGTCTATATCAGTCACTAACCCATGCATTCAGTAAGACACATTTAATCACTCACTTATACAGTCTGTCACACACCTACTAAATCATCCATTCAGACACTTATACATCCACTCATTCTTTAATACACCTTGGCATATATATATATATTTTTTTTCACTGAAAAACCATAGGTTTCAGGCACGTTATAGTTAGAAATTAGCATTTAAAAAACCTTAGAAATTCAATGAAAAAACCATAGGTTTCAGGGACATTATAGTTAGTTGGACATTTCACTCACACAAAACCATATAAATTCCCCCGTTCTAGTTAGTTCGGCTAAATATAACTCGCACCCCCGCAATGCACTGCTGATGACGTCACATATTACACCATTCATGACATGGTCAGTGACATCACTGATGACATCTCAAATGACATCACTGATGACATCATCAAGTGACTGTGTGTTTCTGTAAAGTTTAAATATGTGTTATATATATGCCAAGGTGTATTGAAGAAGTGTCTGGATGAAGGATTTAGTAGGTGCGTGACTAACTGTATAAGTGAGTGATTAAATGTGTCTTACTGAATGCATGGGTTAGTGACTAAACTGTCTGAATTTGTGCATCAGTATGTCTGTTGTTGTCTAAGCTGCTGTATGTGTTGGTCAGTAGCTACATGAGTGTCTATATGGGTTATTGATTGGTTGCCTGAGTATTTGTATGGGAGACTGAGTGTGTGTGTGGGTTGGTATGAGGTGTGTAATTGCACATGGAAACGTGAGAGTCAGTGATTGTGAGAGTAGCTGTATGGATGAGTGTGTACTTGTCTCAGTGATGCAATAAGGGAGTAAGTATGTGTTAGAATATGTTTGAATAAGTGAGCGGGTGTGTGTATAACTGTATAGCTGAGGAAATGGGAGTGTGAATGATTCTTTGCATGACTGACTAGGTGTGTGAGTAACTCCATGGATGAGTGGCGGTGTGTGAGTGTCTGTATAGGTGTATGAGTGCATATGATAGTGTTGTATTGATGAGTGACTGTATGTATGAGTGATTGTATGGGTGAATGAGTGGATGTGTGTGTAGACCTAATCAGTGAGTGCGTATGGAGTAACAGGTATTGGTGTGTTGATAGTTTCGTAAATGGTAGTCTGTATTTTACAGTGGGTGTATCAAAGGTTATATTAGAATGTGAGGAGTGCATCAGATTTTGACGTGGATGATGTCATCAGTGATGTCATTTGAGATGTCATCAGTGATATCATCAGTGATGTCACTGACCATGTCATGAATGATGTAATATGTGATGTCATCAGCAGTGCATTGCGGGGGCGCGAGTTATAGTTAGCTGAACTAACTATGACGGGGGAATTTCTATGGTTCTGTACGAGTGAAATGTTTAACTGACTATAACGTCCCTGAAACCTATGGTTTTTTCAGTGAATTTCTAAGGTTTTTTAAATGCTAATTTCTAACTATAAACGTACCTGAAACCTCTAGTTTTTTCAGTGAATTTCAATGTTTTTTTAAAATGCTGATTTCTAAGTATGCCTACAAAGTTGGGACATGTGGAGAAAGAGGAATAAAAGTGCAGAAAGAAGCAAGACAAATACAGAAAGAGGCAACAGTAGTCCAGAAAGATGAAGAAAAGTGCAGGAAGAAGCAAGAGATGTACAGAAAGAACCAACTGAAGAGCAGAAAGTCCTCCTGTGCCCCCAACTTTTTCATGACGGGTACTGGTGGTAACTGACTCTGACTAACCAGGACCGGAGCCAGTGCTATCCTAAATGACACTTAGAATACAGTGAAAACACCTACATACACTAGGGAATACTATGCGTTGTGGTACCCCTGTGATTAGCATGACCTCCTCTGTATTTGCCATGAGTTAGTGCCTGGGTCATTGCATGACTACATGGGTACTGAGTGGATGATTAGAGTACTGCAAGGAGAGTGCATGGTGAATTTATAAGTGCTTGGGTTTTGGCGGAGTGATTGGATAAGTACATGGTGCTGGCTGGGTGATTGGAGGAGTGTATGGGTAGTGACAAGGAGATGGCTGGACTGCATCAGTAGTGCTTAGGGGAGTGTAGCAGTGCATGTGTTAGTGCCTGGATCATTGCATGAGTATATGGGTAGTGACTGGATGATTTGAGTGCTGCAAGGACAGTGCATGGTGAATTTATAAGGGCTTGGGTTTTGGCGGAGTGATTGGATAAGTACATGATGCTGGATGGGTGATTTGAGGAGAGCATGGATAGCGACAGAGGGATTTCTCGAGTGCATGGGTACAACCTGGGTAATTGGAGGAGTGAATCAGTACTGTGTAGGTGGTTAGAGATCTGCATGGGTAGTGCACAGGGGATTGTAGCAGTGCATGTGTTAGTGCCTGGGTCATTCCATGAGTACATCGGTACTGACTGTAAGATTACAGTACTGCAAGGAGAGTGCATGGTGAATGTATAAGTGCTTGGGTTTTGGTGGAGTGATTGAATAAGCACATGGTGCTGGCTGGGTGATTAGATGAGTGCATGGGTAGTGACAGGATGATGGCTGGACTGCATGTGTACTGCTCAGGGTATTGTAGCAGTGCATGAGTTAGTGCATGGGTCATTGCATGAATGCATGGGTAGTGACTGGATGATTAGAGTACTGCAAGGAGAATGCACGGTAAATTTATAAGTGCTTGGGTTTTGGCGGAGGGATTGCATAAGTACACACATGTCACATCAGGCCTGGCCCCTCCCTTCACCACTGTGCAAATGTGCCCCCTGGCGGGTTTTAAGTTGGGGGATTAATTGCCCTTGAATCCGGAGGGCCCCTGGGGGCCAACTAGCCCACCAAGTACCTCCAGGAAACGCCTCAGAGCTTCGTTACAGAGAGGTAGTCCGAGGCCACGCCCCTTTTTACACCTCTCTGCAACGCAATTTTGTGGCACTTATTGAATGTAACTGGTGGGCTAGTTGGCCCCCAGGGACCCTCAGGATTCAAGGGGACCTAATCCCCAACTTAAAACGCGCCACAGGGCTTGTTTGCACATTTGTCACATCAGGCCCCGCCCCCTCCCTGCACCACTGTGCAAACGCGCCCCCCTGGAGTGTTGTAAATTGGGGGATTAAATCCCCTTGAGTCCTGAGGGTCCCTGAGGGCCAACTAGCCCACCAGCTATCTCCAGTAAGTGCCACAGAGCTGCATTGCAGAGAGGTGTAAAAAGGGGCATGGCCTCTGAACACCTCTCTGCAACGCAGCTCCCTGGCGCATACTGGAGGTACCTGGTTGGCTAGTTCACCCCCAGGTACCCTCAGCATTGAAGGGGACTTAATCCCCCAATTTACAATGTGCCGGGGGTGCATTTGCACACTTGCTATGTCAGGCCCTGCCCCCTCCCTGCAACACTGTACAAACGCACCTCCTGGCACATTGTAAATTGGGGGAATAAATCCCCTTGAGTCCTGAGGGTCCCTGGGGGCCATCTAGCCCACCGGCTACCTCCAGTAAGCGCCACAGAGCTGCATTGCAGAGAGGTGTAAAAAGAGACATGGCCTCTGAACACCTCTCTGCAGCGCAGCTCCGTGGCGCATACTGGAGGTACCTGGTGGACTACTTGGCCCCCAGGGACCCTCAGGATTGAAGAGGAATTAATTCCCCAACTTAAAAGATGCCACAGGGCATGTTTGCACACGTCACCTCAGGCTCCGCCCCCATCCTTCACCATTGTACAAATATTCCTCTAAAATCAGCCGAACTACGAATTCCGATTTACTCACCTGTTATCAGGCGAGAACCCAGTGCTGCATCTTTTAGCCCAGCACTGACCCTGAAAAGTAATACTAAGCGTACTTACCAGTAACTTGTATTTCCTTCCATAGGAATCCATTGTGTGGTTTTCACTAGAAAAGTTTCTAAGTGTCCATTTTTGAAACGTTCAAATATTCCTTTAAAATCAGCCGAACTACGAATTCCGATTTACTCACCTGTTATCAGGAGAGAACCTAGTGCTGCATCTTTTAGACCAGCACTGACCCTGACAAGTAATTTTAAGCTTACTTAACAGTAACTTGTATTTCCTTCCATAGGAATCCATTGTGTGCTTTTAAGCAGAAAAGTTTCTAAGTGTCTATTTTCACAAACTAAAAATATTCCTAAAAAATCCTCTGTATGACTTAAACACATTCTTTCAACTGTTTACAGGAGATTCACCTGTGCTGGATCCAGGATCCACCACTGATTAAGAAAAAGTACTGATAACACTACTTACCTGCTAAGTGACTTTTCTGCCGTAGGATAACATTGGTGATTCTATGTGAAAAAAATGTTGTGTCATCTTTTAAAATAAAGTTAATAATAATAAATAAATCACTACTATAACGAAAATGCTTTTACTCAACAATTTACAGGAGATGTCCAAGGACTGAATCTAGGATTCAGTCCTGTGGTTAGAAAAGTAATCCATAAAGTAACTAATTGCAATCGACTAGAAATTCACATTGAGCTCAATGTTGCTTTGTGTTTGAAATTGTGTTGCCCATTGCAACAACTGTAACTACTGTACTTAAAAGTCTATTGCCTATTTGCAAAGTATTTAAACTAAAGTAATTCATTCTGAGAAAGTATATTTTGTATTGTAATGTATAATGTAATTAAAAAAATATCTAAAAACAAACAGTTTAAAAAATGTAGTAAATCAGTATAAAAAAAAATCAGTATAACAATTAATACATTAAAAATTGTCATTTACAAAACCTTTGAAATTCACTGAAAAAAACATAGGTTTCAGGCCTGATATTGTTAGGAATTAGCATTTAAAAAACCTTTGAAATTCACTGAAAAAACCATAGGTTTCAGGACTGATATAATTAGTGATGTCATTTGAGATGTCATCAGTGATGTCACTGACCATGTCATGAATGATGTAATATGTGACAACATCAGCAGTAGATTGCAGGCGCGCGAGATGTAGTTAGTACAACTAACTATATCGGAGGAATTTCAATGGTTTTGTTCAAGTGAAATGTCCAGCTAACTATAACACCCCTAAAACCTATTGTTTTTTCAGTGAATTTCTAAGGTTTTTTAAATGCTAATTCCTAACTAGATCAGGCCTGAAATCTATGGTTTTTTCAGTGAATATATATATATATATATATATATATATATTGGATTCAAGCATTCACCATCTTTCGCTGTGTGGTGGAAAATGAACGCACGAACTCCTCTTCGTCGGTAAATACAAAATGTTTTATTGTATTTGTGACTCCCTTCTGTCTGCCATTACGCGTTTCGGCCGGAAAACGGTCTTGATCACATGTATATATATATATATATATATATATATATATATATACTCTATCTACTGGCATCGCCAGTAGATAGTTATAGTTAGGACCGTGTTTCCATAGGAAATCTCAAAATTCTATTTTGAATAACTTTGGCGCCGGTTGACGAATCTTCGCCAAATTTTCAAAACTAATGGGGCGCTCTGCTCAGCTCCTACCTTGAAAGTCTCGGGGGGATTCGTCAAGCGGGGGCCGAGAAAAAAGGAGGGTCCCAAAATGTGTTTTCCCCATGCATTTTCCCATAGGACCTTTAGTCAAAGGTACAGCCCAAACGGTTGAACAGAATTACTTGAAATTTGGCAGAGAGGTAGTCCTCAGGTCAGGGATGTGCCTTTTGCATATATGGAGTCAATCTGTTCATTAGCTCCTGGGAAAATTGCATTTAAAAGCACATACATATCTATAGCCGCGCACCGTGCGCGCACCGTGCGCGCACCCTGACGTGCGCAAGTGTAATTCTGATTGGTTGTTACATGTCAGTCAACGTTCAAATCGGTCGAAATCAGGAAGTGTCAGCCGCCATTTTGTTTGTTTTCAGTGCGAGAGTGGAAAAGGAAGGTGGCGAACGTGAAAAGGGGGCAGGGTAGAGAGTTCCTGACCCCCTAGCCTTTGTCAGGGGGTCCCTGAAGGACCCCGAAGGCAGAAAAAAACATTTACATTTTTTTTACAAAAAATCGCGGGGGTGCGCGCCCCGTTCGCGCACGGTGAAAAACCATTGAAAAAAAACATTTTAATACGTAGTTTATTGAAAAATAAATATATAAAAAAATAATAATACATAAATAACTTAGCATTTAAAAAACCATACAAATTCACTGAAAAAACCATAGGTTTCACACATGTTATAGTTAGGAATTAGCATTTAAAAAACCTTGCAAATTCACTTAAAAAACCATAGGTTTCACACATGTTATAGTTAGGTGGATATTTCACTTGTAAAAAAACAATGAAATTTCCCCGTTATAGTTACTTCAGATAACTATAACTCGCGCGACCGCCGCTCTATCACAAGGATGATGTCATCAGTGATGTCAAGAGTGATGCCACTGACCATGTCATGAGTGATGTAATATGTGACGTCATGAGCAGAGGACTGCGGGCGCGCGAGTTATAGTTATCTGAAGTAACTATAACGGGGGAATTTCATTGGTTTTTTACGTGTGAAATATCCACCTAACTATAACATGTGTGAAACCTATGGTTCTTTAAGTGAATATATATATATATATATATATATATATATATATATATATATATTGAACACAGATTCTTCTGAGATCAATGTGAGTCTAACATTCAAAAACAGAAACAGATGATAGGTCTTCTTATTCATTCGTTTTTATTCTTGTTCCGTCAGAAGTCAAAGTTCACAAAAATAACACACAAAGTGCCAACACGTGTTTCGCGCCAACTGCGCTTCTTCAGGGCTGTCACATAAACACAAAATAATAGTATACTTTAGAACTCATAAGGACATACTTTTTCATTTACAAACTACACACATTTTGAAAAAAATCAATATTCAAATAAAAAGGAACTCCATCTTTGTATTATTCATATATACATACTTGTTTGTATACAAATTACACATACATTGTATAGATCAATATATTCAAATTAAATTAAAGAGGAACTCCATCATTATACATTTTAACAGTACCCCGTAACTCAATACAGAAAGGAGTTGGAAAAAGGAGTGAAAAGAGAAAGAATGAGAAAAGTGATAATTGGGTAATTCAGTAGTTCGGGGGATTCATGGAGGACTGGCCTAAGCTCGAAATTTTATAAATATGAGTATTTAATGGCTATGTGATCAAATAATCGGTTTAATGTACGAAAAAATTGTACCTTTTGATTCCTTATGTAATCTCTGTTAGAGTGGCTCCAATGTTGTTCCAAATTATATCAGGCTTCCTATTTTAAAACCAGTTGCTAAGGGATAAATCTATTATTTAATATAATGTTCAATGACTTGTCTGATTAGACCCACGTTTATTTATGCCAAATTAAAATAAAATAATCTCACCTTATTTATGTTCAAATTCCACTAATCAATATTAGTCAATTAAAATCCGGTCAAATTGAAGATTTATATATTTAGCGCTCCATGATAAGATCTAAAAAACAATAATTTAAAGCAAACTTTTAGATCACCCTGGACTTGCAGATATAATTCCAAATAAAACAATACCTAGCATCTAAAATTGGGATTCGAACTCCTAATGCTGTAAACACATGAGTATACATCTTCTGACCAGGTGAGCTATCATGTTATTTGTAAGCAAGATGTGTATTTAGAAAGATAGGTTATTTGAATTTATTACCCTGGACTCGCAAATATAATTCCTGTGTTACAAAAGTAATACCAAGCTGTCTACTGGGTTCCACTCTACTATCAATGTTCACTACGGACCATCTATGCACAATTAATACGATGTTATGAGTGCAGTGTTCATCTAGATAGAACAACACTGCAAATAATGAAGATAGTACTGAAAGTAGATCACCACAGGTCAAATACCTTTCTATTTACTATCAGATAAGTTCTGAGAGTAGCAAGCAAAAGTACAGCTTCATCTAAGCAAGCAATATTTAAATCCCCACAGTTAGACTCAAATGCGCGTATGCATGGATTCCTTCTTACCGCTCAGTCGATTAGCATCCAGAACTCGATCCGTCTGTTCAGTAAGTGAACCAAACGGTGTTACCCTACTTCTATTTATACTCCTCCTCTAATTGGTAGATAGGAAAAACGGCGGGAAAATATTTAAAGTGCCACCTCACTTCAATACATTATCAGGATTGCCGGTAAATACGTAAAATAATTTTAATTGTAAAACATTAATCAGTCGAACCCATATATGCCTTGTTTTTATCAATACAAAATAAATGGTAACATAATATTTATAAGAAAAATAAAATAAAATAAAACAATATCTAGCATCTAAAATTGGGATTCGAACTCCTAACGCTGTAAACACATGAGTATACATCTTCTGACCAGGTGAGCTATCATGTTATTTGTAAGCAAGATGTGTAATTAGAAGGATAGGTTATTTGAATTTATTACCAATATTTGTTACTCGATGATTAGAGTAAGAAATGCACATGGTGGCTACCCAATCTATATATTTTAAATGTAAAGAATAAGGATATCTATTCTCCATTTGTACCATTATATCAACACTCGATCCATCTATATGTTTATTTATAAATAAAAATTATATCAAAAGTCTATGTTTCTTTTTTGACTCTTCGAGGTGGACTCGAACCCCCGTATTGCTAGATGCGATAGTATGGGGTTTTAGTTAAGTGAGCTATCTCATAGGTTGACTTCATATTAAATTGATAACATATTAAACATTAGATCATACAACACAATTCTTGGAAAGAAGTAAAAAAGTAAAAGAAGTAAAAGACCGGGTTATAATTCCAATATAATAAAGTTTTGAGATCACCATCAAAGAGGAATACCTCAATATTGTTCGTTCATCTAACACATTAATTATTGATGCACAAGAGGTACGGGATCAATAAACAGTTTATAAATCAAAATCAAAAAAGTTATATGTGAAAAAGATTTAATCACGGGACATTTAAAGTCCATATTATATCAGAAGGGTATAAATCTCTCTATCAATGTTAAGACCAAACTTAACCGCTTGTAGTTTATTAATCCAAAACGTTTCCCTGGATCTCAGTTTCACTTCTAAATCACCTCCTCTCCGATCAATAGTGACTTGCTCAATTCCCATTAACTCAATATTGTTCAGTTCATTTCGTCTATGCTTTTCTTTAAAATGAACTGCCATCGGATATTTTGGGTCACAATTTTTAATTGCTCTCAAATGTTCCATCCATCTTGTTTTAAGCTTTCTCGTTGACGAACCTACATATATCTTTTTACATACACAAGTCATAACATATACGCAATAGCTTGTATTGCAATTAATAAAGGATTTGATTTTATACGTTTTTTTGTTAGTAAAGTCAGTGTTTTGTACAGGATATGATCTCAAAACACTGATCATGATCAATGGTCGCGAATTAGTCAACCAACACCAGGTTCATACAGATGCAGTCAGTGTATCTGTTGTAAACATGTCATAAATAAAAAGACAACCTTCAATGACTTTACTAACAAAAAAACGTATAAAATCAAATCCTTTATTAATTGCAATACAAGCTATTGCGTATATGTTATGACTTGTGTATGTAAAAAGATATATGTAGGTTCGTCAACGAGAAAGCTTAAAACAAGATGGATGGAACATTTGAGAGCAATTAAAAATTGTGACCCAAAATATCCGATGGCAGTTCATTTTAAAGAAAAGCATAGACGAAATGAACTGAACAATATTGAGTTAATGGGAATGGAGCAAGTCACTATTGATCGGAGAGGAGGTGATTTAGAAGCGAAACTGAGATCCAGGGAAACGTTTTGGATTAATAAACTACAAGCGGTTAAGTTTGGTCTTAACATTGATAGAGAGATTTATACCCTTCTGATATAATATGGACTTTAAATGTCCCGTGATTAAATCTTTTTCACATATAACTTTTTTGATTTTGATTTATAAACTGTTTATTGATCCCGTACCTCTTGTGCATCAATAATAATGTGTTAGATGAACGAACAATATTGAGGTATTCCTCTTTGATGGTGATCTCAAAACTTTATTATATTGGAATTATAACCCGGTCTTTTACTTCTTTTACTTCTTTTACTTTTTTACTTCTTTCCAAGAATTGTGTTGTATGATCTAATGTTTAATATGTTATCAATTTAATATGAAGTCAACCTATGAGATAGCTCACTTAACTAAAACCCCATACTATCGCATCTAGCAATACGGGGGTTCGAGTCCACCTCGAAGAGTCAAAAAAAAAACATAGACTTTTGATATAATTTTTATTTACAAATAAACATATAGATGGATCGAGTGTTGATATAATGGTACAAATGGAGAATAGATATCCTTATTCTTTACATTTAAAATATATAGATTGGGTAGCCACCATGTGCATTTCTTACTCTAATCATCGAGTAACAAATAGTGGTAATAAATTCAAATAACCTATCCTTCTAATTACACATCTTGCTTACAAATAACATGATAGCTCACCTGGTCAGAAGATGTATACTCATGTGTTTACAGCGTTAGGAGTTCAAATCCCAATTTTAGATGCTAGATATTGTTTTATGTTATTTTATTTTTCTTATAAATATTATGTTACCATTTATTTTGTATTGATAAAAACAAGGCATATATGGGTTCGACTGATTAATGTTTTACAATTAAAATTATTTTACGTATTTACCGGCAATCCTGATAATGTATTGAAGTGAGGTGGCACTTTAAATATTTTCCCGCCGTTTTTCCTATCTACCAATTAGAGGAGGAGTATAAATAGAAGTAGGGTAACACCGTTTGGTTCACTTGCTGAACAGACGGATCGAGTTCTGGATGCTAATCGATTGAGAGGTAAGAAGGAATCCATGCATACGCGCATTTGAGTCTAACTGTGGGGATTTAAATATTGCTTGCTTAGATGAAGCTGTACTTTTGCTTGCTACTCTCAGAACTTATCTGATAGTAAATAGAAAGGTATTTGACCTGTGGTGATCTACTTTCAGGACTATCTTCATTACTTGCAGTGTTGTTCTATCTAGATGAACACTGCACTCATAACATCGTATTAATTGTGCATAGATGGTCCGTAGTGAACATTGATAGTAGAGTGGAACCCAGTAGACAGCTTGGTATTACTTTTGTAACACAGGAATTATATTTGCGAGTCCAGGGTAATAAATTCAAATAACCTATCTTTCTAATTACACATCTTGCTTACAAATAACATGATAGCTCACCTGGTCAGAAGATGTATACTCATGTGTTTACAGCGTTAGGAGTTCGAATCCCAATTTTAGATGCTAGGTATTGTTTTATTTGGAATTATATCTGCAAGTCCAGGGTGATCTAAAAGTTTGCTTTAAATTATTGTTTTTTAGATCTTATCATGGAGCGCTAAATATATAAATCTTCAATTTGACCGGATTCTAATTGACTAATATTGATTAGTGGAATTTGAACATAAATAAGGTGAGATTATTTTATTTTAATTTGGCATAAATAAACGTGGGTCTAATCAGACAAGTCATTGAACATTATATTAAATAATAGATTTATCCCTTAGGAACTGGTTTTAAAATAGGAAGCCTGATATAATTTGGAACAACATTGGAGCCACTCTAACAGAGATTACATAAGGAATCAAAAGGTACAATTTTTTCGTACATTAAACCGATTATTTGATCACATAGCCAATAAATACTCATATTTATAAAATTTCGAGCTTAGGCCAGTCCTCCATAAATCCCCCGAACTACTGAATTACCCAATTATCACTTTTCTCTTTCTTTCTCTTTTCACTCCTTTTTCCAACTCCTTTCTGTATTGAGTTACGGGGTACTGTTAAAATGTATAATGATGGAGTTCCTCTTTAATTTAATTTGAATATATTGATCTATAGAATGTATGTGTAATTTGTATACAAACAAGTATGTATATATGAATAATACAAAGATGGAGTTCCTTTTTATTTGAATATTGATTTTTTTCAAAATGTGTGTAGTTTGTAAATGAAAAAGTATGTCCTTATGAGTTCTAAAGTATACTATTATTTTTTGTTTATGTGACAGCCCTGAAGAAGCGCAGTTGGCGCGAAACACGTGTTGGCACTTTGTGTGTTATTTTTGTGAACTTTGACTTCTGACGGAACAAGAATAAAAACGAATGAATAAGAAGACCTATCATCTGTTTCTGTTTTTGAATGTTAGACTCACATTGATCTCAGAAAAATCTGTGTTCAATATACTGTACTACACTGGTGGGGACCAGTGTCTGAGACTGTTTTAAGCACCGGGCAATTGACCTGTAACCCACAATCTTTTTATTTTTATATATATATATATATATATATATATTACCTACTGGCGGTCGCCAGTAGGTAGTTATAGTTAGGACCGTGTTTCCATAGGAAATCTCAAAATTCTATTTTGAATAACTTTGGCGCCGGTTGACGAATCCTTGCGAAATTTTCAAAACTAATGGGGCGCTCCGCTCAGCTCCTACCCTGAAAGTTTTGGGGTGATTCGTCAAGCGGGGGCCGAGAAAAAAGGGGGGTCCCAAAACGCGTTTTCACCATGCATTTTTCCATAGGGACTTTAGTCGCAGCTACAGCCCGAACGGCTGAACAGAATTATGTGAAATTTGGCAGAGAGGTAGCCATAAGGTCCATGAAGTGCCTTTTGCAGCTTTGGTGTAAATCTGTTCAGTATTTCCTGAGTAATTAGCATTTAAATCAATATATATATCTGTACGCGCGCAGCGTGCGCGCACTGAGCAAGTCCTGTGCGCGCACCCTGCCGTGCGCGAGCGCACTTCTGATTGGTTGTTAGATGTCAGTCAACATTCGCCATTTTGTCTCTCGAATAAAGAGGGGGTGATAAACAAAGGGGGAGAACGTGAAAAGGGGGCAGAGTGGGGAGATATTGACCCACTAGGCATTGTAAGGGGGTCACAGTAGGACCTTGTAGGGCAAAAAAAAAGATTTATATTTTGAAAAAAAATATCGCCGAGTGCGCGCACCCGAAAAGTTTTTAAAAACAGAAAAATAATAAAAATTTGCAATTAAGTGAAAAGATATAAGGTGGCTCTAAAAAGAGCCCTTGTGTTTATTGTGTGTTTTTTGGTACCTACAAGTAAGTACCGATGCAGAGTCTAAAGTTCAAGAGGAAGACTCTGTTGCCTTTATCATTGAAGTGTACACCATCTCCTCTATAAATGTCTTGCATGTTGTAACGCAAGTTGTTGTGGTATATAGAACCCATACCATAGTCTCTGAGGAAAGCAGAAATAGATTTGTTGGCGTGCTTCCTTGCTTTGTCAATCTGCGGACAAAATTGGTTGGACCAGTTCCACTTTTGCCTTTGGCATATGTTAGAATATACAAAGGCAGTTTGTGGAAAAAGCGACATCAATTGCACAAAGGTGTCCTTTATAAGCATTTCCAGACCTACCCCAGTTAAAGTGCCTAGGTCATTACCACCACAGTGCACAATAATAAGGTTAGGCTGTGGGAGATGTAGAAAGGTTTTCACCAAAGGCATTAATTGGTGCCACTTTAACCCTCTCTGACCAATCCATTTAATGTCTACATTTGGCAAAGCAAGGTCTCTCACCATACCTCTTTTTTCTGCAAATTTTTCACTCCAGAAGACATAGCTGTGACCTACAATCCACACTGTGAACATCTTCAAATGAGATCTGGATGCACTCAGGAGGTGTCTTTCAGTAGAAAGGCAATATGAAATGAAAGACAGTTGAAAAATGGAGGCACAGATAGTTTTTTTAATAAAAAGAACTCATTGGCTGTTTCAAACCATTCTACACTAAAAACTAGGCTGTATGTTTAAATTTTAAAAAGCATGTTTTGTATTGGTTCAGAAAAATGTGTTACCAAAGAACATTACTATGGATTTGCTGTTAGGTTTGAAAAGTCAAGCACTCTTGCTCTTTGGATATGAAACATTGTCTGCTGAACTTCTGACCTCTCTCCTCACAGCAGTGTTCCATGACCTGTTGCTATGGTAGCAGGCAGGAGACAAGTTGGGGGAAGGGTACATTTGGAAAGGGGTTGAAGTTTGCAACCAATAGAAATGTCATGCGCATCAAATTTTCTCTGAATGAGATCAAGACTGGTCTCACCCACAGAAATAAGTCGACCGCAATAAGTGCAGCGTGTGGACAACCTCGCAAAACAAGGTGGTCCAAAAAGAGGTGTGGAAGAAGGCAAAGGCACCACTGCAGAAGAAGTGCTCGCCTGAGCTGCCGAAGATGTGCTCGGCTGAGCTGCTGCAGATGTCGTCGGTTGAGCAGGTGGAGGGTTTGCTCCAGAAGCTCGACGAAAAGTCACTGGATGCATTTTATCAACATGCCTCAACATAGTGTGAATGCTAAAAGAATACTTCTTGTTAGGATTCCCACGTGACAAGACTTTTTGACAAAGTACACAAGCAACTTTAGGTGCATTTACCTTTTTTTTGTCCCTCTGGAAAAGTGAAAAACTGCCATATAAAGCTGTCTTTCTGCTTCCTGTTCCTCTGCCTCTCAAGAGTGTCCTGGTCACTGTCTGAAGATGGTTGCTGTTCAGCCATTGTCTCTCAACAACAGAATAGCTCCTTCTCCACAGGAATCAGAACTAATAATGAGGGGAGTAGGTGTGGTTTGGGAAGAATCTGGAACTGAAAGTACTTCAAACCAATCAAAAGTGATGATTCATGATCACATGACTTGCCATGAGGGGATTGGGTGTGGTGTTGAAACAATCAGAAACTGAAAATAATGATAACCAATTAGAAGTGTTGTTTTATTAAGCATATAACCCGAGGTGCGCGCACTGCGCAAGCTCTGAGCGCGCACCTTGTGAATACGCATGCGCGAACGCGTAGGAGCGCATGTGCATACGTCATATGCGCGTACGTAACGCGCATATGTTGAACACGCGTATACGCGAACGTTAATGCGCGTAATTTGAGCGTATGCGGAAGTGAACCGCGTGGAGCGCGTACGACGCACGCACGTTTGCGTACGTACGTACGCATACGTACTGGGTGCGCGCTCCCAGCGCGCACTATAACGTATGTATGCGTACGTAAATAACGTACGACGGTATTCATAAAAAACTTACAAAAACATACTAGGAGCGCGCTCAGAGCGCGCACCCCAAGAATTTATATAAAAAAAAAAAGTGGAGAAAAATTAATTGCAAAAATAAAAAAAACTGTTCAACTTTATCCTAATTGAAAGTTAAAAAAAAGAGTAAAAACAAATAAAAGGATACAGATAATATATAAATGAATACATAGGAATTTTATTTTTATAAAAAAAAAAAATATTTAATTTAATAATTCAAAAATTAGCATTTAAAAAACGTACAAATTCACTGAAAAAACCAAAGGTTTCACACACGTTATAGTTAGGAATTAGCATTTAAAAAACCTTGCAAATTCACTGAAAAACCGTAGGTTTCACACACGTTATAGTTAGCTGGACAGTTCTCTCATACAAAACCAATGAAATTCCCCCGTTATAGTTAGTTCAGCTAACTATAACTCACGTGCCCGCAATGCACTGCTGATGACGTCACATATTACATCACTCATGACATGGTCAGTGACATCACTCATGACATCACTGATGACATCTCAAATGACATCACTCATGACATCACTGATGACATCATCCTTGTGATAGAGTGGCAGACCTCCTCTCACCCTAATATAACCTTTGATACACACATTCAACAATAGAGACTAAAATTTTCAAAACAATCGACATACCAATACCAGTTACAACAACCTCTTCAGTAATTCTAAGATCCACATACACATCCACTCATTCACCAACAGTCCTATACAGTCACTCATACATGTACTCACTCATCATATGTACTCATACACCTATACATCCTGTTACACAATGCCACTCATCCATAGAGTTACTCACACACATAGTCACTCATGCTAATAAAGAATCAAACATACATTTACTTGCATATACAGTTATACACACACCACCACACTTACTTCTATGGAAACTTACACATACTTAGTCTTTTAAACAATCACTTATAAAAACACATACTTATTCATACAGGAACTCTTTCAATCTCTCACTCTCACATATGCTCACTTATATACAACAATAGTCACAAATACTATTTTAAAACATATGTAGTTACTCATAAAGACACTATTGAGACAGTCATTCACTCACTAACACACCCATACACACACTCATCCACCCATACAGTCCTGCACACATGCTGTCTTCAACACATACAAACAGTGAGTCACTCATTCATGCACCTATGCACTACGTAATACCCCCCACCGAACCATGCAGACACTCAGACTGATACTCAAAAAAACAACTAATAATGGTAATGGTAATGGTAAAGGTATTTCTAAAGCGCTAACATTCATCCCAAAGGATATCATGGGGCTAAGATTGAACAATATACAGCGAGCGTTTTAGTGAGTGTTAGAGAACAACATGGATTTAAGTTTCTTTCTGAAGATGAGGTAATAACCTATATAGACACCCATGTAGCTACTCAGCAACCCATGCAGCCACTTATACACAAAGTGAGAGACTGATACAGATATTTACATATTTAAACATTACTCACTAAGCCATGTATTCACTATGATACACTTAATCAGTCAGTTACACAATCAATTTTTCAAAAACAAATCATCCATTTAGACACTTATATACCCATTTATTCTTCCATCGACCTTGAGATATACATATATAAAACATATTTAAATTTCAGAAAAACACACATTCACTGTATGATGTCATCAGTGATGTCATCAGTGATGTCATGAGTGATGTCACTGACCATGTCATGAGTGATGTAATATGTGACGTCATCAGCAGTGCATTGCGGGCGCGCGAGTTATAGTTAGCTGAACTAACTATAACGGGGGAATTTCATTGGTTTTGTATGAGAGAAATGTCCAGCTAACTATAACGTGTGTGAAACCTATGGTTTTTTCAGTGATATATATATATATATAAAACAAACTTTACAGAAACATACAGTCACTAGAGGATGCCATCAGTGATGTCATTTGAGATGTCATCAGTGATGTAATCAGTGATATCATTGACCATGTCATGGATGATGTAATATGTGACGTCATCAGCAGTGCATTGTGGGGGCACGAGTTATAGAAATGTCCAACTAACTATAACATCCCTGAAACCTGTGATTTTGTTCAGTGATTTCTAAGGTTTTTTAAATGCTAATTTCTAACTATAACGTCCCTGAAGCCTATGTTTTTTAGTGAATTTCTAAGGTTTTTTAAATGATAATTTCTAAACATAACGTCACTGAAACCTGTGTTTTTTCAGTGAATATACAAGGTATTGGAAATTGCAGGCCAGCCTCAAGAAAGGGGCCAAGAAAGAGGCCGCTGCTATTAGCAGTCCATTACTGCACAGGGACGTGCGATGACTGCATCTTCACGTCACTGCCCTACTTGGTTTCTGGATTTGAGGCTGAGGCGTTGGGGACCCAAGGCGACCACAAACACTTTGATTACGGGACTCGCTCGGCTGTCATTAAGCCCTCTCCTCCCTTTACAAGGCACATTAGTGCTTAATCAAGCACGACATGGCCCCGCAATCGACACGTACAGGAGAGGTGCAAGCTGGGAATTGAAGTCATTAACATCAGACTGCAGCTGTCGATAATAACGAGCAGAGCCAGCTATACTCCCGCCAATGGGAGTGCCGTGGAACATTTAAAGGAGGGAGCGAGTGAAACCCAGTGCAACCGGCATCTGAAGAAGGCACACGCTGAAATGCATTATGTCCTGCAAATGGTGAATAAATGGTTGCCGTGATACTCCCCTCTGTGTCCTCTGGTCTTCCCTTCTGGAGTGATCTTTTTTGTATGTTTTCACGAGCTGACCCGTATTGCGTGTAAGAGGACCCTTTTTGCAAGAGGCCTGTGATAATATTGGCAGTGTAGCGAAATCCTCTAAGGTATTGTAAATTGCAGGCCCGCCTCACTGAAGGTTTCAGGGGCGTTATAGTTAGCTGGACTTTTCACTCATATAAAACCATTGAAATTCCCCTGTTATAGTAAGTTCAGCTAACTATAACTCGCGCGCCCGCAATGCACTGCTGATGACGTCACATATTACATCACTCAAGACATGGTCAGTGACATCACTGATGACATCACTGATGACATCACTGATGACATCTCAAATGGCATCACTGGTGACATCACTGATGACATCATCCAGTGAATGTGTGTTTTTCTGAAAATTACATATGTTTTATATATGTATATCTCAAGGTCGATGGAAGAATAAATGGGTATATAAATGTCTAAATGGATGATTTGTTCTCGAAAAATTGATTGTATAACTGACTGATTAAGTGTATCTTAGTGAATACATGGCTTAGTGAGTAATGTTTAAATATGTAAATATCTGTATCAGTCTCTCACTTTGTGTATAAGTGGCTGCATGGGTTGGTGAGTATCTACATGAGTGTCTATATAGGTTATTAGTTTTTTGAGTATCAGTATGAGTGTCTGAGTGTCTGTATGGTTCGGTGGGGGGTATTACGTAGTGCATAGGTGCATGGGTGAGTGACTCACTGTTTGTATGTGTTGAAGACAGCATTTGTGCAGGACTGTATGGGTAGATGAGTGTGCGCCTGGGTGTGTTAGTGAGTGAATGACTGTCTCAATAGTGTCTTTATGAGTAACTACATATGTTTTAAACTAGTATATGTGACTATTGGTGTATATAAGTGAGTATATGTGAGAGTGAGAGATTGGAAGAGTTCCTGTATGAATAAGTATGTGTTTCTATAAGTGATTGTTTAAAAGACTAAGTATGTGTAAGTTTCTGTAGAAGTAAGTGTGGTGGTGTGTGTATAATTGTATATGCAAGTAAATGGATGTTTGATTCTTTATTAGCATGAGTGACTATGTGTGTGAGTAACTCTATGGATGAGTGGCGTTGTGTAACAGGATGTATAGGTGTATGAGTACATATGATGAGTACATGTATGAGTGACAGTAGGACTGTTGGTGAATGAGTGGATGTGTATGTGGATCTTAGAATTACTGAATAGGTTGTTGTAACTGGTATTGGTATGCCCATTGTTTTGAAAATTGTAGTTTCTACTTTTGAATGTGTGTATCAAAGGTTATATTAGGGGGAGAGGAGGTCTGCCACTCTATCACAAGGATGATGTCATCGGTGATGTCATGAGTGATGTCATTTGAGATGTCATCAGTGATGTCATGAGTGATGTCACTGACCATGTCATGAGTGATGTAATATGTGACGTCATCAGCAGTGCATTGCGGGCGCGTGAGTTATAGTTAGCTGAACTAACCATAACAGTGGAATTTCAATGGTTTTGTACGAGTGAAAAGTCCAGCTAACTATAACGCCCCTGAAACCTATGGTTTCTTCAGTGAATTTCTAAGGTTTTTTAAATGCTAATTCCTAACTATAACGTGCCTGAAACCTATGGTTTTTTCAGTGAATTTCAAAGGTTTTTTAAATGATAATTTCTAACTATGCCTACAGAGATAGGACATGTGAAGAAAGAAGAAAAAACGCACAGAAAGAAAAAAAGAGAAATGCAGAAAGAAGCAACAGAAGTCCTCAAAGACGAAGAAAAGTGCAGGAAGAAGGATAACGTGCAGAAAGAACAAACAGAAGAGCAGAAAGAAGCCTTGTTGCAACTTTTTCAGACGGATACTGGTGGTAACTGAGTCTGACTAACCAGTCCTAGAGCCAGTGCTATGTTAAAAGACACTCAGAATACAGTGAAAACACCTACATACACTAGGGAACACTATGCGTTGGGGTCCCCCTGTGATTAGTTTGACCTCCTCTGTAAGCCTCTAGTATATAATAGGGCAGGGGATTAAAACTACCTCTTAAAATGCGCCACAGGGCGTGTTTGCATACGTCACCTCAGGCCCCGTCCCCTCCCTTCCCCACTGTGTAAACACACCCTGTGGCCGTTTTAAGTTGGGAGATTAAGTCTCCTTGAACCCTGAGGGTCCTTAGGGTCCAACTAGACCACTAGGTACCTCCAGTAAGTGCCACAGAGCTGCGTTGCAGATAGATGTAAAAAGGGGCACGGCCTAGACCAACTCTCTGCAACGCAGCGCAGTGACGCTAACTGGAAGCACCTGGTGGGCTAGTTGGCCCCCAGGGTCCCTCAGGATTGAAGGGGAATTATTTCCCCAACTTAAAAGGCGCCATAGGGCGTGTTTGCACACGTCACCTCAGGCCCCGTCCCCTCCCTTCCCCACTGTGTAAACACGCCCTGTGGCCGTTTTAAGTTGGGACATTAAGTCCCCTTGAATCCTGAGGGTCCCTAGGGGCAAAATAGCCCACTAGGTACATCCAGTAAGCGCCATTGCAGAGAGGTGTAAAAAGGGGCACGGCCTGCACCACCTCTCTGCAACACAGAGCAGTGGCGCTTACTGGAAGCACCTGGTGGGCTAGTTGGCCCCCAGGGTCCCTCAGGATTGAAAGGGAATTATTTTCCCATTTTAAAACAAGCCACAGGGCGTTTCTGCACACGTCACCTCCCTTCACCACTGTGTAAACGCGCCCTGTGGCTGTTCTAAGTTGAGAGATTAAGTCTCCTTGAATCCTAAGGGTCCCTAGGGTCAAACTCGCCCACTAGGAACCTCCAGTAAATGCCACAGAGCTGGCGTGGCCTCAGAACACCTGCCTGCAACGCAGCTCCCTGGCGCATACTGGAGATACCTGTTGGGCTAGTTGGCCCTCAGGGACCCTCAGTATTGAAGGAGAATTAATTCCCCAACTTGCAACTGGCCAGGGGGCGCGTTTGCAGAGTGCTGCAAGGAGAGGGCGTGGCCTCCGGCGCGATGCCGGTCTTTTATTTAATTAATTTTTTTAAGAAGGAGGGCTGTGTGGCCCCCCTTCTTTTTCTAATTTATTGGCCCTGGGGACCCCATCCCCCAGGGTCTGCACCCTAATTTTTTTTGTTGAAAAAAATTAATTTGGAAGGGGCCGCGTGGCCCTCCTCCCAAGGCCTTAATCGGCCCCGGGGACCCCAACCCCCGGGTCATGGCCGTTTTTTTTTTATTCTTTAGGAGGGGGGCTGCGTTGCCCCTCTCCTCAGGCCACTTATGGCCCCGGAGACCCCATCCCCCGGGGCCGGCCTTTGTTTTTTATTATTTTTAAAAAATATATATTTATAGAAACACCTAGGACATGCTGGACAAACCGTATGTACCTATCACCATGACGATTTGGGTGATATTCATTAAAAGGCGACTATGCATACAATGAATCCACGTGGAATGTATTTACACCACTAGTGAAGCTCTGACGTGTCTGACGTCCTACCGTGCCTAATCCCGGCACCCCCGCTGGTGGGTACTCTCCAAGTAGACACCCTTGTCATGTATTTATACAAACATGGGTAGCTATTGACGGGCACATTTAATACACACGCACACCAAGCCATTCAAAGGGGATTCAACAAAAATTCGACCAAACTATGCAAGAAACCCCCCTCACGGTTAATAAAACACACATCCACCGCCGGATGTGTAATACTTTTTATTTTACTCTCTGGAAAGGAGACGAACCTCACTTGAGAGTCACAGCGTGCTCCTGGCTGAGCCCAATGCTGTGTTACACCCACCAGTGCCTTCCAAGTGCCACACACCTCTGTGTTGTATTCCACCAGCTAGTGCGTATGTTATGACACTCTGTAGCCCATGTGCACTGTAACACCACCCTGTGAATATGTCATGCCACACTTGCCTTCGCACAGGTTATATTGCCCCATCTACCGTGCCTTCATCGATGCCCATGTTATAACGCACAGTGCTATGCCATACATATTACAATCTGGAATCCATATCTTTGTCACGGTGCATATGCAACGTTACACTCCCCAGCACATATTTTATATTACAACTTTAGAGACTAGTTAGGTTACACAACACTGCTCTGTGCATATTACACTCCAAGGCGCATATCGCATAGCACGCGCTAGTGCCTGTGCTATCTCGTGCTCTCCAATGAATCTGTCATTGCGCACAAAGTATTGCATATTGTATTTCACGCTCCGGTTCATCTTATATCACACTTTTTGGTGCATAGTTTATACCATATACTATATCTAGTTTTCATTTTCAATCATGCTCTCAGGACTATGTTCTATATAACACTGCATCCACCTACCCTTTTCACGGGCATTACATTTTGCGATGGGGGGTGGAGGGTCAGGGGGTGTTTCTGCCAAGTGAGCCCGGAGGTACAGTCACAAACGTCCTCTTCTTCCTGAATAAAAGTGAGATTATGCTGCATACTTGTTCATATTTTAAGTAGTTCGCACAGACACACATTTTAAAAACAATAAAGTTCCTAATACCCACCTTCTCTGAACAGTTAGCTTGCTGCCCCATCCACCTCCTCCCTATCCTCTGTTGTCTGAATCCACGAACTAGCCTTCTCCATCCTGCCATGCATGGTCTGATGTGCTGCCACTGCCCTCCATTTAGCATGATGTAACAGTCCACTCCTCCTGCCCTCCATTGCCCAATTCTATGGCCCATCATTGACCTCCTGCTTAGCCACTGTGCTTAGCTTGCTGCCCCCATTCTCCTTCCCCCTGCCCTCCGATGTCTTTATGCATGCCCCTGCTCCATCCTTTTTGCCCACCATGTTCCATGGACCTGCCACTCCTATTTACTCTGAGTGTTTTGTTGAGCTGCCACTCCCCTCCCACCTGCCTAGCATTGTCAGATGACTGTAACCTGTCCCTGCCACCTCCACATGCCATGCCCCTATACCCTTCCTCCTGTCCTCCATGGTCCATTTTACTGCCACACCCTTCTGCCCTCCCTGGTCTGTTGTGCTGCAACTGCTCCTCCTGCCTGCCCCACGTGGTCTGTTGTGAGGCCCCTTCCCCTGAACTCTCTTGTCTGTGCCAAGGTCCTGACCCTCCCTTCTATCCTCCATGGTCCTTTCTGCATGCCCCTGCACCCTCCTCCTTGCCCATCATAGCCATTGTGATGCCACTAACCCTCCCGCTTGCCATGCATGGTCTTCTGTGCTGCCATGGCCCCTCCCACCTTCCCTGTGTGGTCAGATAGCTGCCCCTGACCCCCTCCCACCTTCCCTCCATGGTCTGTGTGTATGCCATCATAGTCTCACTGTTGCTCTGCATGGTGTGTCTTGTTTCTAGTGCCCATCCTTCCTGACGTCCATGGTCATCTTGCTGCTCCTGCCCTGCCCCCTTGCCCCCAGCCCTCTGTTTCCATGTGCAGACCCCTATTCCCTCCCATTGTAATGCCCCTGATCCGTCCCTCCTGCCCTTTATGGTCTGTTATGCTGCAGCTTTCTCTCCTGTCTGTCCATTATGGTCAGCTAGCTACCATTGCCTCTTTCCCCTCTGTTCTCTGTTGTCCATGTGCATGGTCCTGTCCCCTCCCTATTGCTTTCTATGGATTGTTGTGCTGCACTCCCATCCCACATGCATTGTGTGGTGTATTGTGCTGCTGCAATCCCTGATGCCTGCCCTGTGGGGTCAGTTTGGTGCACCTCTCCATGTCCCTCCTGTCCTCTGTTATCCGAGTCCATGTCCCTACCCCAATTCCTCCTGCCTACCATGATCCAATGTACCATACTTGCAAACATGTTGAACTTGGTAAGAGGGAGATTTTGAAAAAAAACTGGGGTTTTGATTTTCCCCTTTGAGTTACATTGAAAAAGAGGAGATTGTAGACAGGAGACAGATCAAATAAAGCCCATTTGAGCTTAAAAACATTGGACGTTTCCTGGTGGAAATGGGTCTGTTGGCATGTATGGTTGTACTACCACTGCCTCTTCCTTCTGCCCACAATGGTCTATTATATTGCCACAGCCTCTCTTACCAGTCCTGTATTTGTTGGTTTGTTGCCCCTGCCCCCCTTTCCACTGCCCTCCATAGTCTGTTGTGCTGCCACTGCCTTTCCTGCCTGCCCAGTGTGGTCAAATTGTTGCATCTGCACTCTCCTACCTGCCTTCAATTTTCAGAGTCCGTGCCCCTGGCCTCTGCCTCTCAACAGTATCCCAATGAACAACTAGATTGCTAACATTCTATATTTATTACAAAAGTGTGGAACGCCTGATGTCATCTTGATGTAATCAAAACTGTAATACCTAGAGCATTTCCTTTAGAAATTACGTATGTGAGAGGGTCTTATTTGCATCAAAATTATGGTTAGTACTCTAAAAAACTAAAATGAGGACATATTGTCTGAGTTTTCAAATAGCGACAAAGAACTTTTAAATTATTTGTAATCTTTATGTTTTTTTTATCCAGTTGACCAATTCATTAAATGTTGCACTTAGGGGAGACGATGTGGTGTTACTTCCAGAGCTGTAGACTTTGCAACTGGGGAACCAGGTTGGAGTTTCTGCTTCAGCTCAACATTCTGTGATTCTGGTCAAATCACTTAATCTCCCCGGGCCCGATTCACAGAACTAACTTAAGACAAAATTCTAAACTTACTACCATTTTGGTATTCACAGAAGGCACTTACTCATTTTGGTATTCACAGAAGACACTTACTCACTTCCGTATTCAAAGAAGTTAGGACTCCTAACTTTAGGACTCCTAAATTCCTTCTGTGAATACCGAAAGTCTTAAAATTAGGATTTTTTTCTGTTCAGGAGTCCTAAAGTTAGGACTCCTAACTTTACAACTACTAAACTGGTAGTAGGTTTTGGATTTTGTCTTAAGTTAGTTCTGTGAATCGGGCCCCCCATGTCTACAACCAAAATGAATTTGATCTTGTGTTATGTAACCAATGCTCATGTAAAGCACTCCAATACCTGACAAGTCTGCACTATATAAAACTGCAAATACACAAAAAATAAGTGTTTTGCACACTTCTGTCATTGGGCTACGTGTGGGCTACATCTGGGTGATATTTGTGCTGCATTTGGGCTCTTTTGTTTCTGGTGGCCATCTTGGGAGATTTATTTGTTATGAAGTTTCCCAATTTCCTCATTTACTGCAGACTCCTCAGTAGGAAATGCTTTCAGTTTTTTACTTTGATTCCATCAAGAAGGTATTCAGATGTGTCACACATTTGCCATACATTCTGAATGTTAGCACTCTAGTTGCTCATTAGATCACTGTAGTAAAGCTACTGCTCACCACGGATGTCTGCTGCTGGTATTAAAAGTGCATGTTTCAGTCTGCATATCAGAATTGTTTAATGAAATAGAAGAGGATTTGAGAAGTCACTCAAAATGTGCCCTAATTTTTCTTCCTGCAGCACTAATCATAATTTCTATGGCAAAATGAACCCCCTCATTGTGTTCCTTTTTAAATTAAATGTTTTATGTGTTACCAGTTTATTCCAATCAAGATGGCTTCAGGTGTGCCATACCTTTGTCATAAGTAAGACTGTTAGCGCTCTAGTTGTTCGTTAGAACACTCTGGGACATTCTGTCATTGGGCTATATTTGAGCTACATCTGGGTGATATTTGTGCTACATTTGGGCTCTTTTGTCTCTGGTGGCCATTTTGCGAGACTTATTTGTTATGAAGTTTCCTAATTTCCTCATTTACTACAGTCTCCTCAGTAGGAAATACTTTCAGTTTTTTACTTTGATTCCATCAAGAAGGCATTCAGATGTGTCACACATTTGCCATAAATTCAGAATGTTAGCACTCTAGTTGCTCATTAGATCACTGCAGTAAAGCTAATGCTCATCAGGGAAGTCTGCTTCTGGTATTGAAAGTGCATGTTTCAGTCTGCATGTCAGAATTTTTTAATGAAATAGAAGAGGATTTGAGAAGTCACTCAAAATGTGCCCTAATTTTTCTTTCTGTAGCACTAATCATACTTTCTATGGCAAAATGAACCCCCTCATTTTGTTCATTTTTAAAATAAATGTTTTAAGAGTTACCACTTTATTCCAATCAAGATGGCTTCAGGTGTGCAATACGTTTGTCATAAGTAGGACTGTTAGCGCTCTATTTGTTCTTTAGAACATTCTGGGAAGCTGCAGTAGAACACAAAGGAATTAACTGACAGTCTCTGCCCTTGTTGGATGTACATGTTTCAACGAGAATGTCAGACTTCATTCTCACATGACTGAGAAAGATAATGTGAATTTACAGAAAATATGCTCTCAGTTTAGCTTATATATCACCTTCCAAACCGCTGTGGGAAAAGCATGAGAAAATAGTTTTAGACTTTTTCACATGGTAAAATCACCTTAGAACACACCATAATTCCTAAAATGAGTATGATACATCAACAAATGATTTATAATGTAATTAAAGTCTTAAAACCTTCTATTAACTGCAATGCTTTTTAATGAGGTGCTATCATGTATATTGGTCCCAAGATGGCTGCCAACACTTCTTGGTTGAAGTACTGACCGCCAATCAGATCTCACAATGAGATGTGTGGATGGGGTCCACCCAGATATATCTACATTTTTAACTCTAATTTTCTCAGGAACTATTGAACGGATTTATACCATTTAAGCAAAAGGCACCAGTCTGAACTGAGGACTACCTCTTTGCCAAATTTGGTGTAATTCCGTTCAGCAGTTCGGGCTGTAGCTGCGTCAATATGTCCTATGGGAAAATGCATGGGGAAAATGTGTTTTGGGACCCCCTTTTTACTCAGCCCCCGCTTGACGAATCACCGTGAAATTTTCAGGATAGGAGCAGACCGGAGCTGGCCAAAAGTTTGGAAAATTTCTCGAAGATTCGTCAATCGGTGCCAACGTTATTCCAAATAGAATGTTGTGGATTTCCTATGGAAAATAGGTCCCAACTATAACTACCTACTGGCGACTGCCAGTAGATTATATATATATATAAATTCACTGAAAAAAACATAGGTTTCACACATGTTATAGTCAGCTGAACATTTCACTCGTAAAAAACCAATGAAATTCCCCCGTTATAGTTAGTTTAGCTAACTACAACTCGCGCGCCCGTAATCCACTGCTGATGACGTCACATATTACATCACTCATGACATGGTCAGTGACATCACTCATGACATCACTGATGACATCTCAAATAACATCACATCACTGATGACATCATAGATTGAGTATGTGTTTCAGAACAATTTTAATATGTTTAATATATATAGGGAAAGGCCTGAATAAGTGGGTGTACAAGTGTGTAAATGGATGATTTTCTGTGGTGCGTAACTGACTCTATAAGTGAGTCATTAAATGTATCTTACTGCAGACTAGTGACTAAACTGTGTAAATGTTTGTATGTGTCTGTATGTTGGTGTATAAGTGGCTGCATGGTTTTGTGAATAGCTATATGAGTGTCTATATGAGTTATTGATTGCTTGTCTCAGTATCTGTATGGGTTCCTGAGTGTTTGTGTGGGTAGGGTGTGTGTTACTCCGTGACTAGATGTGTGAGTGGGTGATTCTATGGGTGCATGGTTTTAAGAGTGCATCTGTGATGGACTGTATGGTTGAGTGAGTGTATGTATGGGTGTGTTAGGGATTGAATGTATATCTCAGTGGTACATTTGTGACTAACTACATATTTGAAAGGCAGTATATATGCGTGTAAGAGTATATAAGTGGGTAGATGTGAGAGTGTGTGATTGTGAGAGTGACTGTATGGATGAGTGTGTGCTTGTATCAATGATTCTATATGAGCGCAAGAATGTGGTACTATTTTTATGAGTAAGTGAACTTGAGTGTGTATAACCGCATAGGTGAGTAAATGGGAGTGTGATTATTTGCATGACTGACTAGGTGTGAGAGTACCTCTATGGATGATTGGTGGTGTGTGAGTGTCTATATAGGTGTATAAATGCATATGATAGTCTTGTATGGAGTGACTAAGTATGAGTGACTGTACAGGTGAATGAGTGGAGGTGTTTGTAGACCTAAGAGTTAATAAGTGGGTATGTAGTTATTGGTATTGCAGTATGTATGGTTTTGAGAATGGAACTCTTAAATTTTGAGTCGGTGTATCAAAGGTTATATTAGGGTGTGAGAAGATGTGGTAATTTATCACATGGATGACGTCATCAGTGATGTCATCAGTGATGTCATTTGAGATGTCATCAGTGATGTCATGAGTGATGCCACTGACCATGTCATGAGTGATGTAATATGTGATGTCATCAGCAGTGGATTGCGGGCGCGCGAGTTATAGTCACCTGAACTAACTATAACGGGGGAATTTCATTGTTTTTTTACGAGTGAAATGTTCAGCTAACTATAACATGTGTGAAACCTATGGTTTTTTCTGTGAATTTGCAAGGTTTTTTAAATGCTAATTCCTAACTATAACGTGTGTGAAACCTATGGTTTTTTCACTGAATTTGCAAGGTTTTTTAAATGCTAATTCCTAACTATAACGTGTGTGAAACCTAGGGTTTTTTCAGTGAATTTGCAAGGTTTTTTAAATGCTAATTCCTAACTATAACGTGTGTGAAACCTATGGTTTTTTAAGTGAATTTGCAAGGTTTTTTAAATGCTAATTTATGAATGTTTTATTATATATTTTAAATATTTATTTTACAATAAGCTACCTATGTATATAGTTATAGATTAACTTTATCCTATAATAAGGAATGGCTCAACTCTTTTTTTTTTTTTTTTATTTGGATAAAGTTGAACAGCATAGTTGATATCTTCTATAAAATTCTAAACACTTTAAAAAAAAAATCTTTTTTTTTAAGGGTTTTTGACCGTGCGTGCACCGTGCGCGCATGGTGCGCGCACGGTACACGCATGCGTACGTGCTCCGTGTGCGCATGCGTACGTGCTCCACTTGCGCATGCATGCGTCGTGTGTGCTCCGTACGCGCGTGCTCCGTACGTGTCTGCGCGCGTGCTCCGTACGTGCGTGATCCGTACGGGCATGTGCGCGTGCACCGTAGGCGCATGTGTGAATGCTCCGTGCGCGCACGGCAAGTCATGGGATTTAGAAACAATACTTTTCATTGGTTTATAGTAGTTTCAGGTCATGTGATTAAGAAACATCACTTTTCATTGGTTTATAGTAGTTTCAGTTCCAGAAACTTCCAACACCACACCCACTCCCCTCATTATTTCTTCTGATTCCCTGGGAGAAGGAGCTGAGCAGCTTTTCCAGTACTCCAATACTTGAGAATGGCAGAGCAGCAGTCATCTTCTGGGAGTGAGCAGGAGACCCTTGTGAGACAGAGGAAACAGAAAGATTCTTTTATCTGGCAATTTTTTAGATTTCCAGAGGGTCAGAAGAAGGTGAATGCTCCAAAAGTCACCTGCACTATTTGTGGTGTTGTCTTATCAAGAGGAGATCCTAAAAAGAAATACTCTTTTAGTATCTTCACTATGATCAGGCACGTTAAAGGAGTACATCCTGTGGCTTTTGCTCGAGCTGCTAGAGACAACCCTCCAGCAGCTCAGCCGAGCACATCCGCAGCAGCTCAGCCGAGCACATCATCGGCAGCTCAGCCGAGCACTTCATCTATGGCGGCAGCTTCACCTGCTTCTGTTCCTCTGGATATACACCCTCTTTTCAAGAGGGTGCAAATACGGTGCAATGCGTGCAATGCTCTTCTCTCTTATGGGGACACCAGCATTCCCCTAATAGAGAGCAAGATACAGCAGCACACATGCGGCACCCTATAATTTTTTTCATTTTTTTGTTCCTCTGTTCCTCAATTAACACAACAGCTCTTTTTAGAGCCACCTAACATCTAAACACTTAAATTTGATTTTTAATTCAATTTTTTTGTATGATTTTCTTTGCGCCGTGCGTGCACCCCGCGATTTTTAACAAAAAATACAATGTTTTTTTCACACTTCAGGGTCCTTCTGGGACTCCCTGACAAAAGCTAGGGGGTCGGGAACTCTGTACCCTGCACCCTTTTCACGTTCTCCACCTTTCTTTTTTACTGTCACACACAAAATGGCGGCCGACACTTCCTGATTTTGACCGATTCGAATGTTGACTGACATGTAACCACCAATCACAATCACGTTCGCGCACGTTAAGGTGCGCGCACGGTGCACGCACGGTGCGCGCATATAGATATTTATGTACTTTTAACTGCAATTTTCTCAGGAACACCACAGAAAGCCGTCCTCAATCCCACGCCGCTTCTCCGTATTAAGACCGGTGTATCCGACCTCACGGCCCCGCTGCTTTATGGGGTGGTGCTTTCTCGACGGCCGGACCGCCCTCTTTAGATTCCAAAGTGTGGTAGTCCTTCTTGAGCAGCACTCGAGGAGACGACAGAGGTTACCAGCCTCAATCAAGGGTATGGACAGCTTCAAAGTAGTGGGTTGGTTGCGGCAGCCTTTTGTCATGCCTGACGCGTTTCGCTATGTCGCTTCTTCGGAGGCTTTGAACGAAAGGAAAGCGTGCAGCGGTGTGCCTGATCCCCCACTCATTGGCCCACAGGACGGCTTTCTGTGGTGGGGGTTCACTAAGGACTTCTATTTTTGGCAGTAATTGTGCAACTGACAATTTTTAAAAAGGTGAAATAAACTGCACTACATCCCCCACAATGCCTATAGCAACATTTAATTGGAAGCTCCATACAGGGGGTGTCATTGTGGGCCAATGAGTGGGGGATCAGGCACATACCCTTGATTGAGGCTGGTAACCTCCGTCGTCTCCTCGAGTGCTGCTCAAGAAGAACTACCACACTTTGGAATCTACAGAAAACGGCGGTCTGGCCGTCGAGAAAGCACCACCCAATAAAGCAGGGGGGCCGTGAGGTCGGATACACCGGTCTTAATACGGAGAAGCGCCGTGGGATTGAGGACGGCTTTCTGTGGTGGGGGTTCACTAAGGACTTCCATTTTTGGCAGTAATTGTGCAACTGATAATTTTTAAAAAGGTGAAATAAACTGCACTACATCCCCCACAATGCCTATAGCAACATTTAATTGGAAGCTCCATACAGGGGCGTGTCATTGTGGGCCAATGAGTGGGGGATCAGGCACACCGCTGCACGCTTTCCTTTCGTTCAAAGCCTCCGAAGAAGCGTCATAGCGAAACGCGTCAGGCATGACGAAAGGCTGCCGCAACCAACCCACTACTTTAAAGCTGTCCATACCCTTGATTGAGGCTGGTAACCTCCATCGTCTCCTCGAGTGCTGCTCAAGAAGGACTACCACACTTTGGAATATATATATATATATATATATATATATATATATATATATATATATATTCACTGAAAAAACCATAGGTTTCACACATGTTATAGTTAGCTGGACATTTTACTGATAAAAAACCAATGAAATTCCCCCGTTATAGTTACTGCAGGCAACTATAACTCACGCGACCGCAATCTTCTGCTGATGCTAATACGGTATTTAGACACTTATTTGCCCATGTCTTCTTCCATTAAATTTTAGCTTTACATATATTACAAATATTTTTTTTTCATAAAGACACATATGTCATCAGCAGAAGATTGCGGTCGCGTGAGTTATAGTTGCCTGCAGTAACTATAACGGGGGAATTTCATTGGTTTTTTATCAGTAAAATGTCCAGCTAACTATAACATGTGTGAAACCTATGGTTTTTTCAGTGAATTTGCAAGGTTTTTTAAATGCTAAGTTACTTTACGCCATTCGTGGCGTGCGCACCCAGTTAACGCAGTTCGTTCCGTGCGCGCACGGTGCGCTTCGCGCACCCTGCGCACACAGTGAGCACGCGGTGCGCTTCGCGCACCGCGCGCCCACTTTACGCAGTTAGTGCCGTGCACGCACAGTGGTCACGCGGTGCGCTGCGCGCACCGCGTGCCCACGTTAAGCGGGATGGGCCATGTACGCACGATGCGCTTCACGCACTGTGCGCACATGGGGGACATATTTTGCGCATCTTTGTGAAATGTATTCTTCGGGCACCATTTGCACACGGGGTGGGGAGAATGTGGATAGTTTTTTTTTTTTTATAAGTTTTTACCGTGCGCGTACGGTAAGCGTAATCGGCGATTTTCCGAAAAAAAAAGTTGTTTTTTTTTGGGCTTGGGGGTGGTTTGGGGACCCCTGTATCAATGCTGGGTGGTTAGGATCTCATGAAACTGCCTCTTTACATATATTTGGGGTACGTTTTTGCTGCCCAACTCAGGAAGCGAGAGTGAAAATGGCGGCCGCCGCTTCCTGGTTTCGACCGACTCGAATGTTTACTAAGATCTAAGAGCCAATCAGAATCGCGCTCGCGCACGCCACCGTACGCGTACGGTAAGCGCACCGTAAGCTGCCACAGATATATATATTGATTTAAAGGCTATTTTCTCAGAATCTACTGAACAGATTTACACCAAACCTACAAAAGGCACTTCCTTGACCTGGGGACTACCTCTCTGCCAAATTTCATTAAATTCTGTTCAGCCGTTCGGGCTGTAGCCCTGTCTAAAGGTCCTATGGAAAAATGCATGGGAAAAACGCGTTTTGGGACCCCCCTTTTATCTCAGCCCCCGCTTGACGAATCCCCCCGAGACTTTCAGGGTAGGAGCGGAGCGTAGCGCCCCACCCATTTTGAAAAATTCGCGAGGATTCGTCGACCGGCGCCAAAGTTATTCAAAATAGAATGTTGCGGATTTCCTATGGAAACGTGGTCCTAACTATAACTACCTACTGGCGACCGCCAGTAGGTAATATATATATATATATATATATATATATATATATATATATATATATTCACTTAAAAAACCATAGGTTTCACACATGTTATAGTTAGCTGGACATTTCACTCGTAAAAAACCAATGAAATTCCCCCGTTATAGTTAGTGCAGGCAACTATAACTCACGCGACCGCAATCCTCTGCTGATGACGTCAGATATTACATCACTGTATTTAGACACTTATTTACCCATGTCTTCTTTCATTAATCTTTAGCTATACATATACTACAAATATTTATTTTTCATAAAGACACATATGTCATCAGTGATGTAATATCTGACGTCATCATCAGATGATTGCGGTCGCGTGAGTTATAGTTGCCTGCACTAACTATAATGGGGGAATTTCACAGTTTTTTTATGAGTGAAATGTCTAGCTAACTATAACATGTGTGAAACCTATGGTTTTTTAAGTGAATTTGCAAGGTTTTTTAAATACTAATTCGTAACTATAACGTGTGTGAAACCTATGGTTTTTTCAGTGAATTTGTACGTTTTTATAAATGCTAAGTTATGTATTTATAATTTTATTTTTTTTCAGGTTTTGCACAGTGCGCGCGTATAGATATTGATATGCTTTTAAATGCTATTTTCTCAGGAAATACTGAACAGATTTACACTCTCTGCCAAATTTCACGTAATTCTGTTCAGCCGTTCGGGCTGTAGCTGCGAATAAGGTCCTATGGAAAAATGCATGGGGAAAACGCGTTTTGGGACCCCCCCTTTTTCTCGGCCCCCGCTTGACGAATAACCCCAAGATTTTCAGGGTAGGAGCTGAACGGAGCGCCCCATTTGTTTTGAAAATTTCGCGAGGATTCGTCAACCGGCGCCAAAGTTATTCAAAATAGAATTTTGAGATTTCCTATGGAAACTAGGTTGTAACTATAACTATCTACTGGCGACCGCCAGTAGATAATATATATATATATATATATATATATATATATATATATATATATATTATCTACTGGCGGTCGCCAGTAGATAATATATATATATATATATATATATATATATGTGGGAAATTACATCTCAGAGAGATGCCAAGTTACTGGTCTGGTAGCGCAGGATGGGATTCACAGAAATGCATTTTACATGTTCCCTTTTAGAAAGCCCCCACATTTTTCATCCCACTTAAATTATGTCTTATATTTCTTTATAACCGATTGCAGTCAGCAGCTGTGGATGCTCATTAAAGCCTGGTTAGAGCATTTCCTTCCAAAGTTGATGCCACATGCACCGCAAGACACTGTGCAAGCCCACACTTTAAAAGGCTGAAATTGTTGCTTTCTAAAATGTGCACATTACAGTAACCATTGAACATGTTAATATAGTAATATATGGCAGTTTTTAATGTGTTCAATATTTCAAGACTATATGTTCCCACTGCCTTATAAGTCTTGCTTTATCACTGAATAATTTGCTTTAAAATGCACCATTTGCACCCAGCCTGGACCCCCCATTTGTCCATTAAGCTGGCTTGCGTCGCTCGCTACATTAAAGTCATACCAAACTTTTACACCCAACTTCTATGCCCCACTTTCAAATGTCACCAGCCACCAATGGTGAAATCACGGAACCTTCCAAACAACCTGAGACCTTAATATGCAAACTTTGCAACCTTTATAAAAATATATTCTGACAAATAGATCTGAAAAAGTGGTCTTGTGGAGAAGAATCCAGCAGACTATAATTTAGCAGTGTGAATTTTCAACAAATTAAGCCATGAGTAAGTCTGGGCAGTGAACTCTGCTCCGCTCGCGGAGTTTGCAGAGTTTTCTGCACTTTGCATTACGCGGAGCTCGGGGTGTTCCGAAAACTCCGCTTGCGCTCGTCGACATCAAATTGGTGAGAGCGAGTGAGGAAAATCAACCTCCTGGCGAGATTTTTCCTCATTCGCACTCGTCAATGTCAAGTTGGTGTGCGCGAGCAAGTGAAATCATCCTCGCAGCAAGATTTCTCAAAGTGCGCGGTCGGATTTCTCAATGCGAGTGGCTATGTATGCTTGGGACCGCTCTGCTGAGAAACCATCCGTTCGCGTTGAGAATTAGAAAATCTACTTGAGCTGCAGAAAGAAAGCAGCGCTTGCTTGCACTATGCATAGTGGTGTTCGTGATAATTTCACAGCGCGGACAAACACCCGGCACTGAAAGTTACCGCGAACTGCATTTTTTCTAACTCTGCATAGTGCGTTGGACTTTTTTTTGCACTTTGCAGAGTTGTGCCTATGGGAACTCCATGAACTCTGCCCAGGCTTAGTCATAAGTCTGTACGTTTCTACATTTCGCAGAAGTGAAAAGGGAAAAGAAATTTAAAATATTGCAACTTTCGTAAGTTGGAAAAATGAGTAAATTGCTCAAGTTTTGTTTGATGTAGAAAGCTCCTCCCAATCCAGCGTTTCTTCCATTGCATTTGACAAGCTGCTCCTTGATTGATGGCTTACTTTTTCCATTAGTATTATGAAGATTAAATATTTTGCCAGTCTCCTTCCACACCCAAGGATGCGAATTGAGAATATATCTACCTACTGTTTTCATGTCCTCCACACAGCTCTCTGTAAAGAAATGCTGTTCTTCTAACACCCTGCTAATCTCTATTAATGACAGGGTGTTTTCACTTAACGCAGTCTATTCGGTATTCACAATGTTTTATCAAACTCAAGAGTGTGCAGCTTTAACAGAACTCTTTTTACATGATTGTGTTTGCCTACTGCTAACCATCATGTGCCTTCTCATTTCAAGTCCTTTATTTTTTGGGTCTGGATATAGCTAAGGACTTTTGATTTTAACTAAAATTATGTGAATAATATACATACTTATATGGGTTTTCAGCCAGCCTTCTTCAGCCATTGATCTGTTATTGTGTCATTCACATCTTTTACCGCACACTACAGCATGGGACAGTGGATCAGCCCACTTTAGCCAATGGCTCACATCAGTCTGAGTGAAAGGATTCTGCCCTTGCACAAGAAGCACTAATAATCACAAGAGTGTGGGACTACTATTGTGATGTGTGTTTCTTGAGGTCAGACAAATATTTTTAAAGTTTTGCAAAAACCATGGTGAAACAAAACAAGAATTGACAAAATTAAATGCTATACCTATTTGCTTTGCCAATGTCTGTTTATTTTATCGTCACTACTGATGCAGTAGTATTTTTACAATAACATTATCTTTTCTCTGGGTTAATTAGACTTCGAACTGTTTGGGATAGGTCCCATTATCGTCTGTTGGTGTCACTCTTTTGTGAACCCACAATAATAGGAGCCACCATCCCTGTCCTCTACTGCCTTAATCAATGGGTTTGTTGATGGTTAGGCGACCAGAGGATGGAAAAAGTCTGCAAGGCTAGTGTTGGGCTGGGTGACTCTTGTATGTCCCTCATGCTTCCTGTCTGCCTTGGGCAATGTTATCGGCTGGACAGAGTTATTATTATGACAGCTGCACGTGGTTGCCTCTTTCAGCATGTGCATTCACACTTACATGGACAAGGGGCGTTCCTTAAGAGACCCAATATCAGCGCTGGCAGTAAGATCAAGCTCACTCACAAATCAGAGGGAAGGCTTCCTTCAAATATTATACAGCAGTGGATTGATTTCAACATAATCGTGTGAGCACAGGAACATTTAGCTTTAAATATGTGACAAATGTAACATAAGAAAGTCTAAAGAATGGAACAAATAGAAAATGTGCCTTTTCTTAAACGTGCAATATAGCACGTAGCATGATTTCTTTGTAGTAAGCACCCAATCAATCAATCAACACATTTTATTCCGTTTTTTCAGATAAAACCATAAAAGTCATACAAACATCTGTAAAACTCCACGTATGTACAGAATAACAAAACAGTGTGACCATTGTGATATAATTTCCATATGATAATAACATCCAACTATCAGAATTAATCACAGCTTGACCTGAGCCTGATGGCAGCCCTTAAAAAGCTAAGCGTATACAATACAATATAAAATAAATAAAGGGGGTCTCACCCTACTAAAACAGGCCTTTTTAAGAATAAGAATAATCAAAGACTTTCTGGGAACCTCATAAAAACTACAAAAGATTAAAAAGTGCACCATGTCTTGATCTACAATCAGGTAGCGGGCTAGTTTTTCTGTCCTCATTAGCATAAATGACCGCGACTGAGTGCACGCGCAGCACCTAGTGATTCCTGAGGCGGAAGCCGGGAATACGCGCTTACTAAACTCTACTCACAACTACTTTTTAAATCTTGCACTTACTTTTAACTTGCATGCTGCCTTATTGCTCCACAGTTGAGCTGACATTGCTGGGGTCACGTGGGCTGCAACCTCGACTACATGCTTGGGACGCCCGCCATCTTGGGACAGCCACCCTAAGCACCGACAGCCTGGAACTGAGTTTCTTTAAAATTACCAGGTCTCCGCCTGACAGTTGGAACGGAGCTCTGATTTACCGGCCTCCTGGACCAAGGACTCATTTTTTAAATGAACTAATCAAGCAGATTGCTATGCAAGTCCTAGCGTCCAGCAAATTTATTCTGCTTGGAGATTTTAATTTTCATGGCGAAGATCCACTGAATCCCGATGCGAACAACCTCATAGCTAGTTTAAATCAAATTGGACTCTCTCAACTGGTCACTGCTCCCACTCATCGGGCCGGACACACCCTGGACTTAATCTTTACCAATATAGATCATTTGTTCTGTTATCCTCCTGTTCCCTTAACATGGTCTGACTATTTCATGGTCTTATTTTCCACCCGAGCTCAGTCCATTAAGACTCAAACTGGACCTGTAGCGCGTGAAAAGGAGCTACGCAGACCCTGCAACAACTTATCCCTGGATGTATTCAAGGAGGTATTCCGCCCATATTCATCAGAGGTCACTTCAGCCGACTCCGATGTCTCTGGGATGTTGGAGAACTTTAATGCCGTTTTAGTTACAGCATTTGATTCTATAATTCCCCTCTAAAACTTCTGTCCTTCCCAACAGCGTCAATCTGCCCCCTGGTACACTGCGGAACTTCGTACTGAAAAATCCAGTTGTAAAACCCTGGAGAGACGCTGGAGAGTCAGTAAAGTCTTCTTGGACAGACAGACATATAAACTATCCCTGTCCAAATACCACCAAAACATAAAAACTGCGAGACAAACTTTTATTATGAACCAAATCGATTAGGCCAGCAACTCATCCAAAGCTCTATTTAACATAGTTAAAGATTTTGTCTCACCTCAAGCCTCTAGACAATCTTCAATAGAATCTCAGGAACATTGCAATTCCCTAGCAGCCCAGTTCCATGAAAAAATCGTACAGATATATGCCAACTTCACCACCTCCAAGTCTCAGAATACTGATCCCACCATTAGACCTTTAGAACTGTGTCCTTCGACCGCCAGCATCCTCAAGCAGTTTGAACCTATTTTGTTAAATGAGGTCATGAACCTGCTATCCTCTGTTAAATCTGGTTCACCAAGTGACCTCTGTCCTCCCAGAACTATGGCCCTTCTAGCTCCTTGCTGTGCTCTGGAAATTCAAATTATTTTTTAACTGTTCAATCAAATCAGGTATAATCCCCCCCCCCTTTTGGAAGGAAGCATATGTTCGTCCTATATTAGAAACCAACTGCAGACCCTCAGGTACTTAGTAATTATCGGCCCATATCTTTGTTACCCTTGTTGGGTAAACAATTGGAAATGGCAATAAATACGCAGTTAAGTTTTTACCTTGAGTCCAACAACCTCCTGGACCCATCACAATCAGGGTTTCGTCCAGGTTTTAGCACAGAAACTGCAATCCTGGCAGTGACTGACTCCCTGAGGCGAGAAATGGATGCTGGAGGATTGGTATTTCTGGTCGTCCTAGATCTCTCCGCAGCATTCGACACTATCTCACACTCTAAGCTTGTGGAGAGACTACATTCTTGTGGCATCCAAGACTTATCCCTAAAATGGCTGCAGAACTTTCTGTCTGACAGACATCAAACGAACACGTTAGGGCCCTATCACTCAGAGAAATCATGTCTGGATAAGGGTGTCCCCCAGGGCTCCTGCCTTAGTCCAACACTGTTTAATTTTTACATGGCCCCATTAGCTAAAGTAGTAGAGCCTTTAGGGTTTGAGATAATTTCATATGCTGACGACACCCAGCTTATGTTTAAAATCAGCCCTGACGCTGAATTTGAGAATTTCCGTTTCTCGGCAGGCATGCTCACCATCTCCAATTGGATGACGGAAAACTGCCTCCAGTTGAACCCAAGCAAGACTGAAATCATGTTAATGGGGAAAGCCTCAATTTTTTGGACGGCCGATTGGTGGCCTTCTCAGTTGGGAGTTGCCCCTGTTCCAAAACAATCGGTGAAAAACCTGGGACTCAAACTTGACCGGGCTTTATCCATGAAAGAACATATAGCAGCTATCTCTAGCTCTTGCTACTTTAGCCTACGTATCCTACGTAGGATACTGCCCTACCTCCCCATCAAGCATCGCAGAACTCTAGTCCAGGCTATGGTGATCAGTCGCCTCGACTACGGAAATGCATTGCTGGCCGAAATAGGTACGGACCTGCTTCAAAACACTGCAGCAAGAATGACCCTGAATCGCCCAGCGGGCTCTCCTTCAGTTCCTCTGCTGCGAGAGCTCCCCTGGCTTCTGGTCTGCAAGCGATCAAATTTCAAGATCTGCTGCCTCACTTACAATGCCTTAAATGGCAAAGGCCCCAAATACCTGCAAAGAAAGCTCACCAAACAGATTTCGGTCCGCAACCTTAGATCTAATTCCCTAGGACTTCAAATGGTCCCCCGAATACGTCTCTCTCGTTCTGGGGTAAAAGCTTTCTCGTATCTTGCCCCTCGCTATTGGAATAAATTGCCTATTGCCCTTCGTGAATGTATTTCTTTCAGCATTTTTAGGAAACAACTTAAAGCTTTTCTGTTCTGATCATAGGTAATCTTTATCCGACTCGGTTTCCCCCAGATTATCACTAGGCAGCGCAAGATGCCCCCGGGTGAGTCGTGCGCTTCAGAAATACCCCTAACATAACATAACATGTCATGAGGAAACTGATCGTCGCAGCCACAGGGCATGAGGCACTGACCTCTATGAGTGTCACGTGGTTGGGTCAACAGGTTATGAAAAATGTCAAGCCTAAATCTGGTAAGTAGGAAACCATCATGGTTGCTTTTAATCCCTAAAAGATATGGTTCAATGGTTGGTACGGTTTTTAATCCAATGTACATACGCACACTGGGCTTGCTCAGCTCTGTTGCTTCTCTATCACAACAGCGCCTTCTAATAAACACTCTTTTGCCCAGGTAAGATCCTTCTTGCATATGCCCTTTGGGTTACTAAATAGATTCACCTTTCACAGAATGTGGAGGCCATCTCTTACATTCTTTAGCCAGCGGATGCGATTAACGTGATCAAGGGACAGACAATCCTTTAGGATATCCTTGCCAAGAATGTTTTCTTCCTTGCCCTAAATCTTTAACCACAATGCTAATGGACAGAATGCCAGTTCATCTGAGAGATAAGCCACCCCCAGCTCTTGATGCTCAGCTAAGGACAAGACACTCTGCGGGTAAAGAGAGTACCCTTCTCAGGAAGGTGTTTTCAGTGACTTGCAGGGCCTCCAGCCCGGCATAACCCCATATGTCGCTCCCATAGTTGACCTATGCAATACATTTGACTGTAAATCTTCAAAGGGGCCCCTATCAGTTTCCCCCGACTCTGGAGGCAAAATTAAAAACAGCTGTGGTCACTCTGACCAGGTCCCCCTTCTTCCGAGTAATCAGGGAAAACCAACTCAGAGCGTCGTAAAACCCTACTCCCAGATAAGAAAAAACGTTTGTCATCGAGATTGTCAAGCACCCATTTCTATCGTAATTACACTGCCAAGCTAGACCAGGCCTCATTTATTTCTCTATACTTCTCCATCACCTTCATTTCAGCTTTCTTAAATAAATAAATAAATAAATGCTTTTAGCGAGATGATGAATGGTGCAGTATTAAGTAAATAATTCATGTTTGATTTCATTAGACTTGTCATGTTTGTAGAATGTGCTGACCTAAAAAAAAATGTTTTCTTTCCTAAGCTACTTTGTATTTGGTTAGATTTTGGCAGCCACATGATGGGTACCAATAGTATATTAAAACAATAGTGTATGCAGGAAAATATGAAGCTCATGACTGAATTCTGTAGAATTTACAACTAGAATGCTTCTGCTGTAGACTAGTTTATAGTCATGCAGTGGAGTTCCGAATAGCTAATAGTGTGAACTGCCTGGTTCTCGTGGGAACTCAAAGTGAATCTAACACATATGAATATTTGCAACTAAGTAGACTGTTTGTAAGTAATGCTATGCCAACTTATTACATTTACAATAGGAATAAAGAAAGATGCAGCAGGCCATCGGATGATCCTTTTTCATTAGACTGAGATGACCTAATACCAACGGGGATGGATACATGCTTTTAATATATGTGTTCCTAGTTAGGATAGTTGAGGGATATAGGGGAGAGAGCTTTTCCATCACCTTTTCCTTAGAGCACGCTCTGAGAGCTTTATGCTGCCCAGATGGGTCCAGGCTATTTGTTTTGTGACCGACCCTTATCCTGGCTTTCTGCCTTTGTCGCTGTGAGCTACAGCTAGTAGTGATTTTTTAATTCTTTTAGGATAATAGCTACTGCTGTGACTAACTTCCGTATCAAGAGAGGAGACTCAAACAAGTTTCCAGAACTGATCTTCATGGGGAGTTAAACTACATTTTAATCCTATATTAATTGCTTATTAAAATCTCACTCTTTTCTGAAAAGGACTCTTTATGGGTTCTGGTAGGCTAAGAGCTGCTATAATTGTATAGAGACTTAGCTAATATTTACTTTGTGGACATGCTGTAATTTACTTGATTGTTGCTTACCATTACTTTTCATATATTTCTGTAAACAGATTTATCTATTTCCTAATTTGAATAAAGGAACCTAAAAGAAAATACTAAACTTCAAACGATTAATAATACTCTAAACTCTTCTTATTGAGTGAACATAATAAGTGGTGTTTATATTCTGATGTTGACTTAATGCTCCCTTCTAAAATAGTGGCAAAGATCCAGTCTAACTGCAGATGAAAAAGGCATGGAGTTGGAGACCATCTTTTTAAACCAAGGGTTGAACTGATTTAAAAGAAAGATATTTAGAAAGCCCAACAATACTGGAGTAGGGGGTAAGCAAGACACGGAAAGGGAAAATCCATTAAATGTAGCCCAGTTGAAGAGGGAATTATAGGAAATAATAAAGGTATGCTTAGAATTTGATGTTGACTTATTGCTCCATTCTAAAATGGTGGTAAAGATCCAGTCAACCCGAAGAAGAACAAGGAGCGGAGTTGGAAACCACCTTGGTAAGTCAATGGTTGAACTGATTTGAAAGAAAGATATTTCCGTGCCAGTAATCACATTTCAGTAGTTATTTTTCAGGATGCATTTTTTTCTGTATTAATATACACACAAGAAAAAAAATCCATAACAACTAGAAACAATATTAAACACTAATTATACATTCAAGGTAAGAATTACTATCCCTGCTTCGATATATAAATTAAAGGGGTGAATGCTATAATATGAGAGATTAAATTTAGGTCATGCCCATTACACACCTCAGGTGTCTCATTCCAAGTATTGTATACACATATGACTTATACATATCAGTTGTAATGTTAAAATATTAGCAATCTATTAATTACCCTTTTCCTGAATTTGAATTTAAAATAGCATGAAGGAGTAAATACAATAATATCACAAAAATATATTTTCAGCTAGACCTCAATTGTTTGCCAAATATTAATAAGTGAGATACCTCTGACGGTATACCTAGAATAAATATAAATCGAAACAGAGATAATTTGACATAGAAGGAGGAAGAAGTATTGTATATTGTGCTCTTGCCATGCTACCAAAGCATAGTATTTCAGCTATTTCCAGATAGAACAAAAGTCACTAAACTATTCCTTAGGTCTGATATTGGTAGTCTTGTAATATTTAAAGAAAACATAGCTAAATGTGCTTGGGGTATAGCAAGAACCACCATAATGTAGGTGAGAAATCAATCTTTTAATGTTCCAACAGAGCTACAAGTAAACATGGTAGAAAAATTATTTAGTACAATTTTGCTGAACCTTGGGATTGCGTAGGAGAGCTAAATGATAAACATATACTCGGGTGCTAAATGAAAATGTATTCACTCTCCTAAGGGTCACCTTGGTGTCATTAGCTGGACTGGTATCAGAAATTAGGCTAGGCGACAAGTTGACATGATAAAACTGCTACAGTGGTTTCTTTACACAAACATGCATGAGTTGAGCCCATGTCCAAACAAGGTTCTATTGTCTGTCCGATCAAGAAGCAACTTTCAGAGACAGATTTCTGGAGCAAAGTTTGCTTAAAAGGGGTAACAAGAGGTGTTAATTGACAATTTCTCAGTCTTTGGTTTGCTTGTTGGGTGCTTGCAAAGGAGAACTGTGGTGATTAAGAAGATGCTCCAGGAAGGCCTTGCAGGAGGATAAATGAACATGCAAGTCTTTGGATGGGGCAGTATGTCTCATGTGCTGACTGGTTCTTTTGTTTATGTTAGACAGTTTTGAGTGCCAAGACTGCAGAATGTTAATGATAAAGTTCATTTGCCTTAATTATAGATTGATCCCATTGTGTCTTAAACATGTTTATCTGAATACTAACATCTTGCACAGAGCTAGGTTTAGCTCCAATGGAGTTGGCTACAACTTGCCAGAAATACTGAGGTTTAGGCATCAAAACTATCAAGCAATTCTATTCAGGAATTTCAGACACTTTGGGCTGAATTCACAAAGATAAATATACATGTATATACTTATTCATGTGTATTTTTACCACTCCACCTTGGTGTAATGAGTCACATTTTTGCTATCCATCATTTCTAAGATAAAGGGTAAACCTAGGTAAATCAATCAATCAATGCATGGGTCGGAGCCTCCTGTAGCAGGATTTACTAGTGTAAAGTTAGTACTACCAATTGTGTGCCTGTTAGTGGAGATCTCTGCCACTGGGATGAATATCTCTCCATGGAAAAGTGTATAGAAAAGTATCGATAACCCGTAGCTAATAAAAATGTTGCAGCATTTTAACTAATCAAATGTGTGTTAAATAATATATTACTTTAATGTTTAAATAATTTTAAACAAAAATGTACCCGTCCTCACTATTTAATTTTATCACTAAAACATACATATACACACACACATATAGATATACATATGTATACACATATATAAACACACACACATACATATATTTTTAGATATATACCTATCTTTATGTATAGTTATACACACATTATCTATTTTTTATTATTTGTTAACATATTAACAGTGAATTTTATTACGGCACGTGACTTTTGTCATTAGAGTTTAGGCTCATATATAACCCATGTACTAGTAGCAAGTGAACACAGTGATACGTAGCAACTATCCAAAAATGTGCATGACACAAAAATAATATTAATTATAAATAACATCTTTGAACAGACATTACGATTACAAAACAAAACAAAAAATCTATTGAAAATCTTGATCCAATTCACTATTAACGACTATACACATGATGTCACATATCACATCACGATTGATGTCATCAATGTCATCAATATTCAGTGTTCTGGGTACAGCCTTTGACCAGAACCAGAACAGACTCCTTTCTCTGTGGCTTATGGGCTCCTGTTGCAGTTGTCTTTGGCATAGCCCCGCAGTTGCTGTTGAGGTCAGACAGTCCTTTGATCACACTCTGGCACAAGCGGCACCTGCTACAGGACCTAAAACCTGGTTTTGGGGCCAGTTGAACCAATAAGCAAAGGAGTTCATGAGATGTAATCGCACAGTCATACGGAAGAGGTGTGGTGCCGTGGCCAGTGCATCTGACTCCGGAATCTGGGGATTACGGTTCAATACCTGGCACCCGAGGCAGTTTAGCCCAGCACCATGTGTCTCTGGGCAATAGCTTGCTTAATCTTCCCGACAGCGCCTAGAGACCCTTACGGGTGATTGTTCGAGCTTTACAAATGTGGATTATTATTATTACAGTCCTTAACAATTTGCCTAAACCAATTGAATAGAAGAAGTACCAATGGTAGGATAAAGGTGCTGATTTACAGTGAAAGGGGCACTGTCTGAGAGCTTGAATATGTATCTATTGTGAGATGTCTGGCCACTTTATTTCGAGGGCATAATGATGCTTAAACAAGCATGGATGGGAAACAGAACAGATTGGTCATAGGAAAGGGTCAGAGGTCAAGCATCGCTAATGATCCGACGTCTCAAGTTCTCAAAAACACACATCATCCATAATGTCAAAGTCAACCCTTCTGCTCTCTTACTAGATTCAGAAGCAGAAGACATGTATCTAAAGGAAGATGCGGGTGACATTATTATAAGTAGGGGTTGCTTCACTCTACAAATATGTTTGCTACAAAGGACACATAATGAAAGGGTGTGGATAGTTAATGGCACAAGCTGAGGACCTTTTAGTTTTGTCCTTAGACCACATGCTGAGATTTTATAGAATAGCGCCTTAAACATGATGAGATGTGTGAACGGTGTAGGGGAGGTAGAAGGCTTTGAAACACGTTAGCATCAGAAGTGAAACATGGGCATCTCAACCGGAAATTACAATGTTTCATTTCCAGACAAAAGTTACGACTTCCGCCTCCTTATGAAGCATTCTGAGGCTGTTAAATCCCTGACCAAGATCTTCACCGATGTGGCTAAGTTCCTCATTTCTGAACTGAAGAGAGACGACCTGCTTTTGCTGTACTTTCTATGTGTTCCTATTTTCTATGGTTAGTAAGGCAGACTCTCAGCTCTCTGCTTTGCACTCTATGATTGTTTATCAAGGATGAGGCCTGAGCATGGAGGCAGTTGGATGCAATCTGATATTACCAGTTATAGGTTTATTACAGGACTGGGCTGGTGCTCATGCTGTCCAATGGACAGACAGTCAAATTGTGAGACGCTGTTCCTACTTCTGCTAAACTGTTGCCTTTATTTTTTATTGAGGAGAGGCACTTTAACTGCAGGCAATAATTGCTTTTAATCTTCCTCTCTCCATTTGTGGGCTCTTGTTATGGTCTGGCTTGATAAGTCAGCTGTCACCAGACAATTACGTGAGAATCGTTAGAAGAGGGTTTTTGGCTCGAGATGTTGGGAGTCAGGAGTACATGTTTTGACCGGGCAGAAGCTGCATGCTTCCACTAAAACCGTGTTTGCACTACACACAGCTGTGATCACTTTGTTTATTTAAACAGCTGCCTGATTGTCAACCTTCAGGGGCACACACATGCCGTTTGTTGCAACGCTATTAAAGTGTCTAAGGAAACTAAGGGCCTGATTATGAGTGCGGTGGTCTTCCGATCGCCACACTCACGGTAGAGCAGCAGTGGCGGTCCACCGTCTGTTATTTATTGACTCTCACCATCATACCAGCGGTGGATCGCCGCCTGGGCCAGGGAACCACTGTACCCTGGCGGAAGGGGCAATGTAATATGCTGAGCGGGACTGACGTAGTCCCACCAAGCATATTACAAGTTCCTCCAGCACCAGCCCTTTCATGGTGGTGAGCCAGCCACGAAAAGCCTCACAGTGGGGTAAGCCCACACCCGCCATGGGGATGCATTCAGGGGCACAACATGTGGCCCCCTGTCTGCTTGCACCCCCAGTTCTAGCACGGCATGGACTTCAGGTCCATGCCATGCTGTAACATTTTTGCCCTTCCGATTGCATGCCCTTTTTCAGGGCACCAACGTGGGAAAGGCAAAAAGACCGTACACCTGCATGAGATGAACTTGTAATCAGGCAGGCGGTCTTTGCACAGCTTTGGCGCAGTTGCACCAGCGGAGAGCAGGCACAACTCTGCCAAAGTTGTAAACAGCCCCATCGTAATTTAAGATGTTTTCTCTAGCAGCAGCTCTGATGGGAGGAGGGCTGTTATCGACATAGATGGATTTTTAGGTCTGGGTTGACAGTGCATTGTAAGCCACATCTTTTGTCTTTGCCATTTCTTGTTTTGTTTTGGACCATGAATTCTAGGAACAGTACATTTCTGTGCCTCCCTGACGATAGGTGATGGTGATTCTGCAAACATCAAGGCTTGCTTCAACATGTATGACAAAGTTGACCATACACTCACTTTAACTGCCACTTTAGGGAATGGTGAGATTGTAAACCATATTTTGGATTGTGCGTGAGGGGAGGGATGTCCTGTACCCTACAGCCGCAAAACATTGACATTATCACCTAATTTAACTGAAATTAAATGTATGAGTGCTCCATGACTTCCACTTACAACAGTAGATGCACCATGTTTGTTAGGCTAATGTGACAGCGAGTAAGTATCTTGAGAAATGACCTCTTTCTGTGGCGCCATCTGTAGAACCTGGGCACTGAGTTTGTTTTTTAATGGGAAGTCGGCATAGTTCTGTTTTGGGGAACAGTGCCATGCAGGTTGTAATGCCAGTCAGGCATCCCAGAAGCTGCTGCGTTTGTAATGAAAATGAATTGTGAATTAAAATCTGCAGATGGTATAATGTATCAAAGAATTTAGATAAATACAACTTGTCAAGTAATTAAGGGTGTGTCCCTGCGGCGCGTTATTTACAGACAAACATCAGCCGATTCCCTTTCGAACAGACCGCATGAAGTATTTGTGGGCGTTTTACGTTGTTTTTTAATCTATAGCGAAACCAAGAAAAGTGTGACGATAGAAAATACATATTGATTACCTTGCGTTTGGCCGTGACTTGTTCGTGGTAGCGATCGGAGGAGTCGCCTGGAATTTCGCTGGCCCACAGGGTGATTCCAACAACAGTGTACGCGCAGCCAATTACCAGGAGCGGCAGGATGTAAATGAGGATGGTCACGGAGATGTGGTACCTGCGAAAGGTCAGGTAATTAAAGACAATGTCGTAAAAAAACATTTTACGTTTCTTATAAACTTAACAGCACGCACTTTTTTCAACAGTCGGCTAACGATTAAATAAAGCAATTGTGGTGCATTTAAGAGTGGTAAGCTAGTTAACAATCTTACAATTCTATTTGCCACATATAATGAATTGTGAGTGAATAGAAAACTATGGGGCATATTATCAAGACAGGCGATAAAATTATTGTCGCTTTAGCGGCATAAAACTGCAGCTAAAACGGCGATAATGGGCTTGATAATATGCTCAATGGAATTCCAATTGAAGCTCAGGTTAGATGTGAAGGACATCTAACATGGGCTTCAATTGGAATTCCATAGAGCATATTATCAAGACCATTATCGCCGTTTTAGCGGCAGTTTTCTGACGCTAAAGCGGCAATAATTTTATCTCCTGACTTGATAATATGCCCCTTAGTTTTATACTCTAAAGTGCAGGTAACATTACGTTTTTAAAACCATATCCACCACAACCTAGCCTTTTCAGTTTTCGATAAATCAAGCAACATTTTATAACTTTCCTAAAATGTCGGATTATGAATGGAAGGTGTTCAAGATGGTGTTGAGAATCCAGACATAAATAAAATGGAGGGGCAGATTTACTATGTTTTTGTGTCAGGGTTGTGTCACCATGGTGCAAGGGTGCCTGTGTTGGTTCTATGCTGCCGCAAGTGCACCAGCACAGGGAGAGAGCTGAAGAGCCCCATATCTTAGTGGATATAGCACTTTTCAGGTCTCTCCTATTCACGCAGCACAGCACAGCAGCTTGTCTTGCTGCACTGCATTGCCTGAATTCTAAGTTAAATCTGCCGCGGAGTGTTTTTAAATTCTTCTATTAGTGCTACACTGTGGGTCTCCTGCTGCTAAATAAATGCTGTGCTAAATTTAGAAACAAGGGAAATTATGTGACTGGTCATGTCTGGTCCAATACTGATATAGTCCAGAATAGTGTGGCAGTTATGATAGTTTGATGCCATAAACAAACTGAGGTGGACATGAAGTGGGATGAATTTATGTAGGCACTTATGGAAAAGATCTATCAAAGGTTGTGGGCCTCGATTACTGTAAATCCTAGTCCTACCTAGGTATGTAGGTGTAAACCTCTTTATAACACGCAACATAAATATATTCACTCCATATCTCAATTATAAGCTTCCTGGCACTTATTACCTATTTTGTGCCTGACCCTGGAATTATATGACATGGAAAGCATATATACTGGAGGCTTCCAACTAAGGCAATGTAGTTGGCGAATTTTTGGGGAATTGTTTTCTAAATCGTGTCTCTTTCAAACACACAGATATATTGATAAAAACAGACCCAAATACTACAGAAATACAAGCAAAGAAGATTTTTTATTTGAGTTAGGAAGCTATGTATATTCAGATGTAATCATACAAAATACTACAACATAATTTCTATGCAAGCAACATTTGAACGAGCAACTTTCCCACCCTAAATAGATGCACGTTTATAAAGGTGTGTGTAGTGGTTTCTGAACAACTCTTAATGTAAGATCTGTCAGGATTTGTTTTATTTCCCGCAGGAACGTCAAGGACATGAAGCAATATCCACTACCTCCCTTAACCATCCATCGCACCCAACAATAGTCAAAGTGCCAAAGGTGGTTCGGGGAAGAAGGGAAACACAACAAGGGATAAAGGATGTTGCTTCGCTGGAATATTTGATAGCTCAGGACCCGTCAGGAAAAATATGGCTAGAGACAAAATAAACATAAAACAGGTCAGATATATAACAGTGCACCAAAAACCCTGTATCTTCCTAATGTGGCTCTTTCCTTATAAGCTAGCTTCTTACCTCACAATAAAATTAGAGAGAGTTGCTTTCACTTATTCCCTTCTTCTAAGGTTCAATCTCAGGGTTCTAATAATACTCTGAAATACAATAATAACGGCAAAACTAAATCTCTAGTCAAAATGTGAAGGGAAATACAATCTAGAAATCTGTCTGTATATGTATTTGAACCCACCTTAATGAGTGTCTTGCTGATGTCTGTAGGTTTTGTATTGTAAACTAAAAGATGAGACCTTAACTTCAGGTTTGTGCTTCTTTTCTTGTCTTTCAGAAATGTAGTAAGAAACAAAAGGAAAAAAGGAGGACGGATCCCGCAGTCGTAGAACAACACAGGTAAGTGATTATTTTTATAAAAAATAAGTAATGTAAGTAAGAACAGCGCAAAAGCGCTGGTACCGTAATATCCTTCTTTTTATCTTCTTGGCAGTCCCACTTGCAGGACAACAGTTCCCTTCTGAATCGTAACTCTACAGTCTAGGAAGGCTGTCAGCTGAGAGGCCGCAAAGTGCAACAACGGGAGCAGAGGAACTCCAACCACGAACAGATCGCCAGCAAGAAGATGCCAAAACCACAAGGCACCCGCCGAAGCGAAAGACCGCCCGGAGCCGAAACATCGACGCCGACGGGAGCCCCAAGAGTCAGAATCCACAGGTAAGTAATCCACGAACACAACACTCCAAGACGCTGAAGCGCTGGGCAGGAAGAGCGCGAAGCGTCTTGCCACTACGGGAGGTCGAGTTTAAACATACGCCCAACCTTCACGCAGGCGCTCTACATCAGCCGCCATCTTGGTAGTTTCTGTACTTGATAGCCAATCGGGACTGGTAGTTCGGTAGTCCCAACAGTACACCCCCCCTACAATCCTTCCAACCTGTTTGGGTTGATCGGGGTGCAACCTATGAAATGTACGAACTAGTCGAGGCGCGTGCACTTGGCTGGCTGGCTCCCATGTATGGTCCTCAATGCCATACCCTTTCCAATGTATCAAATATTGGAGTTGATGTCGTATTCTACGGGAGTCAATGATTGCCCCAACTTCATACTCCGGTTCCCCATTCACTATTATAGGAGGTAAGTTCTTGGGGAGGCGTGTGCCGGACTCTACTATTTTCAAGAGAGATACATGAAATACAGGGTGAATCTTCAAGGAAGCTGGAAGATCTAACTTCATAGCAACTGGATTATCAACTTTGTTAATTGTATATGGACCGATGAACTTGGGGTTGAATTTGCTAGGTCCTTTCAAAGCCAGATATTTAGTAGACAGCCAAACTTTATCACCCTGTTGATACCTGGGTTCTGTGCGCCTGTGAGAATCCGCCCCTCTTTTATACCTCGCCTTGGCTTCCTCTAGTGTACTTCGAGCTATCTGGTGTATTTCTTGTAGACCCTTAATGAACTCTATGGCTGCAGGGGCAGGATAGGAAGCAGGTTGTGATGCTAGTAAGGTGCATGGGTGAAAGCCGTAAGTGCAATAAAAAGGGGAATGGGATGTCGACGAGTGACAACTACTGTTGTAAGAAAACTCTGCAACCCATACCAGTTCATCCCAGTCTACTGGAGAGTATAAGGTGTAACATCCAATGTACTGCTCAAAACATTGGTTTACTCTCTCAGTCTGGCCATCAGTTTGAGGGTGGTGACTAGAAGATAACCTAACATCTATCTGTAACAAAGCTCCCATCCCCTTCCAGAATCTAGAGATGAACTGAGCCCCCCTATCTGAAACGAGCACCAATGGAATGCCATGCAATCGGACTATATGTTGAACAAAGACAGAGGCTAAAACCTTTGATGATGGAAGAGCCTTCAAAGGGACAAAATGTGCCATTTTGGTCAGCAAATCTACTACTACTAGAAGTGTTGTATTTCCCAGGGTAGTTTTGGGTAAATCCACTATAAAATCCAAAGACACAGTATGCCAGGGACTGGGTGGGGTAGGTAACGGTTGCAACAACCCCACAGGGCTTTGGTGCAAAGATTTTCCTTGAGCACAGATGTGACACCTCTGAACATATTGCTTTGTGTCTTCCCCCATACCAGGCCACCAAAGGTGTCTCTGTAATATGTCCAATGTTTTCTTATACCCTGGATGTCCTGCTAATGGATGGGCATGGCTCCACTCTAAAGCATGTGACCTTAAAGCTTGGGTAGGGAGGACTAAACCTCCTTGAACATACAAGAATCCCTGTTTTCTAGTGACTTCACAGTTTTCTACTGTTTGTTTCATAATGGAGGTATATTGTTGTTCTCTGAGTGCTGTCAAAAACTCATCTTCGGAGTTTAAAGCTCCAATTATTTTATCCTTAGCTATAATAAGAGGAGGGTCACCCAGTATGTCTGCATAGTCATAGCTTAGGCGGGACAAGGCGTCTGCTTTGCCATTCCGTTTTCCTGCCTGAAATTGGATGAAGAAATCGTAATCACTAAAGAATTGTGTCCAACGCAGTTGTCTCATAGATAAGGCTCTGGCGGATTTCAAAAACTGCAAATTACGATGATCTGTAAGAACAAGTATTCTGTGGTTTGCTCCTAGCAGGTATTGCCTCCATTCCTCAAACACCCTTTTAATGGCTAGCAATTCCTTATCACCCGTGGTATAATTTAGTTCAGCTGGTGATAGTTTTCGAGAATAATACGCAACAGGATGCAGTTGTCCCGTTTCAGGATTAGTTTGAGAAAGGACTCCTCCTACAGCTACTTGGGAAGCATCAGCCTCAACTACAAAAGGTCGAGAAGGATCTGGATGACGTAAAATTGGTACCTTAGTAAAGGCTTCTTTCAATGTCGAAAAAGCCTTTTCTGCCTCAGTTGTCCAATAAAACTTTATTCCTTTTTTCAATAAACTAGTTATTGGTGTTACTACCTCGGAAAAGTTACTGATAAAACGCCTATAAAAATTGGCAAAACCAAGAAAACTTTGGATCTCCTTTATACTTTGTGGTGCCTGCCAACGCATAATGGCTTCCACTTTTTGTGGGTCCATTCTGATTCCCTGGGGCGTTAGTACATATCCCAGAAAACTCACTTCTCTGGTATGGAAGCTACACTTCTCTAATTAACAATAAAGGTGGTTGTCTCGCAAATGTTCAAGAACTCTTCGAACGTGGACCTCATTGTCTTGCTGTGAGGAGAAATAAATTAACAAGTCATCTATATAAGCAATGACAAATAAGTCCAACATGTCCTTCAGAACTTCATTTTTGAAGAACTGAAAATTCGAAGGGGCATTACACAACCCAAAAGGCATTACCAAATATTCATATAATCCATATTTGGTGCAAAAGGCTGTTTTCCACTCGCCTCCTTCCTTAATTCTCACAAGGTGGTAAGCCCCTCTTAAATCCAGTTTGGTGAAGATTTGAGCCTTTTTTATCTGATCAAAAAGAGAGGAGATTAATGGCAATGGATACCTGGTTTTAATAGTGACAGCATTTAGGGCTCTATAGTCAATACAGCATCTCAGGCCTCCCTCTCTCTTGGGTATAAAAAAAAAGACGATGAAGCCGGAGACCTGAAGGGACGAATAAAACCTATTCTTAGCACTTCATCCAGATAATCCCGCAGATATACGTTTTCCTTTTCTGTTAAAGTATACACCCTACTGCAAGGTATGCGGGCTCCAGGTAACAGGTCTATTCTGCAATCAAAGGATCTATGAGGGTGGAAGACTTGTAGCCTTTTCGCTATCGAATACTTCCTTTAAATCCTGATAAACCGAAGGTAATTCTGATTCAGTACTATGACTAAGGGCATTAACAGCCTGGGTACCAATGTATTCAGAAAGAAGATGTGCCGTACAAATGTCTGGGTTGAAGGTCAATGTTAGTGCCTTCCAATTAATATGCGGGCTATGTTGACGTAACCAAGGCAGCCCTAGAATGACCGGAAACTGAGGGGAGCGTATGATATCAAAATCAATCAATTCACTTTGTTCTTCCTGAATAACTAAAGTTAATTGTATGGTGGCATGAGTAATAGGACCAGATTTTAACTTACTCCCATCTATGGTGGTAACGTCTTCCCAGGACTCCTTAGATATTCTCGGAATGTTTCTTTCTTGAGCCCATCCTGAGTCCATAAAGTTGCCTGAAGCACCAGAATCAATCATTATCTGCACATCTGTGGCCTGTTGTCCCCAGATAAGACGTGAGGAAAGAAAGAAATGACTAGGTTTACAAGGTATTAACGAGACAATCATGCCTGAGGTACCCGAAGCCTTTGTCTCGCAAGACCTCGGGCCTTTTAGTTTTCCGACTGCCTTGTCTGCCTGGGTTTTGTAAGACATTCCCTGAGGAAATGTCCCTGCTTCCCACAATACAAACATAGCTTCTTTTCTTTTTGTCGCCTTTTCTCTTCCACGCTAAGAGGCCCTCTCAAACACCCTATTTGCATAGGTTCTGGGTCTTCTAAACTCTTTTCAGGTTCTCCTTTCTTTTCTCTAAAGGAGATACTTCGACCCTCAGGCCTACTTCTTTCCCTTTTTCTTTCTGAGAGCCGGTGATCTAATCTAACTACAAGATCTATGAGAGCAGAGCAGGACTCAGGTGGATCTACCACCTGGGCTAACATGTCTTTCAACTCATTTCTCAATCCACGGTAAAACAACGTACTTCGTTTTTTCGTAGGCCAACCAGCTTCTGCCACTAACCTATTAAAATTCGAAATATTGGTAGCTAAGTCTTTGTTTCCCTCTTTTAAATTCAGGAGATCAGTGTCAACAGAACGGACAAACGAATGTTTATCAAATAATTTTCTAAATTCAGTTATAAAGGCAGAATAATTCTGCAACAAAGGATCATATCTCTCGATTAAAGGCATGGCCCAATTAGCAGCAGGCCCTCCTAAATAGGAAACAATAAAAGCCACCTTAGCTTGATCCGACGGAAAACAGGAAGCCTTACACATAAAATGTAACTGGCACTGGCTAATGAAAGTTGCAAACTTTTCTGAGTCCCCTAAAAACCTTTCAGGTGAGGCTAATGGAATAGACTATGGAGTGGTGACTTGAATTACCGGAGGACCTGCATTTGACATTTGAGTCGGAGTGAAGAGTGTTCCCCCCAGATTATTCATTGAAGCTTCTGCTCTTAGTCCTTGTTGTATTGTGTCTACTCTGGCTGAGAGGGCTTGCATCTCCTTCTGTAAATTGCCTATCATGTGCGCTAAATCTTGAAGGGTCACCTGGTTCAAGTCCATGACGTTCAGGCAAGATAATAACTTTCTGTATGGCTTCGCGCTCTGGCAGGATTCGTTTTATTTCCCGCAGGAACGTCAAGGACATGAAGCAATATCCACTACCTCCCTTAACCATCCATCGCACCCAACAATAGTCAAAGTGCCAAAGGTGGTTCGGGGAAGAAGGGAAACACAACAAGTGATAAAGGATGTTCCTTCGCTGGAATATTTGATAGCTCAGGACCCGTCAGGAAAAATATGGCTAGAGACAAAATAAACAGAAAACAGGTCAGATATATAACAGTGCACCAAAAACCCTGTATCTTCCTAATGTGGCTCTTTCCTTATAAGCTAGCTTCTTACCTCACAATAAAATTAGAGAGAGTTGCTTTCACTTATTCCCTTCTTCTAAGGTTCAATCTCAGGGTTCTAATACTACTCTGAAATACAATAATCACGGCAAAACTGAATCTCTAGTCAAAATGTGAAGGGAAATACAATCAAGAAATCTGTCTGTATATATATATTTGAACCCACCTTAATGAGTGTCTTGCTGATGTCTGTAGGTTTTGTATTGTAAACTAAAAGATGAAACCTTAACTTCAGGTTTGTGCTTCTTTTCTTGCCTTTCAGAAATGTAGTAAGAAACAAAAGGAAAAAAGGAGGACGGATCCTGCAGTCATAGAACAACACAGGTAAGTGATTATTTTTATAAAAAATAAGTAATGTAAGTAAGAACAGCGCAAAAGCGCTGGTACCGTAATATCCTTCTTTTTATCTTCTTGGCAGTCCCACTTGCAGGTCAACAGTTCCCTTCCGAATCGTAACTATACAGTCTAGGAAGGCTGTCAGCTGAGAGGCCGCGAAGTGCAACAACGGGAGCAGAGGAACTCCAACGACGAACAGATCGCCAGCAAGAAGACGCCAAAACCACGAGGCACCCTCCGAAGCGAAAGACCGCCCGGAGCCGAAACATCGACGTCGACGGGAACCCCAAGAGTCAGAATCCACAGGTAAGTAATCCACGAACACAACACTCCAAGACGCTGAAGCACTGGGCAGGAAGAGCGCGAAGCGTCTTGCCACTACGGGAGGTCGAGTTTAAACATACACCCGACCTCCGCGCAGGTGCTCTACATCAGACACCATCTTGGTAGTTTCTGTACTTGATAGCCGATCGGGACGGGTAGTTCGGTAGTCCCGACAAGATCATACAGGCTCAAAGCTATCAACACTCCAGCAGGTGCATTGGCACAGGGTGTGAGGGGTGTGATGGCCCCACAGAAGCTGAACTGTAGCCATTTTTTAACTACTAAAACATGAAATGAAGACCCATTTACATTGCTTACATCAGGGCTGGTTGTAGTCTTACTACTGTAATCAAAGGAGAGTGAACTCTGCTGGTTTTGGGTTAACCCATTGATGATGCTGTCCAAAGAGACACCATAGTGGTGATTACGTATACCACCAGTGGCAAAGATTGGTTGAGGGTTTAGTGTTGACAATTGAGACACCCAGACTCCGGAAAACCATCAAAGTCCACTGTCCTTTGATGACAGACTTTACAATTGTGGAAGCTGATTGAACCCTTCACACACTTCTACCTCCCCTTTTTGACTTTTTGGTATCCTTACAGCACCCATGAGATCATATGTGTTTAGATTCAATTTTACTTGGTAATTCTGATATTACTTTAACAATTTGTATGCCTGGAAGATGTGACCATGTTCCAGTCGGTGATTGAGATGTATCTGATCTACTTTTCTTATCTTTTTTTAGTTTGTTACATATGTTAAGTATGTAAGCTTCTTTATAAATACATTAAAAAAAATCTTTACAGTGCATTCAATTGGCAGCCTGCGATGGTATGAGGTCACAGTCAGAGTTGGCGTAAGCAGCAAGGCTATCCGTGAAGAAGGCACATGGTGTTCTGAATGGTTAAGCAATTAAAGCATTAATGCTGCTAAAGAAAGTTAAAGCTCAAACAAGTTTTAAATAAAATATAAACATTTAGCAAGTAACATGCCATTAAAATGGAGATGTGGGGGTTAGATCTTACAAAATAGTATCACACTGTCCGACAACAATCAAAGAGAAACGGCACTTCAGTGAAGTGTATGAGAGCAGTCAAATTCAGGGAAAAAGGACAAAGTACCTGTGCTGATGTCTGACCCAGACCTGTGCCCCAAGCTAGGGTGACCAATGAGTAACCACGGTCAGACAGATGTTGGGTCTACACCCAGCAAAGTTCATAACCTCAAACGTAGACACTTCAATGGAAGTTGCTTTGACTGAATGGTTTGAGCCAGAAAGCTGGATCCAGCAAGACAGTTCTCTAGCTGCATACCCACTATTCAACAGTTTGATCACCAGAAATTGCAGCGATTAAACAAAGATATACAAAAGGACAATTATGTGCTTTTATTATATTTGGAGCACATATAAATTGTTGAAAAGGATGACTCTGGGTCTCAGAGAAACCCTTTACAGTGTTTCTGCTACATGAAAAAATATCTCCAGTGAAAAGTCCAAAGTGCAATACAATAGCTAAAAGTTACTTTTACTAATTGTTTTTGTTGTGGTTTCTTCAGGCATGCTTCCAGTGAATCCATTCCATTTTATGTGCCCCACAACCAGCCTATAACACATTGACAAAGACCTGCTACAATGCCCCCCAACTAAACGAGTTTCCTAAAAATATCTAGCAATTGTCTTTTCTTTTGAGACCTTCCCATTCCAATGCAGGCTGTGGGAGCACCCTCCACAACAGAGTGCAGGCTGTCCACAGCATACCATTCTAACCCCCATCTGGCAACAGGCCTAAGATGCCCTCCATATTTGTCACCATTTAATTGGGATTGAAAATGTTAAGTCTCCCTCTCTTACAAAACCCATAACTTTCGTGTGCCTCAGGCTGTGGAAATAGGCTTCATCACAGGTGTTTCCATTTACAAACGTTGTTAAATATCCCTTGGAGTGAGGTCAGGAGGTTCCGTTGTTAAACCCTTTGACAAGCTGTGTGAAGTAGAATGAAAAATGTCCTACCATCTGTAATGGAAAGATTACATTCTATTAAGTACTCTGAGGCGAGGATTATGCCACACTTCTTTCATTTTATTTAACAGAAGCTATCTTGAAGATACAAACAAAACACTTCATTTCCCATAACACCTTTGGAAAAGATGAAAGTCCATCATCCAATCAAGGCACGGGATATCCGTCATATGCTTCTGTCCGCCTTCACTCAACCTCTTTCTTTCTGCGACCAAAGCCGACAATGGAAAACTTCACTCCTGTTTGGGTGACTCCAATCCTGCGCAAAGACTCTCTCAACCTCAGTCGTTTTCCCTTCAAGGACCAACTCCTTGAAAGTCAACTCCTGAGCCAACAAGGCCTTTTTCTCCTCAACACCCAGCTGCGCTATCTTCTTGGCATGCTCTAACCTGAGCTTTTCCAAAGCCAGCTGGTGCTCCCTTTCTTCCCTCCTATCTACCCACTCCTCTGGGGACAGGGAAAGGGATGGGGCACTGCCCCTGGCACTGGACCCAGCAAGGGACTCCCTCTTTACGGGGTCCTCAATATCTACTTATGTCCCTGCCATGTCATTTTCTTCCTGTCTTTCAGACTCTTCTGGCGCTCCGTCAAAACCACCACTTAGGTATGTGGTGGGTAGTCTGCAGGGTTCCCCAAGATCTCTAGGACCACTCCCCTGCTGGCTGCTTCTAAGAGGAACAGTTTTCTGTGGAAGATGCCTTCTATTGGTCTCCTCCTTTGTCTGCAGAAACTCTTTAACTCTTCTTCAGTGTACTCCCAAAGGTCATCCTTACTATAGATTAACCCCATCCTGGCAAGATAAAAAACCCAGAGTGTGAAACAAGAGACCTAGGCAGAAACACAAATCAAAATGACACTTGGATGGAGAAAAACAAAATCAGGAGAAATCCCCAAACACGTGATTTGTCTAAATGTAGAGTTTGTAGTGCAACCATGCGTCACTGTGGTCCTCAACGCTGACAACCAATGTTAGAAATGGGTTTTCTGGTTGGGTAGGGCATGCGCCTAAGCCAGGCAGAAGCCACCACTCTAGTCAGGGCAAGGGAGTTACACGCTGAAGATAACCCCTACTATCCCCCTTGGTAGCTTGGCACAAGCAGTCAGGCTTATCCCAGAGGCAATGTGTAAAGCGTTTGCGCAACACACACACACACATCAGCGACACACTAGGCACACCAAAAAAGAAACTCCATACAAGGTTATATCAAAAATAGCCTTTGTAATACTCATAAAACACATTAGAGCATAGTCACATATATATACACTGTGCCCCCTGGCACTATGTATTACTTGATATACACTTACAGGGCCAATCTTGCCACTGTCATAACATCACAATGCACAGTTAGCAAAGCAACCAGTAACTACTTGTAAACAATGTACTTAGCATATACACATTATGCATAATTCCTCAGTATCAGTACCATATCACTATTACTGCACACAGGGGTGCTCAGCACAGCATAGTATGCATACACAAAATTAGCAGTGGACTACAGCATTAAGCATAAATCACATCCACTGTGGCCTATCATGAACACCTATTGAGGGCACACATTATAAATGCCCCACGCTCCTCTTAGGCATAAATCCTAACCAAGGTACTGAGCTGAGCCCTCCAGGTGTATTCTCATCAGGGCACCTTAGTACCCTTTCTGCTGGTCCCACATGTTATAAGTATGTCATGCCCCCACCCCCAATATCAGGTCAGGCTGCAGCTGCCTGCGGCACAGCTACAAGATCTTAAAACAAAAGATGTGGGAAGTGCATTGGTGCTATGAAAGCAGCTGGGTGCGGTCATCGAATGGCCACTCGGCTGCCGATGAAGCCGCAGTAATGCCCCCACCATCCTGCAAGGGGGCAGCTGCACAATGCTTTCTTTGCAGGGCCCTTCACCACCGCGACCATGGGTATAAGTACAAGGGAGCTCAGCCTCACTCACCACTCCTTGGGGGCTGAGCGAGGTAGACTGCAGCCGTCCGCTGCAACAGGCGACCAGCGGTCTTGCTTCGGCCCGCCCACGGTCATTGGTTGCCCTTCTGGTCTCCTGGGGGGCTCGTGAGGCTTTCCTCTTGCCTCTGGCAGCCCCCCTCTGTGCGGGAGACATCTATGCATGCTGCAACCTCCCGGACGTCAATTTTGGCCACACGCATAGCTCTCCCTTTCCTCACGGGAGCTCTGCCCAGAGCCAGACTTAGCCTCCGCCTGGCTTCCGGCGTGTCTCTGCTTGCAGTCGTGGGCCCTGTCCACAATCAGGCTCACACACTGCCTGACTTCCGGCCACGGCGCTCGGTCCAAGTGAAGTTGGAGCCCTCTTCTCAGGCTCCGAAAATGTAATTTACAGAGTGCCCGTCACACACTCTTCACGGGCAAAGTTGGAGCACCCTCCTCGGGCTCTGGAAGCACGTGAGGCCCCAGCCACAACTAGGCAACACCCGCCTGGCTTCCTGTTCTGTGGCTCCTCTGCCATGGTGCGACGCCACCCACCAAACTCAAGGTCGGGCCCCCTCCTCGGGCTCAAAGGGGCAATGAAGATGAAGCGTTCATGAGGTTTCTAAGTCAAAAGTCCCAGAGGGCAGAGCTGGGCACAGGCAGGCCAGCACGTAGGTACTCCCAGGAGACAGCAGTTGGGTCCCATGGCAGTTCCTCTTGGCAGTCCAGCAGTCCTTCCTGCCAGTAAGCACAAAGTTCAACATTTTCATGAGGTTACAGCCCCACTATTTCTATGGTGAATGTCTTTGTTCCACCCCCCGGGTCCAATCCAGTTTTGGGGTGCACTTAGAAACATCTTTACAGTGCACAAACACCCTCATTGTTAGTGTAGGCTCTGGCCCCAGACACATCACAGGGGGGTGGAGCCAGCATTGTGTAAGGCAGGCACGTCCTATTCAGGCCCAGGTGCTACTCCTCCCACTACTCCAAATGCAGAATTGGCCTATTCACCCAGCCCTCTGGAGCCATTGCAACTCCCCAGCTCCTGTCATCCAGAGCCCCAGACATGCAATGCACAACAAGCAGGCACAAAGACACATAGCACACAGAAGTGTACACTTCTAAAAGTAGGATTTCTAAAATAGTGATAATTTATCTGCGAACACTATTACTCAGCATTTGTTATCACTATTCCAAACATACCGAACTTGACCACGCTACTCCTCTTATGTCAGGAATTACCACTGAAACACATATCAGGAAATCTCCAATACATTCCTATGAGAGGGCAGCCTCACAGTAGTGAGAAACCAAAATGGCTGTTTGTCACTACCAGGACATGCCAAACAGTTAAGGCAGCACATGTCCTACCTTTTACCTACGGCACACCCTGCCCAAAGGGCTAGCTAGGGCCTACCTTAGGGGTGATTGATATGTTGTAAAAGGAGAGTCACAGATGTGGCACCCACTTTATTTGCTACTTCTCAGCTGCAGTAAACTGCGTGTGCAGGCCCTTCAATGGCAGAGGCCTGACACAGGTTTCAAAGGCTACTTTGGTGGGTGGCCCAAGCAGCTCTGCAAGCCCACTAGTAGCGTTTAATTTACTGGGCCTGGGTATATGAGAGAGCACTTTACAAGGGACTGATAGGTAAATTAAATACGCCAAACAGGTGTAGACCAATCTTACCACGTCTACCATAGAGTGCACATGCCCTTTAACACTGGACAGCAGTGATAAAGTGCTCAGAGTCCTAAAACCACTATCACAAGGTCCGAAAAAATACCGTCGGAAGGCAAAAAGTTCTGAGATTACGCTGCAATAAGGGATAAGTCCAACTATTCATACATTTATTGCTAGTGTTCTAAATTTCTAATTTCTAAAGTCCAGTGACATCAGACCTATTGCTCACAATAAAATGACATTGCCCTAATGCTTTTAATTACAATTATCCAGTGGGAAAGACAATACCCATGTCATTGCACACACATGCCATGTACTCTTTAACTGTTGATAACGTTTCCTCATTGCATAGCTTCCCATTTATTACTTTACTTATACATTTTTTAACCATAAGAATGTTGTAATTTGGCTGCTAGTACTCTTGCTCCTGCAAGGCCCTAGTGCCAGTTCGCCAACATCCTTCATAGTTTTAGATGAGTGACTAATAGTTATGTAATGCTAGCTGGACAACTCCCCAATTTAATTTTAACATTTCTCTATCTCGAATGAGGGCATACATGCTATAGCCTAATTTGTTGATATATATGTAACAAATTGGGTTGGTAGTTTTGAAGGATATGAGCCCTTCAAAGTGATAGGTCCTCAATTGTCCCCTTACTGAGAACCAAGTACCCCATTGCAGCACTTGACTCTCTCAGTGTACCAAAGGAGAGCAGTGCAAGGGATTGGCCTACTGTGGACAAATAATATCCATTGGCTAGCACGCAACAACAATCACAAAATTATTGTCCAGTCAGTGCTTTTACTTTTAGAATGCAGAAGTACTTTTATTACATACACACTACTAAGTACTACACATTAATTTACAAATATACACATCAGGCAGATGGAAATACTTTTGGTGACACCCTCATATCATTAAAGAAACAAACTACTCGTTCCCGAACCCCATAATCACAATGCTCCACACCTATACCCACTGCAAGTCACACTGGAAGGGAATGTCATTATATATGAGGCAGGCCTACTGGCTTTGTCAAGGGGTCATGTCATTAAGATATATAAAGCAGGTCAAAGTATCTTTATTTCAGCTAATAAAAACCATAGTATTTTACACAGCGGAATCATTAAAAATTGCAAAATCGTTAAATATGAAGGAGCACTGATTTCTAAAATTAAATTGTCATTTTAGGCAATTTCGTTTTAAGCAAAGCTAAATTACATATAAAAATTACTAAAATGAGCATGTTAAAATGTTCATGATCATCTAGTCTTATATAGACATTTTATCAATTCTTAAAAATCCTGCCTTGGATTTAATAATGTGCAATCAAAATCGTACAAAGTCTTCTTCAGTCTTGAGAGAAATAAAATGAAACAACACACATCCTGTCCCTTCTCCTTAAAGTGCATTAGGAATTTAGAGTAAGTCACTACATATTACTACCAACTTGCCAAGTTAACTAGGTCTACAATAAGTGCAAGCTATGATGATCAAATACTTTACAGCATTGTATTTCAGAAGGTGCCGACATTACATAGTTGTCATCAATCGCTTTGCAGTCAATAACCAATCCAGTTTAAGATAACATTTTATAAAGGCTGCTGTTATTAGCGGAGTCTCCCTTTTCATACAAAAGATTAAGGCATGCTGACATGATATAATGCCATGCGAGGTAAAAATTATTTTCAGTAAGATGTTTTGTTATGTTATGTTATGTTATGTTATTTATTCTTTTGTATAGCGCACGGCTACTCAAAAAGAGTGTCCCGGCGCTTTTGTGGAAAAGGAGGGCTGCAACACAATAACATAACACCGTTAAAAAAAAGGACAGAATGCCAGACAAATACATGCAGGAAAAACAGGCTACTGGGTAAACAGCCAGGTTTTAAGGCCTTTTCTAAAAGCTAGTAGGCTGGTAGCTCCCCGCAGAGTGAACGGCAGAGAGTTCCACAACTGTGGCGCCAGTAGTCCAAAAGAGCGGCCTCCCAGGCGAGCTCTCTTCACACGCGGAACAACCGCCAAAAACAGGGATTCCGACCTCAAAGACCGGGTCGGCTGATAGAAGACCAGTCTCTTTTGAAGATACTTTGCTCCCACCGCGTGGAGAGCTTTGTAGGCCAGAGTCAGAGCCTTGAAGGCGATCCGTTTCCGGATAGGGAGCCAATGCAAGGTTTTCAACAGGCCCGATGCACTGGCCCGTCTATTTAATCCAAAGATTGCTCTCGCAGCAGCGTTCTGCACCACTTGGAGCCGCTGCAGCAAATACTCTGGCAGGCCCAGGTAAAGAATGTTAGAATAATCCAACCTGGACCCGATCAGAGCCTGCACTGTCAGTTTCCTATGCTCCTCAGACAGCAGGGGAAGGAACCTCCGCAGCATCCTAAGGATGCCGAAGCAGGTGCCCGACACCCCGAGGATCTGGGATTTCAATGTTAGCCCCTTATCCATCTTGACCCCCAGATTCTTGGCGACTTGGGAGGAGCAAGATGGAGGAAACATATTAATCGGCCACCAGGCCTGCCAGTCTGGCTCTGTGTCGCACCCAAAGAAGAGTACCTCAGACTTATCGGAATTGCACTTGAGGCTGTTCAGTTGGAACCATTGGAAAACAGCCCCAAGGCAATCCCGGATAATCTCCCCGTCAAAGTCTCCTCCTCTCTTACACGAGAAGAGGAGCTGGGTGTCGTCGGCGTAGGATACGATCTGGGCCCCATACGACTCCGCCAATGCCGTTTTGTTTGATTATTAAAATCAGGCAGACCGATAAATTGTGTGTCAAACTTTCTTCATGTGATTGCCATAGTCTGCACTTTGTATTCTGTGGTTTTGTTTGCAATTTGGGAATATATTCTAGTGTTTGACAAAAACCAAATCGTAGATGAAGTAACTTGTTTTTTATAAAATGTTCTAAGTAGTGTTGTAAAATATTTCTGTGGGCATAGTTACCTGTGAGAATCGATCATTGTCCAGGCATGACTTCTTTTACTAAATTCCTCTTTATCTTGGAGCCATGACAACTTCCTGATTTGTTTATTGATTACTTTTTAAAGGGGCTGTGAGGAAGTGCCGGATCCCCTAGCTCTTTTTCTTTCAGATTGTTTAATGCTACTTCAAAAGCACGGGTCCAAATGCTCGGATTTTGATGTGTATTGTGTTGAATTTCTTCCTATATCAGGGCACGCAGTGTTGTTTTGTCAGAATATAAAGCAGGCCTTTTGACTTTGTGAAGGGATCGCATATTAATATATGTAAGGTAGCATGTTGGATCTGTCAAGGGGTCACGTTAATAAAACAGTAGTCACATGTTAGGATTTAATATTAAAACCAATGGAATAAATATTATTATCAATTTTAACGTTGCAATGTTCATCAATGAACATTGTCAACAAAACATTTTCAGTTTTTAATCATGTGTCAGAGTTTTTCTTTAACCATTAAGCCACATCATGTAGTCATAGGAATTACCACCAGAGGTCCTCACACACCAGAACTCAAGAGCAAAAGCTCCAGCTCTTGAAATGCTTAAATGTTGATAACCAACCCAAGGTATTAGATTTGTAATGCCTACTGAAACTTAGGGCAGTTTTGTCACAGTTTAAAGGGGGCGTTGCTGCTGAACACCATTGCAGCTACTCACAACACATGTACAATGTGATGGCTGTGCAAATTTCCAGTTAGGGGTCACAACAAGCACAAGAGATATGAGATTAGTCTGTGAGAGACATTATGGGGTGTCCTCAATTGTTTCCATCCATAGTATATGAGTTGTACTAACAGTGAGTAAAAAGGCCTCTGCCAAGTTAATTTTCATTTTTTATTTTTTATTTTTTATTTTGGTGCGCCGGTCCTACTCGGGGCACCCAGAGCCATAACAATTTATTCGGGGCTGTAGGGGTGCCCTGAGGCTCTCGTGACCCTAGACAGCTGCTTTTGTACACCGTTCCGGATATGCGCCAGGGAGCTGACATTTCTCTTTCTGCTTCCACATGTCAAGAGCAAGTCTCTCTTGAGTTCGAGTCTGTGGAGGGAGCTGGGTAAGGTCCCTCATCCTGCATTGAGTAAGGCCGGTGCAACCTGCCCCCGATACAGTCACGGGGAGAGTCGATGTGCCTGACCAAGGCATGTTGCGGCCCTGGAGAATGAGGTCCATAGGGCCAAAGTTACTTCACTGACCTTTTTCACTTTTTTGCACAGAACCCTGGGGCGAAGGAGGCACCCAGGGCAGCCTGGAATCAGGGGAGGGGGCCCCATGCATGACTGCGCCCCCAGATGAATATTTTATTTGACACCAACACCCTGGATCCTATCCAACACTGGGAGTCTGAAATGAAGTTCGGGCACACTGTCACATGCTCGGTGGCGCATTTTCCTTTTGTTTACAAAGCCAAATATTCAAAGCAGCATACCTTCTGAACTGCCTACACACAGGACGGGTAACCCAAATTCTAAAAAACCCACAGCTGACCACACAATCCCAAATCACTGCTGTCCAAAATCCATGATTCCTGCCCTAGCAAAACTACTGGAGAAATGCGCCCATTCACAACTAGCCACATACCTCAATTCCACCTTATTGACCAGTTCCAATCAGACTACCGTCTGGACCATAGCACAGATACAGCCCTGGCGTACATTGTCGATGACTCCATCAGAATACTAGATAAAAATGAATCCTGCCTCCTAATTCTACTAGACTTATCCTCAGCCTTTGATAAGGTCAAACATAACGGTCTCCCAGATTTGAACACTTAATGAGTTTATCAGGGGCTGTCCTACAGTGATTTGCATCTAAGTTAGACAACCAAACTCAAAGAATCAAGACTGACTAATCACTGTCCACTACCACGTCGGTCACCCTGGGAGTCCCTCAGTGTTCCTCCTTATTACCTACCCTCTTCAATCTATTCATGGACCCCTTAACTGAAATTCTGAAACTCTCTAATGTTTATTACCACATGTATCCAGATGATATCCAAATACACCTAAAAATATCCAGGACGATATGCATTTTCTCAACCCAACTCTGCAAAAAACCCACAACTGGCTGACCAGAAACCACCTCATGCTTAAAGTGCTCAAAACCAAATTCTTCCTAATGACCCCACCACAAGCATAAGGCGACATTGAAGACTGGCTAAAACAATGAACAGCCTTCAACTGCACACCACACATAACAGATTCCACAGGATCACTGGGAACAACACTCAACACAAATCTCACCATGCAGGAACACATCAGCACAGCCACCAGAGGAGCAAACTTTCATATGAACATTCTTAAAAAACTAAAACTCTTCCTCCCCGCTGATGACCTCAAATTAGCCATGCAAGCTTTAGTGCTACCCATAATAGAGTATGGGAATACAACTTTATGTGGTTTGCTGAGACCCAGACTGACTACATTAAGAGCTTCCCTCAACGCGGCTGCAAGACTCGTCACCAGGCTCCAAAAGTAACAACCACATTACCCCTGATCTAAAGGCACTGAACGGGGTCCATTATGATGCGAGAACACAGCAAAAAATTGCTTGTATTACACACAAAGACTTGCACTTCAACACACCAAGGTACCTACCCAATAAACTGGAATTATCAGGCGGTGGCAGAATGTCGAGAAGCACCAGCACCTTGATATTGAAATATTTCAGAAAAAGAAAACATACAATCGTACTTTCTCTGGACTACCAGCTAGGATCTTGAACGCCCTGCCCCTGGAAATCAGAGTAAACCCTTCAAGCACTTGCTTCAAAAAAGAAGTCAAACTGCTTTTAATGAACAAAACTTTACCCTGATCCCAACACTTGATTTAGCTAGGTACTAATCAGAGGCAGTTCACCTACTACGATCTGCACTTGATTTTAAATGTAAATGGTTTTTGAGTACCTTCGGGATCTACAATGAGTATTGACAACATTTATGCTTCCTGTTACCTACACATATATATGTTTCTAGTTTATCACGCTTTCTATTTGATGTAACATTCGTAAAGCGCTCTGATACACTTCCAGGGTCTAGTTTGCGCTATCTATAACTTTATAAATAAAACATAAAATAAATACCTGGTTCAGATGGGCCAATCTTTGTAACTTTTGGCTTGTTGTGCTCCTGGAGGCCAGTGCCAGCCACCACAAGCACTTTTAGCAGGCCTATGTGCCTATAAAAGGATGCACTTTGTGATGATTTATGTTTTCAGGCTCCCCAACCCACCCTTCTCTTGTGCCTGGCTCCACATTCCCCTCTTCTACTGGAGGGTGAATTTTTCACAGCCTCTCTGCAACCAGCTAGTATAACACCCTCCTGTCTGCACTCCCAAGGCCCCATGGCCTCCTGCCCATCTTCCAGAGCAGCCGGAGGGGGAGCAGAAGGGTCCAGGTTCTTCCCCCGCGAGGTCTTTAGGTGGCATAAAGAGCCATCTCCACTATCCCTGGAGAGACCCATCCTCGCCCTGGTGGTCAGTTGGTGCCAAAATTCTTAGTCCATGTTGGCATGTATCAGGTATCTTCTCTTTTTATCTGAGCATTCTTTCCACTGTCATCCCACTCCCAGATCCAGTGTCTTCTCAATTGTCTCTTCCTTGTGCTGGGGTTTTATGTGGGGGTGCAAAGTTATAGATGCCAGGCACCCCTGGCCAATCCTATGATGCCACTTTATCCCTTCACCCCTGCCCCACTCTCCTGCACTAAATTCTTGGCAACTTTTGAGATAGGTAGAAGGCAGAGAAGTTGGAATGTGGGCAACAAAAAAGGAGAGGGAGAAAAGGGAAATATGGACTGAATGTGAAAGAGAGGAAAAGAGGAAGATTAAGAGAGTGTGAGACTCAGAGAAAGAGATTAAAAGTGAACTAATGAGACAAGGCGGATGAGAAAAAAGAATCAGAAATATGAAAGAAGTAGTGGAGAACTGAAGAAAATAATTTTTCTAAGTCGTAACCAGGAACAAGCTTGCATTTGGAAAAAAATAAAAGGTTCTATTTTTAAAGCTAATACAAAATCACACACACAGAGACACACACACACACACACACGTCATCATTCCAGGGTTATAGTTGATATTCAAAACAGACATGTTCGCGAAGTGTTGGGCTGGGATCTCCCTGTAGACCCCCGATTGGCGTTGCTCCATGTTATGGCTGATATTGGGGGCAATATCTATAAGCGCCACTTGCTGCTTCTGGGCCTAACGACAGCCAAGCGGGATCTAGCTCGTGCGTGGAAGGCCCCGGTGGCTCCCTCTCTCAATGTTTGGAAACGGGGTCTGGATTTCAATATGGGTCTGGAGTTACCGATCTTTAGGGCGTGTGGGTGCCCTCGGAAACACTTCAAGATTTGGAAGTGGTGGGTTGATTATAGGGGCATTTTCCTTGCACCGGTCCCTGCGGATGGAGATTTGGGGCCTACTTGAATGCCATGCGTGGTACTTCATACTAACTGTATAGCGATGGTTCTGGTGGTGTCTGGCGGTGGTGCGGTCGGGGGGAGGGGGTTGGGCGTTGGGAAGGGAGGGGGGGAGTTTCTTGATAGATGCCGTATGAATAGCTCTCCATTGTTCCTCTATACGACAAAATGTCAAGTGTTGTTGCTATTTACTATGTGGCAGTTTCCCCTGGTTTGCCAGGGGCCTGCAGCCCTTGCCTACTTGATTAATAAAAAGTGTTGTTAAAAAAAACCAGACATGTTCAAAAGCCTATTCAATTCCAAATTAGAAGATAAATATTATGATTGTTATTATGAAAATTGCACACATGATACATAAAGGATATAGAATGAAAGAAAATAAGAGTAATAAAAGGAAGGTAAAAGCACAATTGTTAGCACTCTGTGTAAATCAAACTCATCAAAAGAAAACTCCTGCCTCAGCAAAACAACGACTTCATCACCAACAAACAAAGCCTCAGTCAAACATGATTGAGAAAACAAATCAGGGCACTACTGCAAAACTAAGCCATAGAACGCTAAATTTTGTATGGTATCTTATACTTTTCAAGGAGTTGTTAAAACACAAGTAACAAAAAACTGTTTACTTTTGCTGAAATTCTCCAATATTTTGCTTTTTAGACTCCTAGATTATGATCTCTGTTGTGCCCTCAAACCTGCTAACCAGGTCTATTGAACTATATGGGCTACATAATATGGCCATTACAATGCTTCATTGCAGCCCAGCCATTGTGCGGCTGTCAAGGCCTTATCAAGTGCAAAAAGAACTGTTGAGGGACAGAATGCAGAACAATGTCATACATTCACCCCAGTACAGAGATCTGGGCCTAAATCCTTCATTTTTTTGCTCACCATGCCATTCCAGTTTGGATCAGCTATATGCAAATCAGTCTTGACCCTGCGCCCAATGGGAACAGTCCAGCCCGAACTGCCAGGCCAGGTCCTCCCTGGGCTGGAAACAAGCATCCTAGGACCGGTTATGGGGGTTTCACCCCTCTTCAGCCAGGATAGCTTGATTCCAGTGGCATGGAGAGCACGGGACCCACGTCTGAGCATACCCGTCCCACTCAGGTGACAAATGCAAAAAGAACTGTTGATGGACAGAATGCAGAACAATATCATACATTCAACCCAGTACAGAGATCTGGGCCTAAATCCATCTTTTTTTGCTCACCATGCCATTCTAGTTTGGACCCAGCTGTATACAAATCAGTCTTGACCCTGCGCCCAATGGGAACAGTCCTGCCCGAACTGCCAGGCCAGGTCCTCCCTGGACTGGAAACAAGCATCCTAGGACCGGTTTCGGGGTTTCGCCCCTCTTCAGCCAGGATAGCTTGATTCCAGTGACATGGAGAGCACGGGACCCACGTCTGAGCATACCCGTTCCACTTGGGGTGACAAATGCAAAAAGAACTGTTGATGAACAGAATGCAGAACAATGTCATACATTCACCCCAGTATAATGATCTGGGCCTAAATCCATTGTTTTTTGGTCACCATGCCATTCCAGTTTGGACCCAGCCATATGCAAATCAGTCTTGACCCTGACCCAATGGGAACAGTCCAGCCCTAACTGCCAGGCCAGGTCCTCCCTGGACTGGAAACAAGCATCCTAGGACCGGTTTCGGGGTTTCACCCCTCTTCAGCCAGGATAGCTTGATTCCAGTGGCATGGGTAGCACGGGAACCACATCTGAGCATACCCGTTCCACTCGGGGTGGCAAAAGCAAAAAGAACTGTTGATGGACAAGATGCAGAACAATGTCATACATTCACCTCAGTACAGAGATCTGGGCCTAAATCCATAGTAGCAGTTCGGGCTGGACTGTTCCCACAAGGAACAGGGTCAAGACTAATTTGCATATGGCTGGGTCCAAACTGGTGTGGTGTGGTGAGCAAAAGAATGATGGATTTAACCCAGATCCTTGTGACTGGGGGTGAATGTTTGCATTGTCCAGCATTTCGTCCATCACTTGTTTCTTTTGCATATGTCGCCCTAAGTGGGAGGGGTATGCCCTGACGTGGGTCCCATGCTCACTACACCACTGGATTCAAGCTAGCCTGGCTGATGAAGGGTGATGCCCTGAAACCGGTCCCAGGATGCTTGTTTCTGGTCCAGGGAGGACCTGGCTTAGCAATTCAGGCTGGACTGTTCCCACAAGGAACAGGGTCAAGACTGATTTGCGTATGGCTGAGTCCAAACTGGGGTGGTGTGGTGAGCAAAAGAATTATGGATTTAACCCAGATCCTTGTGACTGGGGGTGAATGTTTGCATTGTCCAGCATTCCGTCCATCACTTGTTTCTTTTGCATATGTCGCCCTAAGTGGGAAGGGTATGCCCAGACGTGGGTCCCATGCTCACTACACCACTGGATACAAGCTAGCCTGACTGATGAAGGGTGATGCCCTGAAACAGGTCCCAGGATGCTTGTTTCTGGTCCAGGGAGGACCTGGCTTAGCAGTTCGGGCTGGACTGTCCCCACAAGGAACAGGGTCAAGACTGATTTGCATATGGCTGGGTCCAAACTGGGGTGGTGTGGTGAGCAAAAGAATGATGGATTTAACTCAGATTCTTGTGACTGGGGGTGAATGTTTGCATTGTCCAGCATTCTGTCCATCACTTGTTTCTTTTGCATAAGGCCTTATCAAGAGCACTAAGCTGGCATTGAAATGTGTGTTGAAAAATAGGTATCTTGTAGTATATGTAAGGTAACAGAAACAGTCAGTGAGACTTGTCTGATTATTGATGAACATTATTGGTGGGATTGTGAAGTAGCATGCATTATTTCCCTAGTTTAATATTATGTCTCAGGTGTGTATAGAGTTAGTGGGGTTCTATGAACCAGTTTAAACTGCAGGCCCTTTCGTATAACAATGAACAATTTAGCGCTAATGTTATTTTTGGCCTAGTTGCAGAGAATGGTATGAATTTTACACCTTATGAATAGTTTTACTCACATCACACAGTAAAATAATTGATTTTGGAATTTACACTTAAGGAGTTATGAACTATGTAATTTTCCATATGTTTCCAGTCAGAGATAATTACTGTCAACAATTAACTCTGAGCTGAGAGGAAATCTTCATTTAGCTTGTGCCAATGGGGCATCTGTGAGCAGAGTCCCTACAGGCATTTCAAAGGTGCTCTGAGTAGCAGGGCAGGATGAGATATCACAGCTCTTGGGTATTCATTCCATCTGCCTGGAAAGAGACGATAGCCTTTTTTGCTTCATCCCTATACACTGGAGAGGAAATGTTAGTCATCTGTTCTCAGAGATCTGTGTGCGTGCCATTGCGTGAGATTGATGCTAGAAGTAATTGGGAGGTGAGGGGGGAGCAGATAAACTCAATGTAAATCCACGAGGACTTCACTTACATAATTTTTGCAGTATAGATGGGTGTGTCGAGTGTGGAAATATTTTGGGATACGCTCTATTGGTTCCCACAATAGCATAACTTGATTTTTTATCAATATTCTTGCACATCCACTTTTCTAGGAGTTCAATAATTGATTTGAAAAAGCTTAGTCAAGGAAAAGCATGCTGCACCCACATAGGAAATACTAGAGGGTTACCCAACACTGCTGTTTGCATTCTCCTAATTGGAAAGATTTATTCCAGGCCTATAACCAGCCATCCTCCTATTTTTGCCTCCAAGAATGAAATTTCCTCTGTTTGCTGGGATGGTGTGTGTTATTTGCTGAAGACTTGTGCACATGAAATCACTTTAAATAGGGTTCTCTGACTCTAGACGGAGCTAGTAGAAAGTGTGTTTTCATTTACATTTACTTGCTGGAATCCTGTATATATTGTGTCATTATCTATGTATTGAAAGCTGTATGTGTGGAAATTGTCTCTTAGCAAACTTTTCCATACTTGGTCAGGGTTAATGGTGAACTGTCCTAATGGTTGTGTGAAAATCTGGCAATGGAAATCCTTAACATACATACCACCCAGGGGAAACCAGTCTTTGAACCCAACCACTGCACATATTTGGCAGTTTTATTCATGGTTCTGTAAAAACAGATGTCCACACCCAACTAAGGACTCAAGTTCGATGTCACTGGCGAGCTTAATCTCGTGCTTGCACAACCTACATCCAAATTCCACTGTGGAAAAACGAATGAGAGGAAATGCTAACTTCAGGCCGATATTTTTCACCTATAGACCTGTTTTAACTTTGTCCTGCCCAGAGCTCTTTAACCAAAGGCAAGAAGTACAAAGATACCTAGATTGGAAATTGCATAAACCTCCAAGTAGGTTAAGCAAGTCATTGTTTTACCTCTGCATTGTTTTTCTAAGGTTCTCAGCAGAAATAATAACTAGGACAAATCCCGACCTAAAGAACGGTCCTATGCACATCACAAACCGACAAAGGGACATCTGGAAAATAGAACTTTCCGTGCATGTGTGCACATTAGTACTTAATTCTTCCCAAAAATATTTCAAACTATATATCCAGCCCACAACTTGAGGTCCAGATCACCTAATTACACACCACAGATCCAAAAGTAAGACTTCAGAAGACAGGACGATCTGAGTGTTGGGAGTAAATCTTTGCAACTCATTGTGGCCCACAACTCAGGAATCAACCAAATCTGATGGTTAGCCTGAAAGGAATCGAGACAAGTCTCTCAATGTGATCTTCCCAATCCACCACAAACCACCTGAACTTATTCATGATTTATAATGGAACAGGGTTCCTGAGATTGCAGTGTCGACCCAACCAACGCTTAAAAAAAAAAAGCAATGGCCAATCCTGCACAAATGTACACTTATCTTTGACGAGGGAGTGGGCTCCAGTATATGGGCTGGTTAGCTCAAGATCTGCCTTCAACATAGTTATTAGTGCAACAAGTTGGGTACCTCTCACAAGCCAGTGGTTTTCAAGAGGTATATGGACAAAATATTGAGTTGTTAATACACAAACATCGGAAAAAAATATTGTGATACAAAAATATAGTGATGCTGAAATATCATTATCAAGAATATCGGTTTTTTTCGGTAAGTAATATAGTTGTTAAGAATATTGTTTTTTTTTAGTATTGTTTTCAATAATATAGTTGTTAAAAATATAGTCTTTGATTATTTTAATGTGTTTTAGTGCAGTGGTTCCCAAACTTTTCACTCCTGAGGACCCCCATTGAGTCACTATTGGAATCCAGGGACCCTCAACCAATTTGTATGATTTAAATCTCAAACATTAAAACTGTAATTCGAAGAAAAAAACCACACGTGTGCACATCAAACAGAGACTGACTTGAATTACTAAAGATTTTAGATTTTTACATTAGAAATATTTGCAAAAATTGAAAAATCCTAATGGGAAGGTTGGTGCTGTAGCTTGCGACTAACTTTTCATTGTTTGGTTTTATTTTGCCATCCGAGGCTCCTGCTACTGCCAAGGCTGGGCTAGAAACCAAAAGCTGCTCTGGCAAATGTTGTCAGACCAGTCCCCGTACAGTGCACAAGTGCAGCGAGTGAGCCTGACCACTACAAAGGGGGCTTTGGGGAGCTCTCCCCCAAGAAAATTTTGGGGGAAATGGTGCATTTTACAACACATTTGTCATTATATTTTAAATTGTATTAGCTTTTAAAGCATAGTAAACAATGACCTTACTATGCACCATGATGCAACAATTTTTTGTCAATCTTCAATGGTTTACAATCTTCATTGATTCCCGCACTACTACCCTCCAACAGTGCCTCTCATCTCTCCATAGCCCCACTGTCACATGTATTTAATTTATTTTATAGCACCTGTCATACCACTGTAGGGTATAATAGCACTTTACATCACACACAAAGAGAGACCATGAATCATATGTGTGTAAATCCGTGAATAGAAAATCTTACATAAGGCAAAGGGGACTATAAGGTGTAGGATTCACATGTCACCCATACTGGTAGGTATTTGTTAAGAGTGCTTGGTCTGGAGAAGCAGAAACTCAGGATTCAGAATATAACATAGGGATTAACATTGACTTTATTAATAAGGATTTATTTCTACCCAAACAAACCTTTTTAGCAGCATCGGGATAATGAAAGACTGGGAAAAAGCATAACTTACTAACTTGTACTGTGCAGTTTGCATGCAGCTCTTTGATGGCAGTTCATAGCTCACTGTGCTAGACTACGATTGGAACTTGTGAACTGCACAATAACAAAAGAATCTCTGTGGCAAAGGCAGGAACCCACTGAGCTATGCACAAAACAAAATACTGTTTTGTTTTTTAAATGCATGGTAGACATTCTTTGTATCAGGCATATTAACCACCAGCGCTTCCTAAGATGATTCAAAGCTGCCACTGGACAAAACCTCCATCTCTCTACAGCAGGTACATTAATCACCGGAGTTATCTTGACACTTTTATTGCTACCCAAAAACTGCTGATTATTCAAGAAACTTTGCAGTGCTTTTAAAAATGCTGCCTGGGGACCCCCTAGGAATGTGTGACGGACCCCTGGGGGTCCGTGGACCCCAGTTTGGGAACCACAGTTTTAGTGTATATACTAATTATATGCTATTGTTTGTATAATTGTTATTATTTTTTAAATATAAATTGTGATTATGATTCTTTATTTTAATTGCTAATAGTAATTTACAGTGTTGTAGCAGATAGTTGGGCTTGTAGTGGGATAGGATGGGAAGTTAAGTAATAATTATTTACTAAATAACTAATAATTTTTATGTAAGTATGTGATTTATATTAAATATGTATATTATGTCACTGATTGATTTTAGTTTTAATTCAATGCCAGGTTGCTAGGTTTGTAGTGTAGTGTGAGAAGTTAATCAACTAATTATTAAATACAATTAGTTAATAATTTGGGTTAGTGTTTTGATAATTAAGTATATTGTGTAATAATTATATATTTTAGTTATATTTTAGGTCTGGGTTTGTAGGGGTATAGATTGGAAAAGTCTAATAAATAATAATTCTTTAACAATAAAATAATTATTAATTAATCATTTAATTGATTATTAATTATGTAAATTATGTTATACTTATTTGTTTTGGCTATATTTTAGGTGAGAGCTGCTAGGTCTGTGGGTAATAATAAAATAATTATTTTTAATTGATAATTAATTATTTAGGTAACGATTCCGATCCGTTAAAAATTATGTCCGTACGACTCAAATCCGTATTTTTTTCCGTACGAATCGTACAAGTCACGTCCGACCCGTGAAGTACGATTCGTACGGGAAAAAGTACGTACGGATCGGCCTGCCTCATACGAATCGTAGCGGGAAAAGTTGTGCGATTCGTAAAATGACAGTCCGAGCGTGCAAGTACGATCCGGAACGGCTATCCGATTTACGAATCGTACGGAAAACGGCCTGTACATGGGGAATGACTCTACCCGCTATGAAGCAAAGTTTGTATGACTCGTAGCCCGGGAAAAGCTGATTCCCGGGTATGAGTCGTACAGGCCCACCCCCCCGGTATGTACTCACCGTACTCCCAACCCCCGTATGTACTCACCGTACTCCCACCCCCGTATGTACGCACCGTACCCCCACCTCCCCAGTATGTACTCACATTACTCCCACCCCTGTTTGTACGCACCTTACACCCACCCCCGTATGTACGTACCGTACTCCCACCCCCGTATGTATGCACCGTACACCCACCCCTGTAAGTATGCACCGTACACCCACCCCATATGTACGCACCGTACTCCCACCTCGTATGTACGCACCATACACCCACCCCCGTATGTACGCACCGTACCCCCACCCCCCGTATGTACGCACCATACTCCCACCCCCGTATGTACGCACCGTACCCCCACCCCCCCTGTATGTAAGCACTGTACTCCCACCCCCGTATGTACGCACCGTACACCCACCCCCGTATGTACGCACCGTACTCCCACCCCCGGTATGTACGCACCATACACCCACCCCGTATTATTTTTAATTGATAATTAATTATTTAGGGGACGATTCCGATCCGTTAAAAATTATGTCCGTACGACTCAAATCCGTATTTTTTTTCGTACGAATCGTACAAGTCACGTCCGACCCGTGAAGTACGATTCGTACGGGAAAAAGTACGTACGGATCGGCCCGCTCCATGTACGCACCGTACACCCACCCCATATGTACGCACCGTACTCCCACCCCGTATGTATGCACCATACACCCACCCCCGTATGTACGCACCGTACCCCCACCCCCATATGTATGCACCATACTCCCACCCCCGTATGTACGCACCGTACCCCCACCCCCCCTGTATGTACGCACTGTACTCCCACCCCCATATGTACGCACCGTACACCCACCCCCGTATGTACGCACCGTACTCCCACCCCCGTATGTACGCACCGTACACCCACCCCCGTATGTACGCACCATACCCCCACCCCCCGGTATGTACGTACCATACACCCACCCCCGTATGTACGCACCGTACCTCCACCCCCGTATGTACGCACCGTACTCCCAACCCCGTATGTACGCACCGTACCCCCACCCCCCCTGTATGTCCGGACTGTACTCCCACCCCTGTATGTATGCACCCGTGAAGTACGATTCGTACGGGAAAAAGTACGTACGGATCGGCCTGCTCCATACGAATCAAAGCGGGAAAAGTTGTACGATTCGTAAAATGACAGTCCGAGCGTGCAAGTATGATCCGGAACGGCTATCCGATTTACGAATCGTACGGAAAACGGCCTGTACATGGGGAATGACTCTACCCGCTACGAAGCAAAGTTTGTATGACTCGTAGCCCGGGAAAAGCTGATTCCCGGGTGTAAGTCTTACAGGCCCACCCCCCCGGTATGTACTCACCGTACTCCCACCCCCGTATGTACGCACCGTACTCCCACCCCCGTATGTACGCACCGTACACCCACCCCTGTATGTACGCACCGTACACCCACCCCATATGTACGCACCGTACTCCCACCTCGTATGTACGCACCATACACCCACCCCCGTATGTACGCACCGTACCCCCACCCCCCGTATGTACGCACCATACTCCCACCCCCGTATGTACGCACCGTACCCCCACCCCCCCTGTATGTACGCACTGTACTCCCACCCCAGTATGTACGCACCGTACACCCACCCCCGTATGTACGCACCGTACTCCCACCCCCGGTATGTACGCACCATACACCCACCCCGTATTATTTTTAATTGATAATTAATTATTTAGGGGACGATTCCGATCCGTTAAAAATTATGTCCGTACGACTCAAATCCGTATTTTTTTTCGTACGAATCGTACAAGTCACGTCTGACCCGTGAAGTACGATTCGTACGGGAAAAAGTACGTACGGATCGGCCCGCTCCATGTACGCACCGTACACCCACCCCATATGTACGCACCGTACTCCCACCCCGTATGTGTGCACCATACACCCACCCCCGTATGTACGCACCGTACCCCCACCCCCATATGTATGCACCATACTCCCACCCCCGTATGTACGCACTGTACCCCCACCCCCCCTGTATGTACGCACTGTACTCCCACCCCCGTATGTACGCACCGTACACCCACCCCCGTATGTACGCACCATACCCCCACCCCCCGGTATGTACGTACCATACACCCACCCCCATATGTACGCACCGTACCTCCACCCCCGTATGTACGCACCGTACTCCCAACCCCGTATGTACGCACCGTACCCCCACCCCCCCTGTATGTACGCACTGTACTCCCACCCCTGTATGTACGCACCGTACACCCACCCCCGTATGTACACACCATACTCCCACCCCGTATGTACGCACCGTACACCCACCCCCGTATGTACGCACCATACCCCCACCCCCCGTATGTACACACCATACACCCACCCCCGTATGTACGCACCGTACCTCCACCCCCGTATGTACGCACCGTACTCCCAACCCCGTATGTACGCACCGTACCCCCACCCCCCTGTATATACGCACTGTACTCCCACCCCTGTATGTACGCACCGTACACCCACCCCCGTATGTACGCACCATACTCCCACCCTGTATGTACGCACCATACTCCCACCCCCGTACGTACGCACCGTACGTACGCACCGTACCCCCACCCCCCCTGTATGTACGCACTGTACTCCCACCCCCGTATGTACGCACCGTACACCCACCCCCGTATGTACGCACCGTACTCCCACCCCCGGTATGTACGCACCATACACCCACCCCGTATTATTTTTAATTGATAATTAATTATTTAGGGGACGATTCTGATCCGTTAAAAATTATGTCCGTACGACTCAAATCCGTATTTTTTTTAGTACGAATCGTACAAGTCACGTCCGACCCGAGAAGTACGATTCGTACGGGAAAAAGTACGTACGGATCGGCCCGCTCCATGTACGCACCGTACACCCACCCCATATGTACGCACCATACTCCCACCCTGTATGTATGCACCATACACCCACCCCCGTATATACGCACCGTACCCCCACCCCCATATGTATGCACCATACTCCCACCCCCGTATGTACGCACCGTACCCCCACCCCCCCTGTATGTACGCACTGTACTCCCACCCCCGTATGTACGCACCGTACACCCACCCCTGTATGTACGCACCGTACTCCCACCCCTGTATGTACGCACCGTACACCCACCCCCGTATGTACGCACCATACCCCCACCCCCCGGTATGTACATACCATACACCCACCCCCGTATGTACGCACCGTACCTCCACCCCCATATGTACGCACCGTACTCCCAACCCCGTATGTACGCACCGTACCCCCACCCCCCCTGTATGTACGCACTGTACTCCCACCCCTGTATGTACGCACCGTACACCCACCCCCGTATGTACGCACCATACTCCCACCCCGTATGTACGCACCGTACACCCACCCCCGTATGTACGCACCATACCCCCACCCCCCGTATGTACACACCATACACCCACCCCAGTATGTACGCACCGTACTTCCACCCCCCATGTGTACGCACCGTACTCCCACCCCCGTACGTATGCACTGTATCCCCAGCGCTACGTGCTGGGGGTACGGTGCGTACATACGGGGATGGGGGTACGGACATAATTTTTAACGGATCGGAATCGTCCCCTAAATAATTAATTATCAATTAAAAATAATACGGGGTGGGTGTATGGTGCGTACATACCGGGGGTGGGAGTACGGTGCGTACATACGGGGGTGGGTGTACGGTGCGTACATACGGGGGTGGGAGTACAGTGCTTACATACAGGGGGGGTGGGGGTACGGTGCGTACATACGGGGGTGGGAGTATGGTGAGTACATACAGGGGGTGGGGGTACGGTGCGTACACACGGGGGTGGGTGTACGGTGCGTACATATGGGGGGTGGGGGTACGGTGCATACATATGGGGGTGGGAGTACGGTGCGTACATACGGGGGGGTATGGTGCGTACATACGGGGGTGGGTGTACGGTTCGTACATACGGGGGGTGGGGGTACGGTGCGTACATATGGGGGTGGGAGTACAGTACGTACATACGGGGTGGGGGTATGGTGCGTACATACGGGGGTGGGTGTACAGTGCATACATACGGGGGTGGGAGTATGGTGCGTACATATGGGGGGTGGGGGTACAGTGCGTAAATATGGGGGTGGGTGTACGGTGCATACATACGGGTGTGGGAGTACGGTGCGTACATACGGAGGTGGGTGTACGGTGCATACATACGGGGGTGGGCCTGTATGACTTGTACCCCTGGGGAATCAGCTTTTATGGCTGTTTTTGGCTCTTGTAAATTAAGAGCCGTACGGAGTGCCGTAGGGACGGATCGTACTAGCTGGGCCGTAAAACGCTGCTTACATCCGTACGGACGGTGCATACAGGCTGTTCCGGAGATGATTCGTACATTTTTTTTACCCGTACGGTCTTTTGTACGATTCGTACGGAAATCGGCTTTCTGTACGAATCGTACTTCCTGGGTTGTACGGACAGTTTACCGGGTACGAGTCGTACGCAGAAAACACTCCGTATGACGATTCGTAGGGCCTTTTTAACGGATTGGAATCGACCCCTAAATTGTTTAATAATTTTGCAAATTGTTTTTTTATTTTGTAATATATATATTTTGAAATTATTGTTTATATTACGAGTTTTATTCTTTCGATAAATTATTAGGGTTATTCATATATGTAAAGTGGCTGAAGTGAAGTACTTTTCTGACTGTTGCACAGTCTGGAGTGAAAATAGTAAATTTAATGGTTCTGAAGTCCATCACTTTCCCTACTGTAGCACAGACTGGAGTGAAATTAGTAAATGTCCAATGTTTTTCCTCCTATTATAGTATTTTTAGTAAATGTGTTTTGTGAGGTTATACATTTGTTATAATTAATGTATTGTTTATATGTTTTAGGGTTTTCTTATTTATGTATTATATATATATTTATTTTCATAGTAATAAAGGATAACTATTAAAAAAATAATTTAATGTAAAATAAGCAGTTGTAATAAATATGTAATAGCATATATATATATATATATACACAAATACATGTATATGTATATATGTACATATGTTTTTGCGTGTTTATTACTCTATTTTTGTATATAGTAAGAAATATTAGTGTAATTTATTTAATGTACAATTATATCACATTTACATATTAAAATATTTAACATTTACTATTTAAAACTATTTATCTTAAAGAATCTATATTTTTGTATATTAGTGTCAACAATATTTGGTTTTTATTTTTGTAATTACCATAATAATCATAGGAACACGATATTTTGGTAAACAATATTTTTGACACCATATTTGATATTGTTTACCTCGATATTGTGTCAGTGATCCTTTCAAGAGATAAATATATGAATAAATGATTAATAAGTAAGACAAGACTCTGGTCCTTTTCAAACTATAACATAAAAAATTGCAAATGTCAGTGTCCCAAAGAACAAACAACAGGGTCCACATTACACATATGCTCATTTTCATTCTTTGAGCCAGGTGCACCTTTAAAAAAGTGCGCCCGGCACAAATAATGCAAGTACGCCCTATTACAATGAATGATCTGGCCACAGGGCAGCCTGAAACTTGCTTTGACCCCATGCAACCTGGACCTCGCATTGAACCCAGCGCAGCACATTTAGGTGAGAAACAGACGGCTGCTTTATAGCCAGAAGGGCCTCTTGAAGGCTTCTTCGTCTCTGCGCCCGTGTCTGTAATATGGCGTGTGCACAAAGGCAAAGGAATTCCCTCATTTGCTTGGGGCACGCTCCCATGCAAATGAGGGAACTCTTCCTGCAGATAGCGCTGGCGCTTTATGTGAGCCAGCACTATCGATATTACAGAACGGGCCGCACAAGTGTCTGCAGCCCCTTCTGTAATACCAAAGTGCCCCGAAGGCACGCAAAGTAGGCACAAACGCCCCTTGCGCCCCCGGGGCACTTTCTGAAATACGGCCCCAGAAATGCTAACTAATTCAGAACCAGTATATTAACCGTAACTTCACAGATTGTTTTCCTGAACGTATTCTACTAGTTCACAGTAGAGCACAGGCTAGGGTTCAAGTTTCTCTGCACCACATTTAACCCCTTCGCCGCGGCAGGAATTCCGCCGCGGTGCTGGGGGGGTTTGGGGGCAGTTGCGGTGGCGATGTGCTCGTGACGGAACCACTCCGTCACGAGTCACGGGTGAGCTGTGCTCATGACGGAGTGGTTCCGTCACGTCTCCGCCGACCGCGCTAATCGCCCGCACAGGCGGGGAATTAGCGCCGCGTGGGCGGAGCGGCCGCCAACGGCCGCAGCATGACGGAACCACTCCGTCATGAGCACAGCGCACCCGTGGCTCATGACGGAGTGGTTCCGTCATGAGCACGGAAAGGGTTAAACAAATGGGGAGTCTATCCTAGAATACCTTTGGGAAAACGTCCAAGAATATACATCTGCCTAAAACCTAAGATCCATTTTCACCTGTCTGTGAATCACAATTAAAGACAAATTAACACAAAGAAAAAAATCAACAAGGCAATATGACTTTGGAGAAGCTTAAAACCTGAGTAGAGAGCAGCGCCGGACAAGTGAGTATTGCACTCAAATTAGCCATCAGACGACCTCACTGCCCAGGGCCACAAGTCAAGGAAAAGCCGCATTTCATGTCAACCCAACATGTGGGTGGAAAACCACGACTCAGTGAGAGGACAGAAGAGAAGCACAAAGTTCAGACTGTATGCAGGTGTCTGAATTATTGACTCTAACTTTGAGAAATCGTGCCCTGGAAAAAACTGAAAGAACACTTTATATAAATAAATACATGCTGAAAGAACACTTTATATAAATAAATACATGCATAAATTGACATTATGAGGCCTCTGCCAAACCAATTCAAACGACAAACTAATGTATTTTCAGATTGTTCTCTTCAACAACATTAATTATTGCGTTTTCCTCTTTGATGTGTTCATGTTTATCTTTCTCTAGTTCTCTAATTCAGTAGCAGACGCTTGTTTCTTGCTTTATTCTGTCTTTCTGGTACCCTGTGTGGTTGCCAAGATGCTAATAATATTTTAAACAGTGTGCTTCTGTATAGCTAATGCTCTGTCTCGTAGAGGTTAATACCATTTTTTAGCAATACTACATATGTCAGTTAAGTCAACATTTCACAGTGAAAGAAAAACATTTCTTGGATATATTCAGACAACCTGACCTGCAGCTATTTTTATCATTTCCAACTCATTTGTCAGCCTCTGCTTCAATTTACAGAATTATTGATACCAATAAAGGTAGTGCTCTTTGCCTGAAGGTTTAATATATGGCATGCAGAAGAGGCAAATCAACAACTAGACCAATTTAGGAAAAAGTTGAAAAGTTAACACCGAACACAGACAACTTACTTTGATACAAAATTAAAGCATACGTGATTATAAAAGGGAGCATTTAAACCTAATAATAAGAGAATAATTATGGCAACACAGAATATAGAGGCAGAAAAATTAAGAAAATATGGATGCATGTGACGCCTAAAAAACGTATTTAAGAGTTCTGTTTCAGGAGAAACTTTTTCCGCAAAACAGTTACTCGACGTTTTCGAAATGAATGATAATTCCAGGATGTGAAATGCACTCTGGTGAATGCCTTTGATGTGCAAAGAATACCCAGATGTCTACTGTTTGCTTCAATTGCATGAGTTCCTTGCTCCCCTTTCCCGTCTAGTCTACTAATGTTCTCCTTTCCTGTCTTCAATCTTTTCTTTCTTCTTCTCTTCATCCCCCTTCATGCGCTCTGGCTGGTTCCCCTCTCCTTCCTCATCTATGTTATTTTCTTTACTCCTTACTTTACTCCTATCCTCTACACTTGTACCTCTGCTGCTACTTACTACTCGTTTCTTTACTCACTGCCTAGTCTCTTCTACATTTACGCACAACTATACCCCATGGTATACACCCATAACCCTACACTCTATAATTGCTTATAGTTTGTGTCCCACCACATTCGCATCATTATGTCTATACCCTACATCCTAGTTCATCCACCCTTACCTCTACCAAGATGACCTACATTTAACTACTCCTGTTTAAGCCTGTGTATAAGTCTACTTAAGCACCTAGGCTTGTCTTTACTCTAGTACCTCTACCCGTACAGATACTCTGTTACCTCTATGTGTATCTTTGTTATAATACCTCAACCCATACATGTGCCCTATTACCGTTAGCCCTAACTACACCTTTTTTATCAGTTTAGCTGCACACACCCTGTCTCTACTCCTACCCATACCCTAGCACTTCTACCTCTACCTACACCTGAGTACCCCTACCCCATACTAACCCTGGCAAATGCATTTTCCTCTGCCCGTTAGTTCCCTACTGTCAGCACCCCTACTGACACCCCTACACCTCTGCAATTACCTATACTCTAGCACCTCCCCAGCTGCCTTTACCATAGAACTCTCACAGTTGTCAGTACTCTGGTAGCACTCCTCCTACATATACCTAAATATCTCGGCCCTTCTATTTTGCCTATTACTTTAGCCTTACCGTCATTCTTTTCTACCTTAACACCCATTCCCTGAAACAAAATGGGACCTCTAGCTCTGTGTATATTCTACGCGTAAGTAAACTCTAGTACATCTACAATTACTGATATGCCTGTGCTTCTACCCTATCTACACCCTAACATGTTTACCCCTACCTATACCTTCTATGTCTACGGTCTACCACTACCTACACAGTTTTATTTACTCACCTATTCCTCAGTACCCCTATACAATTACCTCTGTCCAACCCGTACCCTAGTACCTTTACCCATACTATACTGCCTTTCCAAATTTCATAATATATCAGGCAAAAGTGGTGAGGCGGTGGTGCGGGGTGAGGGGGGAGTCGACAGACGACAGAATAGGTATAATTAAATAAATAAATAATTCCTATTCTGTAGTCCGTCACGTTGCCCTCGCCCGCCTCACCATGCGTACCTATGCCGTCCACCGCTGTACATGAATACCCTTACCTATGTCCTTTGAGCATGGTCCCTGATCCCTAATCCTACTAATACACTAGTAACTCTAGGATTAGCTGTACCTCTAAGATTAGCTGTACCTCTAAGAGTAGCTGTACCTCTAAGATTAGCTGTACCTCTAAGAGTAGCTGTACCTCTAAGATTAGCTGTACCTCTAAGATTAACTGTACCTCTAAGATTAGCTGTACCTCTAAGATTAGCTGTGACCTAGTGCCACTACCTCTGCTTTTGCTCTAGTGTTTCGCCTCCTACTACATCACAATAAGCCTTCTCCTTTCGTCTTTCGATTAATACCATCATTTTTCTCTTTGTGCATTCTATTAATGCACTTTCCTTTCCCGTTGGTCCCTTTGTCCTGATGTTTTAAAGTTTGTTGAATTTGTTCCATCTTTTCAAGGAAAAAGCTTTCCCCCATTTGGGAAATTCTTAAAAAAAAATTATATCCTGCAGTAGTCAGACCACTCTTGTTATTGGGGCTTTTCTCTGAAATGAGGTACCGCCAATTCTACCATACAGATTGAGAACAACTCGTCATTGGATGTGAGATTTTCGTAAAAACAATAACCGTGGGCAGGAAAAACAAAAATAAGCTAGGGAAATTGCTACTCAGGCAGCCTTAGCAACACTACATGCGACAGTGCATCTTACCTAAAATGATAACGCTGTAATAGCGTTCAGTCCTCCAATACCTTCTGTTAGGGAATACAATTAAAAAGTAGAAACTCCTACAGGAAATCTAAAAGGAAATACTGAAATATGTTGCGAACAGGATGACTGATAGATTCTCCACAAGAATAAGCAAAATATTACGAGGGCAATGGAACTTAAAGAGAGATTAACATGTAGAAACAAAAAATACTTGAAATGCAATATTGGATAAAGCACAATAGTGAAACTGCGACATGTGTTTGAAAACGCTATGCAGGTGTAAACCAGAGTTCAAGACAATTATATTCTACATATTTTAATCCGACAGTAGCAGAATAGAGAAATTAAAATAACTAAGAACCTGATTTAGATCTTGGTGGATGGGTTACTCTGTCACAACGGTGACGGATGTCTCGTCCGTCGAAATATAAATCTCATTATATCCTATGGGACTTACATGTTGGTGCCAGGATATCCGTCACTGCTGAGACAAAGTAACCCATCCAATCCGGCCCTTAATTTGGCAGACGGCATGGCCGGACAGGCCATAGTGGGCACCGGGCATTCCCCTGGTGGGCTGCAAGGTTGGGGGCCGGTTTTGGACCCCTGGGAGGCCGTTTTTGTCACAGGGCCGTTTTTGCAAAATCGGTCCCTGAAACAAACTCGGCCGAAACCGGCCTTGGCAAACAGCTCGGCCGCACCCATCAACTTCCGGGGGGGCCGGCTGAGCACTTTGCCAGGGCCTGTTTTGGTTCCCAATCCGGCCCTGGCAGACGGCTTACTCTTCACAAACATGACTGATATCCCCTCCACAGGACTACAAGTGCATTGTATCTAATGACACTTGTAATTAGGCAACAGGGTATCCGTCACGTTTTGAGGAGTAACCTATCTGCCAAACTTTAAAATCAGGCCCTTCATTATTTTGTAGATAAAACAATTTGACTCAGTTTCAATCTACAGGATTTCAAACAAATTGTGGAACTACAGACAACCTACTTGCTCTGTCAGTTTTAGCTCATAACAGTACATATTGTGCACAGTCTCAGCAGTATGCCTGTTTATCTATTTTGGAATGGCAATGACGGAGTTAATAGGAGGCAACTATTGCAGAAGTTGGCTGATTGGGGTATGCTAGGTAAATTACCGAAAGGGATTTAAAGCATTTATGCAGACACTGACTAGATAACTATAATATATTAAAGAAGATATTCCCTAACCAGGTACTTAAGTAGGGCTGTGTCCTTACTCCTCTTTCCTTTTATTTGTACATTTCCAACTTGGGCCCGGCCATTTAGAAGCTGTTAGACCTGACATCCTTGGCGTGAGCTTTTCCCCTATCTTTTGCCTCTGCTACATGGATTTTTGATGCTGTGATGGATTTCGTTTTTGCTGGTTTAGATGCTTTGGACACTCTGCCACTGCTAACCAGTGCCAGAGTGTAAGTGCTCCCTGTGTAAAATATCATATTGATTGGATATACCTGATTGGCATATCTATATCACCATGAAGTCCCTAGTAAAGTGCACTGTGTGTACCAGGGCTGGTGATGACAGATGCTACTAGTGGGTCTGCAGCGCTGATTGCGCCACCCACCTGTGTAGCCCTAAAACGGTGTCTCAGGCCTGCCACCGCAGGCCTGCCTGCAGTCCCCGGACTGCCATGTCCTCCTGGCCAGTGTCCACACTGACCGGGCCTAACCCTTCCCTTTTTATGCACGTCAGTCATCCCTATGGAAGGCCCAAGGTACCCCCCTGGGCAGGGTGCAGTGTATGTAAAAGGTAGAGCATGTACTAGTGCAGGTGACATGTTCTGGTAGTGAACAACGGCCATTTTGTGTGTTCACTGCTGCAAGGTTATCTTGCTCCATAGGCTAACATGGGGGAGGCTGGTGCCAATGGCTATCCGCCTATCTACTCATAGGAACAAGATAAGACATGAGTGTTTGATATCCCTGAGCTCAGCATTTAATAACACATCTTTTAGGAGAGGTTGTTTTTAAATCCTGAGTTGGAGAATAGTACTTTTTAGAGAGTAGCTGTTCTCTTGTCTGACCCTTCTGTGTGCCTGGGCATGCTTGTGGATTGACTGTCTGGCTTGAGAGTGACAGGGGCTGGGGATCCCCCGGGAGGTTGGCTGAGTCAGCCCTCTGCTGAATGGTGACATTTGCAAGGAGAGTGGAGGGAGGAGATAGCACCTGGGAGTGAATAGGGCTGTGCCTGCCTGCCACGGTGCTGGCTCCACCTCCTGCTGGGCGGCTGACGACTCTGCCCCTCACTCTGAAAAGAAAGTAGAAGCCAGGAAAACAAAGTGCTCCAGCAACACCCAGAACTGGATCAGACCGGGCTCAGGACCCACTTGCACAAAGACTTCAAAGACTTTTAGGGGTATAAGTAAAGGACCCCTGACAACAGATTTTTAGATTCTACCATCAAGAGGAACCTCTGCTGAAAGACGGACCGCCGAAGAACTAAAGGAAGATTGCCTTGCTGTGTGCTCGAAGGGCTGACCTGTTCTGCTGTACAACTGAAGCTGAGGAGGAGAAGGGGTCTTGCTGTGTGCTGACCTTACCCACTTGACCAAACAAGACTTTGCTGTGTGCTGTGTCTTAAACCGAATCTCCAAGGGCCTGAGAAGAGCTGGCCTCCTGTTTTGCAACCCAGGGATAGAAAGGTTGCCAAGAACTCAAGACTCTGCTGTGTCCCCCCTGCGCTGCTGTGTGCTGCAGGGACCGGGGGCTGTTCTACCAAGCTTCTCAACATCTGCCTGTGAAGTGGGCTGGCTACTCTCTGCCTTGCTGGAGAGTGCCGCACTGACCCGGGCCTGACACCGGTTGCCGCATCAAGAAGACCGACGTGCTCATCGGCACGTGCCTTGCCGCGACCCGGAGGCCTGAAGCAGATCGAGAGTCGTACTTCCCTGCTCTACGAAGCTGACTCCGGTGACGTCGACATCGTCACTGGGGGCTCGTCGAGGGAGTTGTGGAAACTTTGCACCGAACAGCGAGAGGAGCGCTTTTTACAACGAGCGCAGCGACACCGCCGGAGCAACGTAGCTGCCTAAACATCAAGAGCCTACAAACTGATTCATTCTCAGTGAGTATCGAATCACGCAAGAGACTAGAGACTATCGTCTTACGATCCCGACCAACCAAGAAAGCGAATATGGTGTAAACCTGTGATGCTTGATTTCAACTGCGGAAACTAGATAAAGATATATTATTTTTGATATAACTCACCTGTGTGGTCTAAGTCTGTGGTGTGCGGAGGGGGGATCATTGTAGTGTCTACGTGCAAATACCTTACACATTGCCTTGGGGATAAGCCTGTCTGCTCGAGCCAAGCTACCTAGAGGGTGAGCAGGGGTTATCTACCGTGTGTGTCCCTGTACCCTGACTAGAAGCAAGGGTCCCTATTTGGTCTAAGGTGCTTACCTCTGCCAACTAGAGACCCCCAGATCTAACATTGGTGGCAGCAGTGGGATTAGAACCAGTATTTGCACTTGACCTGCAGTGATTCTTCGTACATCACTAATCTAGTAAGCAGTTGCATTGCACGAAGTTTTTGCGAAGACTATTCTTGGAGGATCGACGAAGCATCATGTCTCTGAATGGAGTAGGTGAGGAGTCGGAATTGCAATTCGAAGTGAAAAAGTTGCTCGAATATAGGAAGGACCAACTAAAGCAATTCTGCAAGCAGCTTGGATGCCCAGTGAAGGGCAGCGCCCACAAGACGGAGCTACAGAAAGCTCTAAGGGCCTGGTGGGAGGCCAAGAATGGCGCAACCGAGGAAACTACTGAAGGGGATGGCACACCGGAGCACGGATTTGGATCCGATGATCTGCCAGTGAATAGGCCAGCGTCTAGGGCTGGCAGCACCCATTCCAGTAGGAGCCTTTCTCCAGAGGAGCTGGAGGAGAATCAGAGGATTAGGGCCCATGAGATTGAACTTTTTAAGCTCAAAGCTCAAGCGGAAGAAAGGAAACTGCGCCTTGACAGCGAGAAAGAGGCGGAGGAGAGGAGGAATGCTCTTGCTTTGGAAGAGAGAAAACTCCAGTTGGCTCATGAGTTGAGCATGAGGGAGCTGGACATTAAAGCCAAACAAGTGGAGTCCAGCCCGAATGGTGGCAGCTCACAGCCAGTACAGGCGGGTAAAGTATACATACCGAAAGATTTGGTACAGAATTATCAAAGGGGTGAGGATATCTATGCATGGTTTAGATCTTATGAGCTTGCCTTGAAGATGAATGAAGTGCCTGAGAAGAGTTGGGGAGCAGGGTTGTGGAAGCATTTTGAGGCCTCTGGGAGGGATGTCTTAGCACCCTTAGAAGCAGCAGGGACCTTAACCTACCCCACGATGAAGGAGGCCTTATGCCTCAGGTATGGGCTTACACCAGAACAGTACCGCCAGAAGTTCAGGAACTTCAAGAAACTTGATTCGAGTACTTGGGTGGAGTGTGTGAGTATGTACACGCGTGCACTGGAAGGTTGGATAAAGGGCAGCAAAGTTACTGATTATGTGGGGTTGTGTCACTTGATTAGTTGGGAGCACTTGAGTAGTCTATGTGTTCCAGAGCTGCGCCAGCATCTTTTAGACAGCAAGTTAACTGATCCCAGTGAGCTTGCTAAAGAGGCAGACCGCTGGACTAGCACCAGGGTCAACAAAGGGGTGGTAAGTATGCCAGCCAAGGGTGGTCAGGGTCCCCAGCAGAAAGGTGGGGAGGACAAGGGTAACAGTAAGGAGTTCTCTAAAGGGCCCCAAAACAGTTCCCAGGGGAAGGAGTCCCAAGCCCCCAAGCCTAAGAGGTCTTGGCCCCCTAAGGGCAACAGACCACCGCCTACTTGCTATGCTTGTAGGGAAGTGGGCCACATAGCCCCTAACTGTCCCAAGAAACCCCCAGCACCAGCTGCTGCTCCCGTCCCAGGGTTAGCTAGTGTAGCTTTGGGAGGAGATTTGATTTCCAGTGGGGAGGAGGGATTAGCTATGATGACCCTTGTCTCTTTAGGAGACCAGGAGATGGTCCAGGATACCTTGATACCCGCTAACACTAAGAAATACGGGCAAAAGGTGACCATAAATGGGAGGGAGTTAGAGGCTCTGAGAGACACCGGGGCTAGTGTGACATCTGTCAGGTGTCAGTGGGTGTCTGAAGAGCAAGTCATTCCCAATGTGCTCCGCCCAGTAGTGGCAGCTGACACTTCAGTGCGCCTCTGCAAGATGGCGCGTGTTCCCTTTACATGGGGGGGAGTCTCTGGTACCTTGGAAGTCTGTGTCAGTGATGCCTTGCCAGTAGATTGTCTGTTGGGTAACGACCTGGAGAGTTCTCCATGGAAGGACGTAGAGCACAGAACTCACTTGGAGATGTTAGGACTGCCAGCGTGGATCTGTGTATCCACACGTGCCATGACAGCCAGTAAGGGTGGATTAGTAGAACCGGAGCCTGGAACAATGGCCCAGGGACCTGTCAAGAGAGGAAGGGGCAGAGGGCGTGGGAAACCGTCCCCCACTGTTCCCACGGTCCAGGAGGAAGCAGAACCTGAGGGGGATGCCCTGGAACCTACAGGGGAACAGGTGGCCGAACTGGGGGAATTGCCTGAGCTGACCCATTGGCAGCAAGAGGGTGGTCCCTCCAGGGAGGAATTCTGCCAGGCTCAGAAGGAGTGCCCTTCTCTCATTGGTGTGCGGCAGCAGGCTGCAGACCAGGCAGCGGGCCTAGGGTCCAAGGAACATTTGATTTACTGGGAGGATGACTTACTTTATAGTGAGCCTAAGTTTGCTGAGCCCGGTGCAGCCCGTGTGCTGGTGGTACCCGAGCGCTTCAGGAACTTCTTACTGGGTCTGGCTCATGACGTGCCTCTCGCAGGACATCTGGGGCAAGACAAGACCTATCACAGGCTTGTCACCCACTTCTACTGGCCCCAGATGAAGAAGCACGTCGGTACCTTTTGTAAGTCTTGCCAAACCTGTCAAGCCAGTGGTAAGAGCGGAGGGAAGTGCGTGGCGCCCCTCCAGCCGTTTCCTGTAGTGAGCACCCCTTTTGAGCGGGTGGGTATGGATATCGTAGGGCCCCTGGATCCCCAGACCGCCTTAGGCAACAGGTTTATCCTGGTCTTGGTGGATCACGCCACTCGGTACCCGGAAGCAGTCCCTCTCAGGACAATCACAGCACCCGTGGTGGGCCGTGCATTGATGGGGATCTTTTCCCGTGTGGGGTTCCCCCGAGAGGTGGTCTCCGACCGGGGTACCAACTTCATCTCTAGGTATATGAAGTCTCTGTGGGAGGAGTGTGGGGTAACTTATAAGTTCACCACTCCTTACCACCCTCAAGGAAATGGGTTGGTTGAAAGGTTCAACCGCACCCTGAAAGGTATGATTATGGGCCTAGCGGAGCCCATGAGACGGAAGTGGGACGTCTTGTTACCATGCCTGTTGTTTGCCTACAGGGAGGTGCCTCAGAAGTCCTTAGGGTTCAGCCCCTTTGAACTACTGTATGGCCACCCTGTTAGAGGACCTCTCACACTGGTGAAGGAGGGGTGGGAGAAATCCCGTGGGAAAACCCCCCAGGATGTGTTCAGCTATGTGCTGGCCATCCGCAACCAAACGCAGCGCTTCAGGAAGCTCGCTCAGGAGAACCTAGAAGCCAGCCAGGAGGAGATGAAAAAATGGTACGACCAGAATACCACTCTGGTAGAATTTCATCCTGGGCAGAAAGTGTGGGTAATGGCGCCGGTGGAGCCTTGTGCGCTCCGTGACAAGTGGACCGGGCCATATGAGGTGGTAGAGCGCAAGAGTGAGGTGACCTACCTGATCAACATGAAGACTCCTAGGCAGCCCCTTAGAGTCTTGCATGTGAACCGCCTTAAACCCCACTTCGAGAGGTCTGAAGTGACGATGCTCATGGCTACAGATGACGGTGGGGAGGAGGATAGTGATCCTCTCCCTGACCTCCTGGCAACCAAGGAGCAAGACGGGTCAGTGGATGGTGTGGTCCTCTTGCCCACCCTGACCCCAGAGCAGCAGAGAGACTGTCGCCAGGTGTTGGGTCAGTTTGCCTCCCTGTTCTCCCTGACACCAGGTGTCACCAATTGGTGCGTCCATGATGTGGACACTGGAGATAGCCTGCCTGTGAAACAGAAGTTTTACAGAGTAGCTGACAAGGTCAGGGCCAGCATCAAGGAAGAAGTTTCCAAGATGTTGGCGTTAGGGGTAATTGAGCCCTCTAGCAGTCCCTGGGCTAGCCCAGTGGTCCTCGTTCCCAAGAAATCTGCTACACCCGGTGGCCCGTCAGAACTTCGGTTTTGCGTGGACTACCGTGGGCTCAATGCGGTCACCAAGACTGACGCGCACCCCATCCCCAGAGCTGATGAGCTCGTGGATCGGTTGGGAGCTGCCAGGTACCTCAGCAACTTCGATTTGACTTCGGGGTACTGGCAGATTGCCTTAACTGAAGGGGCAAAGGAGAGGTCGGCATTTTCCACACCAGAGGGGCACTTCCAGTTTCGCGTCATGCCCTTTGGATTGAAAAATGCCCCTGCCACCTTCCAGAGACTGGTCAACCGGGTACTGACCGGGCTGGAGCAATTCAGCGCCGCGTACCTGGATGACATTGCTGTGTTCAGCTCCACTTGGGAGGAACACTTGCAACACCTCTGTGAAGTGTTGAGGGCGCTGCAGAAGGCAGGCCTCACTATCAAGGCCAGTAAGTGCCAGATAGGGCAGGGATCGGTGGTGTATTTGGGACACCAGGTGGGGAGCGGCCAGGTGGCGCCCCTACAGGCGAAGATTGATACCATTCTGGCTTGGGAACCCCCCCAAGACGCAGACAGAGGTTAGAGCCTTTCTAGGACTCACCGGGTATTACAGACGGTTCATCAAGGGATACGGCACCATTGTTGCCCCCTTGACAGAACTAACCTCTAGAAATCAGCTCAGGAAAGTGAATTGGTCCGAGGCCTGTCAAACTGCTTTTGATGCCCTGAAAACTGCAATGTGCACAGCACCGGTGCTTAAGGCGCCTGACTTTTCGAGTGAGTTCGTAGTGCAAACAGACGCTTCAGAGCAAGGTGTGGGAGCAGTACTCTCACAGATGGACGACGAGGGCGGGGACCAACCTGTAGCTTTCATTAGTAGGAGGCTACTCCCCAGGGAACAGAGGTGGAGCGCTATTGAAAGGGAAGCATTTGCTGTGGTCTGGGCCCTGAAGAAGCTGAGGCCCTACCTGTTTGGGACTCACTTCCGTGTTCAGACCGACCACAGGCCCCTCAGATGGTTAATGCAGATGAGGGGTGAGAATCCAAAACTGTTGAGGTGGTCCATCTCCCTACAGGGAATGGACTTCACGGTGGAACACCGTCCCGGTACAGAACACGCCAATGCTGATGGTCTGTCCAGGTTTTTCCGCCTTAGTGATAAGAACTCCCAAGAGGGTGGGTAGTTCTCCCCACTTTCAGCTGGAGGGGACACGTGTTAGACCTGACATCCTTGGCGTGAGTTTTTCCCCTATCTTTTGCCTCTGCTACCTGGATTTTTGATGCTGTGATGGATTTCGTTTTTGCTGGTTTAGATGCTTTGGACACTCTGCCACTGCTAACCAGTGCCAGAGTGTAAGTGCTCCCTGTGTAAAATATCATATTGATTGGATATACCTGATTGGCATATCTGTATCACCATGAAGTCCCTAGTAAAGTGCACTGTGTGTGCCAGGGCTGGTGATGACAGATGCTACTAGTGGGTCTGCAGCGCTGATTGCGCCACCCACCTGTGTAGCCCTAAAACGGTGTCTCAGGCCTGCCACTGCAGGCCTGCCTGCAGTCCCCGGACTGCCATGTCCTCCTGGCCAGTGTCCACACTGACCGGGCCTAACCCTTCCCTTTTTATACACGTCAGTCATCCCTATGGAAGGCCCAAGGTACCCCCCTGGGCAGGGTGCAGTGTATGTAAAAGGTAGAGCATGTACTAGTGCAGGTGACATGCTCTGGTAGTGAACAACGGCCATTTTGTGTGTTCACTGCTGCAAGGTTATCTTGCTCCATAGGCTAACATGGAGGAGGCTGGTGCCAATGGCTATCCGCCTATCTTCTCATAGGAACAAGATAAGACATGAGTGTTTGATATCCCTGAGCTCAGCATTTAATAACACATCTTTTAGGAGAGGTTGTTTTTAAATCCTGAGTTGGAGAATAGTACTTTTTAGAGAGTAGCTGTTCTCTTGTCTGACCCTTTTGTGTGCCTGGGCATGCTTGTGGATTGACTGTCTGGCTTGAGAGTGACAGGGGCTGGGGATCCCCCGGGAGGTTGGCTGAGTCAGCCCTCTGCTGAATGGTGACATTTGCAAGGAGAGTGGAGGGAGGAGATAGCACCTGGGAGTGAATAGGGCTGTGCCTGCCTGCCACGGTGCTGGCTCCACCTCCTGCTGGGCGGCTGACGACTCTGCTCCTCACTCTGAAAAGAAAGTAGAAGCCAGGAAAACAAAGTGCTCCAGCAACACCCAGAACTGGATCAGACCGGGCTCAGGACCCACTTGCACAAAGACTTCAAAGACTTTTAGGGGTATAAGTAAAGGACCCCTGACAACAGATTTTTAGATTCTACCATCAAGAGGAACCTCTGCTGAAAGACGGACCGCCGAAGAACTAAAGGAAGATTGCCTTGCTGTGTGCTCGAAGGGCTGACCTGTTCTGCTGTACAACTGAAGCTGAGGAGGAGAAGGGGTCTTGCTGTGTGCTGACCTTACCCACTTGACCAAACAAGACTTTGCTGTGTGCTGTGTCTTAAACCGAATCTCCAAGGGCCTGAGAAGAGCTGGCCTCCTGTTTTGCAACCCAGGGATAGAAAGGTTGCCAAGAACTCAAGACTCTGCTGTGTCCCCCCTGCGCTGCTGTGTGCTGCAGGGACCGGGGGCTGTTCTACCAAGCTTCTCAACAACTGCCTGTGAAGTGGGCTGGCTACTCTCTGCCTTGCTGGAGAGTGCCGCACTGACCCGGGCCTGACACCGGTTGCCGCATCAAGAAGACCGACGTGCTCATCGGCACGTGCCTTGCCGCGACCCGGAGGCCTGAAGAAGATCGAGAGTCGTACTTTCCTGCTCTACGAAGCCGCACTGTGAGTGGCTGACTCCGGTGACGTCAACATCATCACTGGGGGCTCGTCGAGGGAGTTGTGGAAACTTTGCACCGAACAGCGAGAGGAGCGCTTTTTACAACGAGCGCAGCGACACCGCCGGAGCAACGTAGCTGCCTAAACATCAAGAGCCTACAAACTGATTCATTCTCAGTGAGTATCGAATCACGCAAGAGACTAGAGACTATCGTCTTACGATCCCGACCAACCAAGAAAGCGAATATGGTGTAAACCTGTGATGCTTGATTTCAACTGCGGAAACTAGATAAAGATATATTATTTTTGATATAACTCACCTGTGTGGTCTAAGTCTGTGGTGTGCGGAGGGGGGATCATTGTGGTATCTACGTGCAAATATCTTACACATTGCCTTGGGGATAAGCCTGTCTGCTCCAGCCAAGCTACCTAGAGGGTGAGCAGGGGTTATCTACCGTGTGTGTCCCTGTACCCTGACTAGAAGCAAGGGTCCCTATTTGGTCTAAGGTGCTTACCTCTGCCAACTAGAGACCCCCAGATCTAACAGAAGCAATGAGCAAATCTCCCGAAATTAAGAGGTCAGCAATACCGTTTTTCTAGTTCACACATGTATATGCTTGAAACACACTTTGAGAGCTTTTGATATCTATTGTTTGTGAAATAGTTTTATTTTCAGCTATTAGACATACATTGTAGTAGTTTATAGCAATTGCATCATCAGGGCCTTCACCTATTAACACCTGAATTTCACATTCCATGATAGAGTGTCATCCATTCCACTTCTAGCTATTCTTAAACACGGGGTTGGGGGTGTGGCCTGGACAGCAAACATGAGGAAACATTAATGGGAGTTCCAGTCTGACATCACCGTAGACCTCCATTCCTGGGTGCTGGCATGCCCCAGAATACTGGCACAGGGCCTTTGGCAGCCCCTAGAGGCTCTGGCGGTCATTGAGGCAGGGCGGAGCTGCAAACAGCGGCTATGGGTGACTGCGGGACGCATGGAGAAAATGGCTGCCCACATGAAAAGACCAAGCGGTCGGATGGCCTGGAACACCGAGTACACTTGAAAATTCCTTGCAGACTGGTGCTGATCTCCCCTGGGGCCCGTGCACATAATGACGCTGGGACTGGCCGGTGAAGAGCATGGCTTGTGTGCTGCCAGCACCGCAGTTGCTCCCAGAGGCTCCGGCGGCATGCAGGATTGGGCCCAGAGGCCCAGAGAATACATCAACCGGAGAGAACGTACAGAACAGAAGGGCAGTGAGGAGAACAGGAGGAAGCGGTGGGGGCCTGCCTGGAATTAGCATCCCCGTGGCTGACAAAATACCAGACTGCTTGGGCTTGGAGGAGGAGGGGAATGCTAGCTTTCCCGAATGCCTCCATAGGCACCACCCCTTTCCTCAAACCTTCAAGCTGGACTAAACTGTCGGCCCTCTGCTGCAGCAGCATCTGTCACGAAGGTGAAGGAGTCTGCAGGCACTGGCTAGGTCCCATGTGGATGCTGTGTAATGGGGGAATAAGGACTTGAGGAGGACGAAGGCCGCACTCCGACTGCTTGTGCTGGTCAGCCACCTCTAGACTGGGCAAGCAGGTTTGTTCCCCCTCCCACAGCTACAAGTGAGGCCTGGTGTAGAGGAGACTAGTTCAAGGGATGGGAGCGGGCCCCGGAAACCCCCCATCCAAGGTACTGACATATTCTGCAACCAGCGGGGAAATAACCTTTAGCAAAATGGGCCTGGACAAGGCCCACCCAGGCCAACATGGACAAATACCCTACCACGGTCTGGAGCGTACAATGGCTAACAGGAGGGAATCACAGCCCTGTGGCCTCTCCAGGTGGAGACACCACAGCTTTGATTCTGGCGCTAGAAACTAAAATTGGAGAGGTGGGAGTGGATGTCACAAAGCTGCTCCAGGACCTCCATCAGACGGTGGACTGTGTAACCGAGGCTTAAGGCAGGATCTCAGAGTTGAAAGACATTGTATGCAATTTCTCCGCAGAGGTGTCTTGTCTATTGCACAACTCCAAGATACTACAAGATCGGACGGAAGATGCAGAGAACAGAGCCCAATGGAATATCCTCAACTACATAGGGCTTCCAGAGGGGGCCATGGGGACAGCCTCAGAGGCTTTCCTAAAACACCGGACCCGCTCCTGAATGGAGCAGGAGATCTGTCCCCATGTTTCATTCTTCAAATGGCCCACAGGTTCCTGGCCATGAAATCGCCCTGAGTTCCCCCACATAGCCGAGGATTGCAAAATTCTTAAATTACCAAGACAGAGATGCGGTACTGAGGGGTACACGGACAAAGGATCAGTTAATTATTCAACTCAGTCCACATCCTGATATTCCCTGAGTACAATCCACTACGACCAAGTGAAGCAAAAACCACAAGCTATGCATACAACCTATATGCTCCTCCACCCTGCCTGGCTGTGCATAATCTTCGACTCCAAATCCATATTTTTTGACAGCCTAGAAGAGGCATCGACCTGGTTCATTGACCAACATCCCCTGACTTTGAAACAACTTCCACAGTGGCACTTGCCCCCCCCCGTTCGAAACCAGTAGATGCAGGACCGATAGAGCAAAAGTGGTTCAATGGTATAAACATTCCTGGAGGGTGCATGGAGTTGCTTCGGAAGTGAAAGAAACCTGCCAAAACTTGGGGTAATGATGATCAGGAGGATTACTTGGTGAACTCAACAAATGATGGAGAGTAGGCATGGTACAAGGCCCACATGATGTCTGCCACTTCTCCAAGGCCCCCTGGAAGTAGAGGCATTCTCATTCTTTTTTCCTTTTGGCACGTCAGCACCACTGCATCCTTGCAGTGGATTTTAACAGACATGAGACTTCCTAGGCGGCTGTTGAGCACACCATCCAAACATTAAAAAACATAACCCCCAAGTTAGCTCTGTTTTAAGTTGGGCATTGGTGACAGATGCTTCTTCAGGGTGGGAAGTATAAGGTGGGGGATTTAGGGGTTATGTATTTTGTTGTTTTATTGCGTTTCTTTTGGGAAATTGTATGGTTTAGTCGCTCAGCATGACTAGATGCACATGTCACCTTCACCTGCTCCTCCGCGGCACTTGTCATCAGTGCCTGCATGGGCCCCGCTGGGTCCTCCCCACAATGTGGGTCACACACTGCATGAGACAATGCCGTGCACCACCCTCACACAGTTAACATGAGGGCCCATTTGGTCATGACATGGAATGTTAACAGGCTGTCGGACGGATTAAAAGGGAGCTGTCCTGCAATTTGTACATAGACATAATCGACTCATCCTGTTGCTCCAAGTGACACAACTGTAGGGTCAATATTGCCTGATCCTAGCCTGTAGGCACTATGACAGAGTATACCATGCAGGGTATTCTTAAGGTTCATTGGGGGTGGCCATCCTTCTGCATAAGACCATGCCCATGGTGGTCCCGAAGGTCACAAGGGTAGATACGTTGTTGTTGAGGGCAGTATGGAGGGTGCTCCCTAAAATTTAATTTGTGTTTACGTTCCGCCAGCCTTGCACCACTCCACATTGTCGGCCCATAGGGACTTGGTCAGTGCCTTACCCCATGGGGTCACAATCATAGGTGGGGATTTCAATGATGTTATGGTACCACGCAACTGGCATAAATTGGCGACTGGGTCCCCAAGACAAAGGGAGGACCTAGCATTTTTGGGAGGGGGGCTGGGTTTGAGTGACTCATGGTGCATCAGGAATCCTGGAAAGTGAGAATATACCCACTCATCTGCAGCACATGGCTCAAGAGCCTGCATTGATTATTTGTTCTTGCCAGCATCAAGCCTCCTGCACATCACAGGGTCCCATATTTTATCCTGTGGCATATCGGAGCACACCCTGGAAATAACTTATTTTGGGGCTCCAATGGCTAGGGATCGTCCGGTGTGGAGACTCAATACATGGCTCCTCACTGATGGACAGTTCACTAACCACCTGACCGGGGAATTGAAAGTGTTCCTTACTCTTAATAAGGGCTGGGTGGGGTTGGCTGGAGTGTTGTGGGGGGCGTGTAAAGCTTCAATGCGAGGGATCAGCCGCTCCTACTCGAGAGGGAGGGACCGTGAGAAGCAAGCGTGCATTCAAGACCTAGAGGCATCCATCCTGAACCATATACAATCGGACTTGAGCCAACAGTCAGCTTCGGTGCAGCGCCAACTGTCCATTGACTGCCCTATGTCAGCTGTGTATGGAGGAAGCCTACAAATGCTGGTGAGGCTCCACTGGGAGGGTGTGTAAATGGGGGGGGATGTCATGGAAACTCCTGCACTGGCTAGCCATGAGGGAGGTGGAATCCAGGGTAGTACCCCACATAACTGACAGTTCTGGATGAGTGGCAGAGGAGTCCATGGGGATTGCCTCTGTTTTTGTCACATTTTATGCAACGCTCAATGCAGAGTGGGCGCACCCTAAACGGGAAAACTACAGACCCTCTGGTGACAGATCTCCTTCTGCCCTGCCTTGACAGTGCAGACAGAGCTGCACTGGATCAAGCATTTAGCCTTGAGGATGTGGGGTTTGGTGACGGATGACTGCATAGCATTGTATGCAGACAACGTACTGCTATTTCTCACTCGCCACGCTGAGTCATGATCTCACTTAATCCACATTCTAGACATGTTTGGGGCACCCTCCAGGTTGAGGATCAACTGGGACAAGTACCTCCTGGTGCCCGTATGGGGCAACCGTCAGGACAAGCTTTGGAGTCCTGGGGTCCCTATACACCGATTAGGCTGTCTATATCTTGGTATTCAAATTTCTTGGGAACTGGGTCTTACTTAAAGTCTCAATCTTAATCCCGTCGTGAAGAAAGCACAAGAAGATATATCTTGTTGGGACAAACTACCTTTAAATATTATGGGCAGAATAGCTCTTTTTAATATGATGATCTTTCCAAGGCTGCTCTATGTCCTCTAGAGTTCTTCCCTCAATATTCCAGAGAACTTGTTCGACTCCCTGGTGGCCATGGTGCAAACATTGATTTGGGCACATAAACCTCCAAGGGTGGCTTTTGGCGCATGAGTCTGCGCTGAGTAGAAAGGGGATTGGCCATGGTTATCTGCCCCTGCTGCTGGGGGACCCAACTACTGATCATAAATTAATAGTTTCACAGGGGTGGGAGGGCCTCAACGTAACAGGGAGAACTGTCCTTACTTGACCTGAACTGGGTGGTGGGGATCCTTTATGGTGCACCTGCTGGAGCAGAGTTTTCTGTTTGAAAATTCGCTGGTTTTTGAAGCTCCGGCATGTCTATTTGTCATATTAATTTTATTAATTACTAGCAATTAATTATTTGTCTTGTGCAAGTGCGTTTATATTAATCAATCCGTTTGTCCTAACAAGAGAGAGTTACACGTGGGTGCGCATAAATGTGCTGTATAAAAATAACGTGCGTGTTTTCATGTTTAAACGTTGCTATGTGCTGTTTATTTTTTAGCACAAAACGCTTTCCGAATTAATGCTTTTCTATGTTGCAAGTGCTAGATAGATGCATACACATAAGGGTATTAGTGGGGTTAACACTGTTTAATCACTATGCTGTGGTAACGTTGTTTTTGTTTCTTTTAATTAAGATGGTCTATTGTGGCCTATGGCGGCCTAGTTAAAGATGGCCGATTTTGTAAGCCTGGCCTCGAGTTGAGAATAGAAAACTGTGATGGAAGAGAGCCCTGCTGAATATGGTCCTGAAGTCAGCTGACCACAGTCCTTGCTTGCCTTATAAAATTTTCCGTGAGGACATCAGCAGCCGGGGTAATCTTCGAGTGAAATGGAACGTCCTTGGCAGCCTTGGGAAAACAAAGGAGCCTTAGAGAAAGACTCTGAGCATTGGTCTCATTGCCGAGGAGAAGTAGAACTAACAGATACATTTGAGATTTTTGGTTCCTGTTCCGTAGTCTTTATTTTGTGATTTTTCCTGAGCGGAGATTTTTGAATGTTGCAATGTTACATCCTTTCCTTCTCGCTCTGCTCAGCGGTCCAGCGGACATTACAACTTTTCTTTGTATCTTTCCTTTGTTCGATTTATTATAAAAATTGTTAGCCTAGAGAGGGTTCTCCCCACCCACTTGCCACTTGCCATTTGCCTTTGCCGCGTATCGAATCTGCGTTGCTGAGGATTGATGCTGAAGGGACTTCGTCTTGAGAGACTTTACCAAGAGACTTGTCCTGACCCGTTCTGACATTTAGCTAGAATAGGTAACTATGAGAAAAATGATTTATGCTGCTTGATTTTCATTTGACTAATTTTAGATAAAGCAATATAATTTGAACATGGTGTTGGATATTATTTCTTGTCAATTATTGTATATTATATTTTGATTACTCGTATAGGTTGTATAGATTATGTTTATGGACAGTCACAATAACCAGATCTTGTCGACCTGATATAGATGCAGGGTGACTAGGAGTTTTCTTTCCACAGGTTTATTGCTGCTGGTAGAGTATTTGAGCGTATGTTAGTGAAATGGGCCCTAGTGTATGATGTATGTGCGTGTAACTGTGAGATTACTCTATCTGTGGTAGTGGGAATATTATACACACCCTGATCTCTATCAATTTCCTGATAGCAGAGTAGGATGGTTATTGATGATTGTCTTGATCTGATAAGATTGCATGTACATTAGCTTATTGATTATTGATTATTGATTGATGTTGGTATATATACTAATACTATATGTTGGAGTTGTAATGTTGAGTTATATGTAGTGCTTCTGGAACTTGGGAGCTGGTAGCAGTTCCGTAGTAGGGCAGAGGGAAGTATATGCTGCTCTCGGGAAAGACGGAATTGTAAGGAATAACGTGTGACAATTGAAGTTGCGCGTCACATTGTCTGGGTTCGGAATAAGTGACATCGTCGTATGTTACTATTAGATATTTCTGGTATATAAGGAGTGTGTATGTTAGTGAAGGTTATCTGTGAAACTCTGGTCTTAAGTCCCAGGGATCCGTAAGGATTACCGTTAAAGCTTATCGCGGGAGAAGTAATAGGTATTCTCTGAGCTTATTTGAGAAACTGAACAGAGGAAAGCTGTTTAGTTGATGTATGTTATAATTCTGTAGTGGAGCAGATTGTCTGTTCTCGGGAAGCAGGATTCTGTGCGTATGTACTATATTTCCTTGTATGAATGTGCGTGAATGTTTGTACATTTAGTTGATTGTAAGACTCTTTGGACAAGTCCTAGAGGAAACAGTTAATGAATGTATGTTAGTAGGGCAGAGTAGAGGAAGTGCTACTGTGTCAATGAGAGGTTTCTTGTGAAATAGACTCTCTTTTACTATTCTGTGGTTAGCGAAGCAGACAATGGAGATGTTTTTATGTTGTAACTAATAGATTTTGTAGAAATTTTGACACGAAGTCTACTGAAAAGATTTTGTAAAGGAGGGGTAGACGAGTGACAGAAGACAGGAGACAAGCGACTGCAGCGACTGTTGACGTCAGAAATACCGCGCTCTGATTGGATAGTAGATCAGAATAGTGCTCGCGCTAGGATTGGTGCGTTAGTGTGAGCCGCGCAAGGATTGGAAGGGCTATTTAGTGACGTAGACGTTCCAGGATTGGTGCGTTAGTGTGAGTCGCGCTGCAATTGGTTGAAACATTCGTATTGTATATTTATAATACGGAAAGAGTAGAGAGGTTTTTTTTGGTAAACGGTAAAATGTATTACCAAGAAGAGAAAAAGAAGAAAACATTTTTTGGTAAAATTAAAAAGTGGTTTAGCAAGGATAAAGATGTTAAGACGAGAGAGGGCGAGTTGTTACCTCCACCGAAAACACCTGCATCCTTCATGGCTGCAAGACATGGGTTTCATACCTGTATATGGTTGGAGAATTGGGTTAGGTATACTAAAGAAGATGGTGTTCTAGCATTTCCAGAACATGGTTCATTTAATCTGGCCGTGTTGAGAAATTTACGGGAAAAGATGTTATGTCTAGACCCGAAACCGAGACCTACACAGTTCGAGGCTTTAGTGGAATGGGAAGAGGAAGTACATGAGAGAGAAAAACAGAGATCTGGAGGGTACTACAGGTACATGTTTGGGAGAAGACATGATCGTGAGACTCATCATGATCGAATGAAAAGGTGGCGAGATGTTAGTATGTCAGAGGGATTATATCCGATGACAACAGTTGAAGGAGGAGCAGAAAGGGTTCCTGAGTCAGAAATGAGAAAATATGGAGTTAATGAGTATGAGGATGAGGTCTTGAATGACATGATTTACAAGAGACCACCTCCATATAGACCAGAACCGGATAAAAGTACACCAGTTGTTTCTCCAATAAGAGATACAGTTTGTGTTAGTGAGACAGAAAATGAGACACCTGAGGTAAGAAGTGATCATTACCTTGATGAGAATGCCAGACAATTAGCCAGAACTACAACAGAGTTGACAGAGAAGATTAGGGAGTTAACGAAGAATCTAGAAGCTGTTACGGTGCCTGTAACAATAGGTCCGGTAATGCCTGTGTTTGACAAACAGAGGACAGGTGAGAATGGACTAGTGATTCCATATGTTGGGAATAATTTAACAAATTCAGTTGGTCCTTTAGGAGATTCAGGCAAAAGAGCAGAAAGAAGTGACCTGAGACAATCAAGACATGACACATGTAGTGAAATATTGGATGCTAGTGAAGCTAGTTGTTCAGGGATGCCAATTTTAGAACCGCAGAAGAGAGTGGTTCCAGTGAGAAAAACTGCTGAAATAACAGTTGAGGATTTGAATGATTGGATGAAGGTTCTACAGAAAAAGGATAAAGATTCACAAGTAATTGACGTGGCTAGGTTGCGTGTAGAACTAGAAGAGCTTGTTACAGGAACAGTTCCAACAGAAATTCTGAAGAGTCATCATGATGGTGAGCTAATGTTCATGTGTAAGAACATTACCTGGAGAGCAAGAAATACACATGACAGGCTAAGAGCAATAGCGAATGAGCAGGGAGTTGACATTGATAAAGTGAAAGCTTTACAAAGAACTTACAGGATGGATTTTACAGAGAAGGATATTGAGAATTTGAATGCTACTGGTAGAACAGGACAGATTAAGGAAATGGTAGCATTATTGCGAAGATGGGGTGATGTAGAAAAGTGGAAGGATAGGTGGTATAAGAAAAGAGATGAGGCTGAAGATAGAACAACTTATTCAGCATTTCCAGTGAGAGAAAAAGAGAAACCAGTGGATAATTATCCTATGAGAGAAATACCTGGAGGAGGATATGTACATGTTCCATGGACCAGACAGGATATTTTATCATTCACGAATGATTTCCCTCGATTGAGAGAAAAGCCCGTCGAGTGGTATAGGCAGGTAGATAGGTTTGTGAAATTGTCAAAAGTGCTGTGGGTTGACCTGAATAGTCTGTTTGATATAATTGTTCCAGCAGACTTGTGGACTGAGTGTAAAATAGTTGTGAGTTGGCCTACTGAGGAATATCCAAGAGACCCAAGAACAGGGGCACCAGATCCAGAGGTAATGAGAAAGTATGATCAGGTGATGGTATACCTGAAGAGTAAAGTTCCTGCAAAAGAGACAGACTGGGTAAAGATAGATCGAACACAACAGGAAGCGAAAGAATCAGTTCATGCTTTTTACGAGAGGCTGATACTGGCATTCAAACAATTCAGTGGAGATGAACACCTGGGTGACAAAGATTTGAGTCATTTTGTATACAGATTTGTATATGGCCTTAGACCTGAAATTGGTGAGAGAACTCGTGAGCATACAGTGGATTGGCAGAGTAAGAAAGTAGATGAGATTCTGAGACATGCAAAATACTTCAGTGATGAAATTGAAGCAAAACAAAGAAAGCTGAAAGAGAAAGCAATGTGGGCACAAGTGAAAGTTGCGGAGAGACAGGAAGCACAGTTAGTGGAACAGGCAAATAATCCAGGAAATAATGCAGGGAATAGACCTAGATATGTAGGGAAAGGAAAAGGAAGTCTTGAGGAAGCGAAGAAAAAGTTTCCTTGTCACAACTGTGGCCAATTGGGGCATTGGAGATCGGAGTGTCCTAATCCACCATTAGTGAGTAATGAGAATAAATCCTTAAATCAACAGGTGCAGAATGAAGGAAATAATCAACAGCAGCAACAACAGAAAGTTGTGAGACAGCAGAGTCAAGAGCCAAAACCGCCCTTGCCGCAGAATAAGGGGTTACAAAAGTATAATCAGGATTCAGGATTCTACAATGATGAACAGGTAAACAAACCGAGACGTTCAAACAAGGTACAACAGTACTTTTTTGGTAGAAACAGGTGCGACAAGATCAACTGTCAGGTCAACAGATGTTAGAAATCTTCCTCTCTCGGATGAAGCAATCCAAGTAGTTGGTGTAGCCAATACGCAAATCAGAACACGTCTTACTGAACCTGTAAGAGTACAGATAGGGAAATTTTCAGACATGCACAGATTCATTGTCTGTGACACTAGTCCAGTGAACCTATTGGGTAGGGACTTGTTGTGCAAGATGAACTGCACAATTTTTTGTACACCGGATGGGATAGCCTTTGAGACACCAGATGAAGATGTTTTGTACCGAGTGACTCTAGAGAATAGAGAGAGTGAGTTAATTGGTGCATTTGCTGTGTTTAATCCGGAGGATTTGCCTCGAGAGCTGAGAGACACAGTGAAAAGGACAGTTTGGGATTTTACTGGAGAGGATGTGGGATTGATGAATAATGTAGATCCAGTGAAAATTGCAGTAAAAGAGGGAATTACATATCCTAACATTCCTCAATACAAAATGACACCAGAAATAATTGAAGGGATAACTCCTATAATTGAGAAAATGATTCAGCAGGGAGTCCTGAGAGAACTACTGAGTAGTCCGTGTAATTCACCGATAATGGGACTGAAAAAGCCTAATGGGAAATTTAGGATAGTACAGGATTTGAGAAAAGTTAATCAAATTGTGGTGGCATGTTGTCCTATTGTGTCAAATCCATCAGTGATCCTGTATCAAATTCCACATGATGCCGAGTGGTATACAGTAATTGATTTGTGTCATGCGTTCTTTTCAATTCCATTACATCATGATAGCCAGCCGAATTTTGCATTTAGGTTTGGCCAGCGTATCTTAGCATGGTGTCGAATCCCACAGGGGTATACGGAAAGTCCTTCGATATTCAATCAGTTATTGAAGAAATCGTTGGAGAGTTTGATCATGCCTGAGAGCTCAGTACTAGTGCAATACATTGATGACCTACTTGTGGCATCAAAGACACGTGAAGCTTGTGAAGTAGATACCATAGCTTTACTGAATCATCTGGCAGATGGAGGGTTAAAGGTATCTCCAGCCAAATTGCAATTTTGCAAGAAAGAGGTGCATTATCTTGGACACAATATTGAAAGGGGTCTGAGAAAAGTGACGGATGACAGGATCAGAATAATCAGAGAAATGAAAGCTCCAAAAACTCAGAGAGAAGTGAGAATGTTCCTGGGTATGGTGGGTTATTGTCGTCAGTGGATAATTAATTTTTCCTTGATAGCAAAGCCACTGATTAAACTGACAAAAAGTGAGATGACAGATCCATTGGATCTAGATGCAGAACAAATGGCAGCATTTGAAGAGCTCAAAAGTAAAATGTGTGAGGCTCCAGCTTTGGGTATGCCTGACTACGAAAAGGAGTTTGAGCTGTACTGCAGTGAGAGAAATGGATGTGCACTTTCAGTGTTAATTCAGAAACATGGATTACTGAGAAGGCCTATTGCGTACTTCTCATCGACACTTGACCCTGTAGCTGTGGGTTTACCAGGTTGTCTGAAATCTGTGGCTGCAACATGCAGGAGTCTGGAACAAAGTGAGGGAATCATAATGGGATATCCTGTAAGGGTATTCGTACCTCACAATGTGGCAATTCTTTTGACAAGAAGCAGAACTCAGTACATGTCACATAGTCGGTTGACTAAATATGAAAAAGTGATTCTGGGAGCATCAAATGTGACTCTTGAGAGATGTGTGAATGTGAATCCAGCGACACTCTTGCCAGATATTGAAAACGTGGGTGTGAAAATGGAAGATGATCATGATTGTTTGGATGTACTTGAGTACTGTACAAAACCGAGACCAGATATAAGGGATCTTCCCTTACATGAGAGTGATCATGTGTTGTTTGTGGATGGTTCATGCCTGAGAAATGATGATGGTGTGCTATGTGCAGCATATGCGGTGTGCAAAGTTTCAGAGGTCATGGAAGCATCACCATTGAAAGGAGTGAAATCTGCGCAAGTTGCTGAATTGATAGCATTGACAAAAGCTTGCGAAATTGGGAAAGATTTGAGGACGACTGTGTTGACTGATAGTCAGTATGGATTTGGAGTTGTGCATGACTTTGGCCAGCTTTGGCTACAAAGAGGTTTCTTGACATCGAGTGGAACTCCAATAAAGAATGCTGAAATGATTGGTAAATTGCTTGAGGCGATACAGCTGCCTAAAGAGTTAGCAGTTGTAAAATGTGCTGCCCATGGACCAGGAGAGGATTTTATCACGGTTGGAAACCGTTACGCTAATGATGTTGCGCAATACTGTGCCAAGACAAATCAGTCCATAAATCGGGACCGAGAGGGGGAAATGTCTTTTCTCTCTGTGATGTTTACTAATGTCTTAGAAACCTGGGATGAAGTGAAACAGTTGCAAGATGAGGCAGGAGAGGAAGAGAAAAAAGATTGGATTAAGGCAGGATGTGCTCCAAGAGAAACAGACCATGTTTGGGTCTACAGAGATGGCAGACCAGTAATGCCTAACTCCATTTTGTCGTCAATGGCAAGGATGTATCATGGCCAGGGACATTTGGGGAGGGATACGATGGTAAGGTCATTTAAACAGACCTGGTACAATGCAAAGTTCAGGACAATTGCAGAAAGCATCTGTCAGAGGTGTTTGGTTTGTCAGCAATTTAACACTGGGAAAAAGACAGTGGTGAGTCTGGGAACAATAGGCAGAGAAGGAGGTCCTTTTACAAGAATGCAAATTGATTTCATTGAGATGCCCCAAGTAAACAGACTGAGGTATGTTCTAGTGGTAGTCTGTTTGTTTTCAAGGTGGGTGGAAGCTAACCCGACTAGAAGAAATGATGGCATAACAGTGGCAAAGTTACTGTTAAGAGAGTTGATTCCTAGGTACGGGTTTCCAGTAACAGTTGAGTCTGATAGAGGTGGACACTTTCAAAATGAACTTATGGGTTTGATTTGTGAAGCATTGAAAATACAGCAGAAGCTACATTGTGCATACCGACCAGAGGCTTCTGGTGTGGTTGAGCAGATTAATGGCACAATAAAGAACAGGATTGGAAAGATGTGCTTAGCCACTGGCATGAAATGGCCAGATGTTTTACCTTTAGTGCTGATGACTATTAGATCTACTCCAGATAGAACTACTGGTTTGAGTCCGTACGAGATAATCATGGGACGTGCAATGCGCCATGCATTCGTGCCTGTCAATAAGTTGGTGACAATAACTGATGACATGATTTTGGATTACTGTAAAGGCCTGGCTGACGCAGTTCATTCTGTGTTTCACCAGGTTGGAGAAGAAGCTACCACACTTGAGAAGAAGCAAGCCCATGATCTGAGTCCAGGAGACTGGGTGAGGATAAAAGTTCACAGAAGAAGAAATTGCTTGGTTCCAAGGTGGGGAAGGCCAAGACAAGTTATTCTGACTACGACGACTGCAGTAAAGTGTGCTGGAGTGAGACACTGGGTACATGCAAGTCATACTCTGAGAGTTCCAAACCCAAAAGAAGGGACTGGTAAAGAGTATTTTGAAGAGTCAGATTCCAGTGATGATGAAGATACAGAATCAGTGGGAAAAGAAGTAGGAAAAGCTTCGAATGAACCACTGCGAGTATCAGAGAAGAGATCAAATTCTGTAAGAGAGCCTGAAGTTTCAAAAAGCAGTGAAGGAAAAAGAAAAGAAAAGAGAAATTTCACAGAGACTACTCCTGAATCAGAAGAGGAGGAGATCGAAGAACCACTTGAGATTATACTTGAAGAAGTAGGGTCAGAAGAAGATAGAGAGGGAAAGATTGCGGAAGACCCCCGAGGAGGTGTAGGGAACATTCTTGATGAGCCAGGTGAAGGGACAAGTAGAGAGCAAGAAGATTGCGTGTCGGAGACTCGAGGAGGGACAAAAGTAGGGAGATCTCAAACAGTGGTGAAAAAATCTGTGGAAAAGAAGAAAGCTGCTGGAAAACGGAAACAAGAGGCACTTGAAACAGATGATGAGAATGAACAAACCGAAGGTCGAGTTCTGAGAAAGAGAACTTGGATTGGAGAAAGAAGTAATAAAGAAATAAAGCCGAAAAAGGTGTTAAGAGGAGATCGTTGGAATAACAACAGAGTTAAGACGCTGAGATACAAAATAATAAGAGCAAGTACATCGAAAGCTGAACAAGTGAATGAAGTTTCGAGTCAAAGTTCAAAAGCTGAAGGAGAAGAATCAAAGGAGTCAAAAGAACCAGTGGAAATAAAAAGAGTAAGAAGACTCAACCAAAAGTACAGATCACCGGAATGGTCTTATGTGGCACTGTCTGAAGGAGGAAAAGAAGAAACAGTGACTCGAGATAATCCGGAAGAGATCTTGAGAGAAGTGGTTGAGGAAGATACTGGTGAAATTCTGAAAGTACTCTTGACTGACATTGGAGAAGAGTCGAGTACTGAGGATTTTGATGTCGGAGATCTAATACAATTTGATGTTGAAGAAATTGAAGTGAAGAATGACAAGTATCCAAACTGAATAAAGGAGGATTCACTTGGATTAGGTGAACGAAAAGATCATTTGGAAAAACTGAAAGCTGAAGAATTGCTGAAGAATTGAAGAGTTCCAACAGTAGTGGAGTAGTAGAGACTAAACTAAAGTAGTAAAATGGCTAACATAGAGGATAATAGAAATAGATGTGCCTTCTTTAAAAGGTGGTGTAGAATGTGCTGCTGCTGTACTGGATTATTAATGCTTCTATGGGGTGTTTTAGTTTTATTAGTTACTTTTAAAGTAGAGTTTGAGATGCATACAGAGAATGTGACAAATGTAGAGAAGAATTCGCAAAAAGTAGTTCCAATTAGAATTAGTAATACTTACATACACAAAGATAGGTCAATTAATAACTTTTCTAGTAATGTTTTTTCAAAATTGTTATATGAATATGTGAAAACAATGGAAGTAAGGGATTGCTACGTCTGTATGCAATTACCTGCATCCGTTTCAGAGGGTGTTACTTATCATCATTTACCAGCTACATATGGTATTTCCTGTAGTATTTTAAGTAGTGTTTTTTATTTGTTAGGGAAAGTAGATTATAAGATGTCTAACAGAGATAGTATTTTTGGGCACTTGCCAATGAACAAAGAGCTGAATCCAGCTAAAGAAGCTAACACTTTTGGTGAGATTTTTATTGAAGAAAAAGGATTAACATTAGATTACATTTTTAAGAATAATTTAACTTGCAGTTTGAAAGGAGAGGAGAAAGCTTTCCTGGATATGGTAGAAGAAAGGAGATTGAACATGCAGGAAAATATAAAGTGAGTGAGACAATTTGGGACATTGAGATGGGAAAAGAGTTGAAGAATGGGGCTAGTCCAACTTTAGCTTTAGATGCACCACAGAAAGGTAAACTTTGCATTACAAGAAGGAAATCCCAATATGATACATATTTTGTTGGGACTAGTGAGTGCCATGATACATACTTCATTGCAACAGGTTGGGGTTTCAGAGGTGGAGAAGATACAATTTTTCCAGGAGTATATTATGTTTGTGGGAACAAGGCTTATTACAAGTTGCCTGACCATTGGTATGGCACGTGTTATGTGGGCCTGGTTTTTCCAAAGATTTTTCATATAGATAAAATAACAGATGTAGAACATATTAATTTACTAATGCGTTTTAAGAGAGAAACTTGGTCTGAAATAGTGGGTGACATTTTTGGGGTTTTGATTCCAGCAGTGGGAATTTCTTTGAATGCTTATGGAATTCGGAAACTGTCCACAGTGGTTGATCGCTTGTCGAAAAATACCGCTGGAGGGTTTCTTTTGGTGAATACGGAATTAAGTGCCGTACGTGCCATGTCTATGCAAAATCGACTTGCCCTTGATATTCTATTGGCCAAGGAGGGTGGAGTCTGTGGAATGCTGAAAGTTCAACATTGTTGCACTTACATTCCAGACGGAAGCAAAGACCTGAAGGTCTATATCAAAAATATTACTGATTTGCATGAAGAATTAGTACCACTGGAAGCTGAGAATTTATGGACTAAAATAGCTAATAAAATGATAGCTGTTAAGGATTTTATTGCAAAAATAGGTAGTACTATTATAGGTAGAATATTGTTTCCTTTAACTTGTATAATTGTTGCTTTATTGATAATAAGATTGGTGTATGTGTGTTGTAAAAACAGGGGAGGGAGGAAGAAATTGAATAAAGAAAAGGAAAACAAGAGGTTGAAAAGAGAACCTCAAGAAATTGAATTAGAAGAATTGAGGGAGAGTGTTTACTTAGAGACAAAAAGGGATGATGAAAGAGTGACTGGCGTGTAATGTTGTGTAAGGGGAAAAAGACATTTCCGATTTCTCCTAAAATGGGACTAAAATTTTCACTATTTTTTTTTGGGTTTATTTGGTGATAAAATCACCAAAGGGGGGATTGCTGGAGCAGAGTTTTCTGTTTGAAAATTCGCTGGTTTTTGAAGCTCCGGCATGTCTATTTGTCATATTAATTTTATTAATTACTAGCAATTAATTATTTGTCTTGTGCAAGTGCGTTTATATTAATCAATCCGTTTGTCCTAACAAGAGAGAGTTACACGTGGGTGCGCATAAATGTGCTGTTTAAAAATAACGTGCGTGTTTTCATGTTTAAACGTTGCTATGTGCTGTTTATTTTTGAGCACAAAACGCTTTCCGAATGAATGCTTTTCTATGTTGCAAGTGCTAGATAGATGCATACACATAAGGGTATTAGTGGGGTTAACACTGTTTAATCACTATGCTGTGGTAACGTTGTTTTTGTTTCTTTTAATTAAGATGGTCTATTGTGGCCTATGGCGGCCTAGTTAAAGATGGCCGATTTTGTAAGCCTGGCCTCGAGTTGAGAATAGAAAACTGTGATGGAAGAGAGCCCTGCTGAATATGGTCCTGAAGTCAGCTGACCACAGTCCTTGCTTGGCTTATAAAATTTTCCGTGAGGACATCAGCAGCCGGGGTAATCTTCGAGTGAAATGGAACGTCCTTGGCAGCCTTGGGAAAACAAAGGAGCCTTAGAGAAAGACTCTGAGCATTGGTCTCATTGCCGAGGAGAAGTAGAACTAACAGATACATTTGAGATATTTGGTTCCTGTTCCGTAGTCTTTATTTTGTGATTTTTCCTGAGCGGAGATTTTTGAATGTTGCAATGTTACATCCTTTCCTTCTCGCTCTGCTCAGCGGTCCAGCGGACATTACAACTTTTCTTTGTATCTTTCCTTTGTTCGATTTATTATAAAAATTGTTAGCCTAGAGAGGGTTCTCCCCACCCACTTGCCACTTGCCATTTGCCTTTGCCGCGTATCGAATCTGCGTTGCTGAGGATTGATGCTGAAGGGACTTCGTCTTGAGAGACTTTACCAAGAGACTTGTCCTGACCCGTTCTGACATTTAGCTAGAATAGGTAACTATGAGAAAAATGATTTATGCTGCTTGATTTTCATTTGACTAATTTTAGATAAAGCAATATAATTTGAACATGGTGTTGGATATTATTTCTTGTCAATTATTGTATATTATATTTTGATTACTCGTATAGGTTGTATAGATTATGTTTATGGACAGTCACAATAACCAGATCTTGTCGACCTGATATAGATGCAGGGTGACTAGGAGTTTTCTTTCCACAGGTTTATTGCTGCTGGTAGAGTATTTGAGCGTATGTTAGTGAAATGGGCCCTAGTGTATGATGAATGTATGTGCGTGTAACTGTGAGATTACTCTATCTGTGGTAGTGGGAATATTATACACACCCTGATCTCTATCACACCCATTCCAAATTCTCTTCCAGAAATGACTCAAGTGGTGTCCCGTGTGTGTAGGGCTGTGCTGAGAACAATGGGTTGGGACCGCAAACTCATACTCGAGACCTCTTTGTGGTAGGGCCACTGGCTGGCATAGGTGGCATCCTTGGAAGGCTTCCGAGGGTGGGACTCTATAGGGATATTCCACCTAGGATATGTTTGGAAGCACCATCACCATAAGTCCTTTCAGCATCTCCATGCAGATTTCCACATGCCCGCTTCCCAGTTTTATCGCTCTGTACAACTCCGACAGACACTCTTGGAATACAAAGGAGACTTGGAAGAAATCCCTGAATAAATATAGTCCACTCGAAGGACGTCTGCTTATGGGCCATATTGGAAAAGGTGGAATCTCCCAGATTTACAAAACCCTGGTGTCGCACTAACCAAATTTGATGCGCCCAAGCAAAATATATCCCCATTATAAAATATGGGTTGGAGGCATTTTCAGGGCCTTTGGATAAATGGTTAGATCTATTTCTATGGAAGTGAATATGGACTGGTTGATGACTACATAGTTGTTGCACAAAATGTGTTTGAAGGTGTATTTCAACAACACCAGTGGGCAATTGTAGGGTAAAACCTTTTTAATGTTATGACAAGTGGGCCGTGAATTAAAGAGCTGGGGCATTACACAACTGTCAGAACTCACCCCCTGACCAATATAGACCAGTATGAAAACTCATTCTACAGCCTGATGACAGATGCTTTAGGCACATTGATGAAGTCTGGACAACTAGAAGTGATAGAGTGGAGCACGTGGTTCCCAAGGTAACCCTGAATTAGGTGAAGTTGACCACGAGGAGTTTGTAAATGTTGATGATGTTATTGGTAAGAGATATTATATGAAAGTATATTGGGGATGGGATACTTACATAAAAGTCACTAAGAAGGCGGTTTTAATAAGTTCTTACCACTGAAATGCATCAACCGAATATTAAAGCGGGATCTACAGTGCACCGGAAATTTCTATATGTTATGACATGAATTCATGAATACCTAGTGACACAAATTGTGGAAGTGTATCCAGTCAAAAGACCAATTGGATTGTTTTGGAGGATCTCCCTTTTGTTATGTATATGTGATATTTATGTATATTTTTTTGTATATGCAATTTTTAATGTGAGAATTTTTATGAGAGTGCATTAAAGCCCTATATATTTTTCTGCACATCTGTGGTATTTGGTTGTGTTGTATTTGATAAACAGCTGTGAGAGTATACAGATAGTTGAGTGAGTTATTGTCTGCAAGTTCAGTATCTACCCAGAGGATAATTTGTTGTCTTTCGGTTTGTAGAACCCTGTCCCCTTGGTGTTAGGGGTTTCACTCATCTTTTTCGATAGCTCTATCTCAATGCCAGCTTGTTCAACTGATAAGTCATCTCCAGCGCTACTTTCCAGGCACTGATTCATTCAGAATTTACCTTGATGAACCAATCCTTAAAACTGGACGTTGATTTAAATTGTTTCTGGTGACTATCCATTGAGGCCTTGCTAGGCATAATAAAATATATTTTGTAACAGGAGATACTGCAATCACATATAAACCGTAATCCTTGGAAGAAATCCCAGCAAGAATCTTTAGATCACCAGGGCTGTCAATCATTTTTGGGAAACACAACCAAACAGGAATCTTTCAAGCAGGCCATTAACAACCTACAACTTATAGCTGGCGCTAATACATGTTCACGAAAGGTTCTCAGTACCTAGTTGCGATTTATAATGATTTGTAGATATCTGTCTTTTATTAAAAATAGCGCACAAATTTCATTTCATCCGAAATTGAGTAATCATACACCTACTATCTCACTTCAATGGTTAATGCGTTTTTTGCGTTTTTTTACTGAGAACTAGGGAGAGTGCTTGTTACCATTTATTGTATTGATTACATCCATCGCTTCACTCTTGTGACTAATGATTTTTTTGGTTTTGTACGAAGAACCTGAATGAGTGTTTTTTTTATATTATCTCATTTATTTTACTGGTTGCAATATTGAGAAGCTCAACTACCGGGAAATACTCTGGGCCGCATTTTAATCCCCCTTGCATTTGCCCTCTATGCCACTTTAGACAGAGACAAGACATCTGGAAACAGACAATATGCAGCCCAGAGGAGTTTACACATCATATAGTATTCGGGGGGGGGGGGGGCGGGTCTAGTAATTACATAATTAATGATTGTTTTTCACTTGTACCTTTGTTTTTGCTTCACGAGCAGCATATACTAGATTATTTTTTTCATGCATTTTACCTAAGTAGTTGAAGGAATCTATATGAGGGGGAATCTCAAAATACAGGAGGATAATGTATGCGCTCTAGTTTTATACTACAAAGGTTAAATAGATCCATTTGCAGAGATATTAAATAGTGATTTCGAAGTTATACTGAGTTTGTATCATTTGCACTGTTTTTTTTCCCTAAAATGATAGATATCTTGTTTCTCTCCCTTGATGTTTTTCCAGAGCTGGGTTTTGAGGTGAGCTGTTTGTGGGAATATGGTTGATATATGTTGTGCTTTTTCCGGGACGTTGAAAATAAATGAGATTCAGATTTATATACATACATATATATATAGATCTTGCTAATAAATTAAAACCCAAACTGTCTTTATGATCTTTGAGATACTTGTGGCAGGGATTAGCATTTAAAACATAACGAGTGAACTTTAGAATTTATAAATATAAGCTGAACCTACATCAAGAACAAGTAAAAATGTACCGTTTATAAAGGAACTGTCAGTTGCTCCGAATTATTGTAATTATTATGTTAATTAATGAAAGTGTATATATTTGCATCTTTGTGCTGCCACTTACAACTCTGCATGCCTGCTGACATGATAGACAGTTTCTTTCAGTGATGCCTGAGGCATGTGCAGTACCGATAGAAGTGTGTGGTCGTTTATTCCTATTACAGCTGAATTAATAATTCGTATTATGATCGCTTTGGAAATTGTGAGGGTATAAACTAAAAATGCCCATGGCCAACTGAAGTCCATGCATACTCGGTCTTTCCAGTATGCCTCCGCTGGTGTCCTTGCGCTGTACAGTACTCAAGGGCAGTGGCATAGCCATTGTGTGGTGGGCCCCATCGCAAGGAATTAAATGCCACCCTCGCCCCTGTTTGAATCGCGAAATACAGCAATAATCAGGGCTCAGGCCTCTGGGTCCCAGTGCCACTGCACCCGATGCACCAGTGGAAGCTTTGCCCCTGGTCAACCAGCTGTGACCGCACTTCCTTTATAATTTAACAGTTCTTCATTCTAATTTTGTTTTCAACCTATGGAAAAGGAGACGAGTAATTCTAAAATGTTTGCCACAGTGTATCTTGTTAAAAATGCAATTTGTTCTAGGGAACACCGTCAAATTCTGCACAACAATACGACTTCTTTCAACAACCATGGCATATCATGGTTTTAAAAACGACCAAAGCAGCACAGATACCTCTCTCACAGATGGAGGCAAGAAGAAGTGTCACTGAGAATCTCAGAGAGACTCATACACTAGCCAGGAGGATTTATTTCGGTGTCATTGAACCCGGTTCCCCAGTTCGGCAGCTCTTGTGGTTATGATACACCCTCTTCCTGTTCTTCTAGGTTTCTGTGGAGCGCCTGAGGCATTCCATTGCTTTAGATGGAGACACGACTGCATGGCACAAATTCCCCTGACCTTCCCTAACCAACTGTTGCTCGCCTGCCATGTTAAACGGGTAAACTGTACAGCAGAGGTGGCGCTCTGCTGTCCTTGGCAGAGAAAAGCCAAAGCGCCTGCTGCTCTGTGCACTGAGGCGCACGGGCTATTCCTGACATCATGAATATTAATGAAGCACCGAGCCCGCACCTCAGTGGGTGAAGCAATGGGTGAAGGAGGCGATCTGCGTAGCAGACAGATAGTGTGTTTGCTGCTGTACAGAGGGCACATCCGCATGCAGCTTATAACAACAAGCAAATGGAATGCAATAGGTCTCGCATTTGCGAGAGTTTAAGCTATCATCATTGTACAGGACAATGACTTTTATTTGTGTTTTAAAAACCAAAAAATAAATAAAAGGCATTGTCATTTACAATGCTAATAGCTCAAACTGACGCAAATGCGAGACCTATTGCATTTCGAATGCTTGTTCTAATGTGGCTTTAGTTATTTTTTACTGTTGCCTTTCTTCCCACCATGGTCCTCACATCTAATTTCGGTACCATTGATCATAGTGTCACCAGACCATATCCGAGCGGTGATCAGATATAAGTCTTGTACTTGCTTACGAGTGGCTACCTCGGCCTATATATGACTTCCAAGATGTCTTTGGTTTCTTCAATTTGACTTATTGCCCTGCTCTTCCAGGTTCCTGATTCTAAAATGGACATACCCCATACTCTTGCATAAAACTACACTCATATCACAGTCAAAGAAAACAGGCTAATAACATGGGGCGCTAAAGGCCTAATAAAGAAAACAAACATTTAGCAAACTAAACATTTTACAAATATGTATCACACCAGTACATTCACAGGGTTAGCAGAAACGTTGAACGTGAAATTCAACAAGATTAAACAAGGTCAGCAATTCAATTGTTAAAAAATACAAAACATGTCATTGATAAGAACAAAAACATCACTTTCTTCACAGTGGTGCTTTGGACACAGGAATCAAATGCCCAAAATGCCAGCACCAACAACTTGTGTGTACAAATTCACTTTTGTGTACATTACCCAATACTAACATTTCGAGGAATGTTACACTCTTCCAAGTATCACTAAGTACACACTAAGTACACATAAATAAAGAAGACCCAGTCACTGGACATGATACAGAATCTTCAGGGGAAGGCCTGGAAGATCTCAGATGAAGGTTCTTCGGTCTGTTATTAATATTAATACTTACATAGTAACCACTGTTTAATATTCTTTTCCATATCAAAATATAAGGTGTATTGCTTCTTGAGGATAATTGGAAGTTCTGTTCAGCAATGGTGATCAAATATGGAAGACTAAATGAGTTCAACTTTGCCCCCCCTCACTTAAGAAGTACTCCTTTGTTCCATGCATCCAAATATCTTCAATTCAAAGTTAAATGTGGATCTTTGTTAAGGACATTCAGTACATAATGATCAATTTTTAAGCGTTCAAAGTTTATGTGGGATGGTTTTTTCACAAAGTACAAATCATGATATATCCTGTATTGCATGCAATGGCAAGATCATGGAAGATGTGCATATGCTTTCCAGTAAGTATACATAGCCCCTCATAAAAATCAGGAAAATCAGAAGGCTAGTTACCTCATTTCGAGTTTGAAAAGCAGGTACCAGGGCTCCCGAACCAATAAACACACAGAAAATATTCTGATGTAGTGGTGGGCAAAGTGCAGGGCTTTTACTAGCACAGCCTCTGTGATTTACACTAGTAGAAACCCACTAATGGATACCCAGGTCACAGCGACAGCTGTCCCATCCTTAGGTGTCGCCTAGCGATGCAGCGCATGCGCTGCTCGCCTTGGCGAGATCTATTGTTGACGACTTCGTTGCCGAAGGGGGACAGGAGATGTGCACTTTCCCGGACAGCCGATGTGCATGCTCACGGTGTGTCTTCTCTGGCGATCTTAGCTTGCTCCCAGACAGCCGATGTGCACGCTCATGGCGTGTCTTCTCTGACATTCTCAGCTTGCGCCCGGACAGCAGATGTGCACCAGATGTGCATGCTCACGGCATCGTTCACTTGCGGAATGTGATGTACAGTGAAGTGTGCATGCTTTCTGTGACCTCGGACCCAGGCCTGTGTTTGTTGCGGCAGATGTCTTTGCGGCGAGGTGCGGCCTGAACTCGGTCTTTAGAATGACATGTATTCACCGTGCACCAGCGTTACAAAGCCACACTAATGGCAGGCAGCGCACCCGCGGCTCATCTTAAAAGGTGTTTTTTTCTCCCTGCTGCGCACGTTCTTCGGGCTGACTTTTGAGGAAGAGGATCTCTGGTGAGCTGTCTGCGCGCTACTTGCGTTGCACGATTTCTAATATGCATTTATTTGGGCAAGCGATGATTAAAAAGAAGTGTTTTTGCGTAGTCGTTAGCAGTATACATTGCACAGGCGTGCCGAGAGCGATAGCTTGGAGTGTCCTCCCCCTGCACCTCAGGGCTGCCCCATCGCTCCAGCAATTTAAAAGCAATCCTAAGACCTGGCTGTCGGAGTGTTCCAAACCTTCACGCAGCATCAGATAGTTCCAGCACTTCGAGACCCCCACTAGTGAGTTGCCACGCTTTATATATGTTTTGATTAATTGATGCCTGTTAACTACTGGACTGCAGGTGACTGTCGTAAAAGGTTATTTTATCGTTCTCAGGTGTTACTTGCTATTGTACAAATGTGCTTTGTAGTGTCTTAATCGACGTGTGCCAATGGACAGAAAATGGTTTATTTTTACGGGTTCGGTTCTCGTTGCTTCCATTTCGTTAGTGGCAGTCTGTTGTGCGATCACGTCTTTGAGGGAGGGAGTGGCACGTGATTTGACATTACTACGATACAGCATGTCCTTAACGAACACGTGTCCTTCTACGTTTTGTGTGCTGTTTCTATCCCAGGTGCCAAGCTCAGTCAAGCAGTGTGTGAGTTTACTGCGTGTTGTTGTGTCGGTCATTGCAACTCAAAGGTGTCTGCCCAGTCTAGGTAAAAATGTGAAAAGACCCGTCTTTTACTTTTTTTTTTTAAAGTGAAGTTCCTGGGTTGAAGCATAGTTCCAGGAAAGAAGGTTAAGCTGAGACAGGCAAAAACTGCTAGATGGGGGCTCTTGCATGTAGCTTCTTCCTGACCTCCATCTGAAGTAGGCAGTTTACTTCTTCCACCCATAGTCCAGTTACTCTACCGCCGCTCAGGGCATGTGACAGGAGGCACTGGGCATTGCTGTCAAACGTCTTGTAACTACTGAAATGAGGCAGTGAATGTTTAGTGTCTGGTATTCAGAGCTTTCTGAAATAAAGTGCTAGTTCGAAAAGTTCAAATTTAAGCTTCATTAAACCTGTACATGTAACTGTTCCAAGTTTCAGACATTCCCCACCTTGAGTACATTACTGATGAGCAGCCGTGGTCGGTAGTAGGAGTAACAGCAGGGCGGTGACGTGGGGAGGGGAGGGGCAGGGTGGGGAGTAGTAAACTATGAATTACGGAGGTTTACAGGTAAGTTTACATTTAAATTAATAAAACGAATTTCGTTGCGTGCACTGCATCGCATTTGGGGAGGCAGTGCACGCAACGAAATTCGTTTTATTAATTTATATGTTAACTTACCTGTAAACCTCCATACAGGACGATGATTAAAAATACTCCAGTTTATTAATCCCAGCCTTAAACCATTTGAAAATATATGCATCATCAAAAATCTCAGGTAAATTCTTATCAGCCTGGAGGGGAGTATAAAGTTCAGTCAGCCTAAACCCCATAGTTGACGAACGGAGGCCCAAACTTTAAAGGCGGCCAAGAGAGTCTTATAACATACCCTTTTGTAATATATGAAGTCTTGCTGTAGCCATAACCATCCCCAGGCTTCGGGACCAATTAATAGCTCAAAGGGAGGAGGATACCTCCACAACTCGCCACTAGGGCATTCCTGTAGGAGCACCGTACAATGTGCTATGGAGGTAGCCCAGTAATATAATCTGAGATTGGGGAGAGCCAGTCCCCCACTCTCTCTCGGGAGCGATAAAAACGTAACCGGTCTTCTTGGTTTCGAGTAAGCCCAGATAAATTGTGAAAAAATACTTTCAAATTTCTTGAACCAATGGTTAGAGAAAGCAAGAGGTATAGCTCTCATGAGATACAAAATCTAAGGAAAATAAGCCATTTTAATTACATTGAACCTGCCCATCAGTGTCAGATGCAGGCTATTGAACCTGCCTAATGATTTCTTGGTTTTATGCACTAAAGGAGATACATTTTCTTTAATAACCTCTTCTAGATTATCCCTTATATTGGGCCCTAGATAGATTGCACTTTCGACCACTCTATTATCAATTTGGGATATATGCTCATTAATAATAATCTGGGTCTTTTCTTCATTTAAAGAATATCCAGATAAAGACCGAAAAGTAAAGGATTCTTCTTGTACTGCCTTTATACCAAGTACGGAATTGTGAATGACCAAGGCTATATCGTTAGCTTAAGCTAATACTATAGTGCCATGTCCTTGCAATATCACCGGGGTATATTCAAGTTTGAATCCAAGCTTTTTAAAAACCTGTGGATGTATACCGCAAATAGGAGTGGGCAACAAAGGACAGCCTTGCCGCGTCCCTCTTTTAAAATTCTCAACCATGTCCCAGTTAATAGAGAAACTAGCAGCTGGATCCACGTAAGATGCTTTTACTGCCCTGATATAATCAGGACCTATCCCCTTCATTTGCATTGCAGCCCAGAGGAAATGCCAGGAGACCCTATCAAATGCTTTTTTCACATCAAGCATACTAAGCGTCATAGGGTCTCCTGACACCTGCCCTACATCAAACATAGAGATAATCTTTCATATATGGTCTATCCTACCCATCCCGGGGATAAAACCATGTTTGCCATTTTGACACTATTCTATGAATCACCTGGGATGAGCGGGTAGCTAATAGTTTTGAGTACATTTTTGAACCCCTGTTAAATAATGTGATAGGAGCCAAGCTCCCAAACTGGTTTGTTCTTTTTGGGGAAAACAATAATTTTCACCAGAGCCCAGGATTTAGGTGGAACATCCCCTTTAAAAATGTGTTTGAAAAGGGCTGTAAATAAGTCCTTTATAGGATGTCTAATTGTATAAATCTCATTACTAATAAGTTCATGACTGGTTCTTACGGCTAGTTGGTGTCCTATCTTTTCACTACATTCACATATCTTTTACTGATGAGCTATTAATTTACCTGCAATTTTTTTGTAAGGATTTCCCCATTGTAGCTTTGGCTAAAGCCACGTCGGTTTAGGCCACCTCTTCCCCTTTCTCATGTTGCAATGCTATAACTATATTGTCTTCAGCTATTGCTAACTTCTGCAGACTATCTTGCAATCTGTGTTTCTCATCCTTCCCCCTTTTTAATGAAAACTGGATGGTGTTCCCTTGAATACAACCTTTCATGGAGTCCAAAACTGAAGGTGCAGTTCCCAAATTTCTTATCAAGAACTCTGGTATCCACTCAGCCATATGCCTCTGGTAATCGTTATTATAAAGTAGTGGTCTCTCGAAACTCCAAGAAGAAGTCTTTTTGTCAACCCAATCCCTGATACTTCCAATATTAACAGTTATGATCAGACAAAAAATCTGGAATAGCATTCAACCTTACTCTCCTGTATTAATGAGGATGATACAAAAAATAATCCTGTCTAATATGCTTTTGATGTGGGGCTGAGTAAAGCGTAAACCCATGTTCCGTTGGTCTTAACCTAGACCATACATCACTCAGCCCATGTGTATGGCATAAATTGACTGAAATACTTTCTGTTTCCTCCCTGTGTATCTGTGGCTCATGATCCAGTTACCAGGTAAGTTAATATTAAATCCCCACACAGGATAATAGGTAGAGACCAATGTGCATCCTCATTAGATAAACAATCGAACACCTCTGGCTCATCTATTACACTGACATACACTGAACACAATGTAAAGGCAGAAGAACCAGAGGGTCTACACCTGGTAATAACCCATGGACACAATTTATCTGCCCTAATTTGGATGCATATTGTGGCGCATTATAACAGGCTAAAATTGCAACGCTACGTGTACGTGTCCCTTGGGGTGTTTCCCCCACTAGTCTATAGCCTAGATTCCTTAACAAATCCTTTCAGGCCACCTCTACATGTGTTTCTTGCAGGCAAGCAATGTCTGCCTACAGCATTTGAAGTGCTTGAAAAACCTTTTGCCTTTTCTTAGCATCATTTAGTCCACAAATAATCAGTGTGGCTATCCGTAATTTCCCCATTCCTGTCATTTCAGCTGTTGGCTGTTTCCTTTTTTGCTTCCTTTTTTCTTTTTCTTTGAGGACCTTTTTCTTTGGGTTAGTCATAAATCTTCCATTGAAATGCTACTATTTGAGTCCGAGAGATTGTTGTTGCTTGAAAAGGTGCTGTCTTGGTTAGACCAGTCTGAACCATCTGTTAATGAAAAAAACCTTTCTCCAGGCATATCAGGAGAAAAGGCTCCCCCTTTTTGCCGGGTGATACTGAAAAGCCCAGAACCAATAGGCATGAACAATTTCACTGTATCGGTGCCGCAATCTCTCCTCCCTTATCACGTCCCTCTGCTCCTTGAGTTGGAGGATCACTGGGTATCCCTTTGAGTGACCCATGCTTCAGGGAGGCGACCAAGGTGAGAGGAGGCTCAGAATTCGAGATAGCGTTACCATAACAGTTCTGTACTCCTTTACTGAGTTCGGTCACGAGGGGCATGGAGCCACAATCCTCTCCATTCTTTGCTATACCTCTCTGGGGATTCACTACAAGGGGGGAGCAAATAAAGATGCAATAGAAGGTTGTAAAGACCCACCTCCAACTGTTCCGTACCGTGTATTGCCCTAGGGGACACTTAGGGGCATATTAACAAGGGCTTTATCTCCCCTTTTTTGGCTAAAACAGCCAAAGAAGCGGAGATAAAAATATCGCCCTATCAACAACAGGGTGCAAATATACAAAATCGTATGTTAGCACCCTTTTTTACTACGCTTTCCTTTGCATCTCTAATGAGATGCAAAGTGGGCGTTCCAAAGCAAAATAATAGGAGAAATGTCGCTAAGCGACATTTCTCCTATTATCAAGCTTCACGCTAACACTGTTAGAGACAAAAAAAGCAGCGCTAACCACGGTTAACGCTGCTTTTTTACGTCTGCTAATTTTCAGACTTAGCCATGTAATCCAATGGGAGGTGGATTACTTTGCTAAATCCACCATGGGCTATCAACAAGGATATCCCTATCCTTGTAGTTTTATCGCTGCATTACCAGCGATAACCTCCCAAACTGCCGCTATCGCTGGATTTTTTATCGCCTAGGCGGTTAGCGTCGTTAATAACGTGATAACCAGGCGATATTATCCAGCGATAGCGGGCGTTAAATTGTTTTACGCTAAGCGCCCTTAGCGTTAATTTTCCCAGTTCCTTGTTAATATGCCCCTAACTTCCCTCCAGTCTCTCGTTTGGTTTTTCCAGAGCCCTCACGCTGCTTCACTTCCTTAGTCAACTCGAACATGGCTGAAGGCAGATTTCCAATAGCAGTCCCTGCTTAGGCAGCTGTAACACCAATAGCAGGCTTGCCTGCAGCACGAGTCTTCGCCGTCTTTCCCCCTTGACCCGTCATTTCTGCAACAGGATGGAATACCCTACTCCACAGTGGCCAGGAACCTACTCCTCCAGTAAAGTGCATCAGCCAGGCTATGCAGGCGGCAATCTGGCAGGGCAATCTGGAATGCTCGGACCGCAGGAGCTAGTCAGCAAGGCTCAGCCCGGATAAACGAAAACGTAAAGTCGAATCATGGGAGGGGCGGTGAGTGATGTGGCCGATTTAGTTAAGCGCCATCTTTGCTCCTCCTGAACAGGATTTTCCTAATGAGCCAAGACTGCTTCTACTTTTTATGATATTGCTATATTCCCAATCGATCATTCCAAAAACCAGACAAATCCTGCACACTAAAATCAATAAAGCTCTCCACTCACTGCTGAAGGCAGAAGTAACAATATTTTCCATTTGAGGTCCTGGAACAAAACTAACTAAATCCTTGGACGCCACATCCACTATTGGATAGACTGGGCGAGTGATGTTTTGCACTAAAACATGCATTTATCTGGAAATATTCAACTTCTAAGTGACAGGATTCGACTGTCTGTGTCCTTGCCCCATCCCCCACCATGATTCTCACCATAACATCACTCATGCCAAGTTCCAAGCCACTTCTGGGTATCAGTTGCACGTAGTCCATCATCAATTGCAGGTCTTTAATCACTGTATAGGTGCACACTGGATGTGCATAGCACTGGGTAGGGCAATGGAGGTCGAGTAAAAGTAGCATGCTGGTGTTGTGAGTTCTGTGTAGTGTGCCATTATCAGTCCTGTCTGTGCCTGTGGAACCTCAAGTACTGAAGGTTCACGACAGAGAGCCGCGCGCTCCCGAAGGATGCTGCCAGTTATTTTTTCCATGAGGAAATCTTAATTTTTTCACACCAATCTCTGTCTCAAATAGTTCACTTATGTAACTGAAGTCTGCACAAATAACCTTCTAAGAGCAACGCAATCCCCTCTAAAGTACGGGTAATTGGTAAACCTGCAGTTTTTTCCTTCTTGGATTAAGTTACAGCGACACAACTGTCACTGATAAAAGCTCAAATGTATGAGTTGCCAATATTCTCTTAGCCTTATGCGCTCTCAAAAAATTACGACAATGAAAAAATAAAGATAATGATTGACTTGGATTAAGCCTACAAACCAGGGGAGGTTGGTGTACAGGGGCGAGATGGGCGTCGCCCTCCCACCCTGGGGGACAAAAGAAAGGCCTGATGAAAAACACAGAGCAGGTAGCAATAAATTGTGCTGGCTGCTAGTGATCAGTGAACAAACGTGAACATTTGGGGTTTTCTTTAGGGGGGTGGGGGAGATGGCCTTTGCTCTGCACATGCTTTTGGCTGGGCGAAGATTTCTTGGACCTGGAGCCAGAAATCAGGGCAGTGACGGCACACTGGTGGGTGCAGCCTGTGTCTCATTTGCACAATAGCATTTCGATTTTGGGCGTTATCCCCTTGGCCCAGTGAGGAGCTGGAGACCCTCCATTCATTCCAATGGCTGGGGGCGGGGCTGTCTGGCAAGCTTAGAGTATGTGGGGGTGTGGCAGTGGCCTTTGCCTATTTCACCAGACCCAGCAACAGTTGTTGTTGCTTTCAAGTGATTGGTTTGCTGGAGTCTGGGGGAGGAGTTCAAAGACAAAATCCAGTATTTTCTAGTTTTGGCTTGCGTCATCGTGGCTTGTGCGTGCTCTCATTGCTATTGCCACACTGTGAACTCGAGTCCTCTTGGTCACAACGAGGAGCCCGGCTTAGTTGAGACTGAGAAACTGAATCAGGCCTGGACTGAACAACATCGAGGTCATCATCATGTCGGAACACGGGTAAGTAAACGCGAGTAAGCGACCCGGCCGCCACCACCCACAACAACCTCTTAATTATAGGGGCACTCTTTAAGTGTTGTTTTACAGTTTTATCACTGTGCTGCGAATCCGATAATTTATTACTTCACTGATGCCTGGGGGCCTGGCCGGCAGGCAGGGTGACTTTGATTCTGTGGTGGTGGGGCTTGGCTTTAGAGAGGCCTTGGCGCTTGTTAGTGTATGTTATGTTACATACACACGCGGCGCAGGTCGGACTCACAAACCCACTTCTGAAAATAACTAACAAGCCCATTAAGAGCTCAGTGGGAGCTGTCATCCTACTGGGTAAGAGGAGGCCTCTCCATGAAGCAGATTATGTCCTAAATGCTTCGGCCAAACCTGATTACTCAGTGGGCTCTGAGTTTTTGGCCCTACTCGGCATTCTCTTTAGCTTTTCAGCAACAATTCCCCGAATAGTGAATTTATTGCTTAAAAGTAATCTGCAAAAGTCCCTGATGCCCTGCGATGTTTCTCTCGTGCACAGGGACATTTTCACAATTTCTCTGGCCTTCATGCTCCACATTTGGGTCCAGTGAAGAAAAAATCAGTGTTGGTAGTCCTACCTTAAATTGGGTGTGGCTAACATCTCTGTGATCCTGCAGTCCGATGGTATATGGACCACTTGGTGATGGGTTTGGGGTTCTACAGTTGGAGCCTCCTTTGTCAGAAGTCTTGCAGTTACCCTATATCTTAAAGGAGCAGGGGACCACACAGTTGGTCAGTTATTTTTGGTGAATGACCGAATCTGTCAATCTCTAAATTATATACTACATCTCTAAAAGAACACAACTTTGATCAACCTATGGATATGTATTTGCTTATATTGAAAGTTTATATTAACTGAATGCATCCAAATCTGTAATCATCTTGATCGACTGATAATAGGCATAATGCTTATTCTATATCTGTCTTGGATAAAAGTGCCCCTTTCTTCAATAACTCCAGTTTTGAGCCTAATGTATGACAGGAATTCATCCATGTACAGGGAGGGGTTGCCCCACCCTTAATTGATTCATATTTGGTGAAAAATGATAATGAATAAATGAGTAGACACAGGTCCTGGTTCACAAAGGTAACTTACACTTTTGAGAAATTGTAAGAAATTGAGTTACTAGTTGAGGGGGGTGAAACCTTCCTTAAGTAGCAACCATAATCTTTCTCTGGGTGAAGTCACAAGCAAATCATGTGTTAACCTATGCTGAATGCTTGGGTAGCTTGGCACAGTGCAGTCAGGCTTAACTCAAAGCTAATGTGTAAAGTATTTGTGCAACACTTCAAACAATACCACAATGAAAACACACCACAAAAGGAACCCACACCTGATTTAGAAATATAGACAATTTGTAATAAATAGAACAAGACCGACACAACATAAAATCCAATCAGTAGTACCAGGGATACTAGATTAACTATAACTCACGGCTCTACCATGCACAGTGTTCCAAAGAATCATCTCAATTGAGATGTCATAAGTATTGTTATACAAACTATGAGTTGACATGGAATAAGTGATGTTATATGCAAGGGTATAAGCAGTGCATTGAGAAGGCAAGAGTTATAGTTAATTTAGTATGGCGAGGGAGGCATGTATGAAGGTGCGCTACTTTTAATAATTTCAGGGTTGTGTGTTCTGTTAATATAGTTATAATAAACACTTTGTATGTAGGTGTGTGATTTATAGTAATTAGATGGTGGTGTGTAAATTCTAAATTTAAATTATAACTCTAACTTTAATTTCTAATGTTTGTGTTGTTTAAGTATGGTTTGTATGGAAAAAATAAATGTAGCTTCCTAACTATAACTTACCTCTACCTTTCATTTTATCATGGAATTTAAATGATGTTTAAGTTTTTAATGAAAATGTGTTTCAGAACGTAGTATGAGTGTTATTTGTTAAGGTCTCAATAATTTCAGTGCCATACAGTAAAATGAAGGAGAATGTAATACAGTCGAGTGTCGCAGAGTGGAGTATTGTTTTAAAAAAAAATATATCTTTATTGGCATTTGAAACCAACATGACAAAAATGGCATGGGCATTCTCAGGATTATACAATAAGGATCATCAGAGACTCTTGAACACGAAGATGAGTGGGACAGGTACAGGCTATACATATGCACTATTCTAGTCATTGAGAGCCAAATACCCTCATCATTAATTTCCCCTTGCCGACTCCTGTCTCCGTGCGGCATTATTCCTTGGTCTATATCTCTAAAATGTCCAAAAACAATCTTATGATGTATAAAACAAACTTCCACCCCCCCCCCTTAACTAAACATACTCCCCCAGCCATGTCCGGTTGTGTGTCCCTTTACTTTAAACCATTCTCTCTGCCTTTTATCTGCATCAGTGCGCTGTCTAATATTCCTAGGATGAGTTTTTCTTTAACTTCTCCTAATCGTCCTCTGGCCTGATCCCTGCCTGTTCACTCTCAGTGTCCTCATTCCAGGGTACAGTACATATCTCCTTACTCTGCAACTCCCCCAACATTGTCCTCCATGCCTGTAAGTCATCCTCCAGCTTGTCATCCCTTCTGGTATGTTGCATTCGAACCACCTCGGCTGTCGCCCACTCATTCATGTCTTGTACCCATTGCGTCATGTGAGGGGGTCTGTGGCTCAACCATGAGATAGCTATCCAGCATTTCGCCAACACCAATCCCGAAAGGACAAATTTCCTGCTAAGATTTCAGTTTTTAAGTCGGGGCAGCAGACCGAGCAACATCACCCAGATCTCCTGTAATATCTTCCACCCCGTCGCCTCCTGCAGCGCAGCCAGGACATCAGTCCAGTATCCGCCTCCCCACATCTGGGGTGTCGCTCTGATCATTCTGGATAAATCCTGAGTAACATCTTGGGAGTAAGATATGTCTGATGCCCAAAATTTAATTGTATTAATTTGAAACATTTGTGCGAGCTTACCTGCTTAACCCCTTCATGGATTTTAGTCCAGTCCCTATCTGTTATGGGGTTCCATGTCAATGTTTCCCATTTTGTCTGGACCGGTAGTGCCCGGATCACTCTGTCTTCCCAGTCTGCCCGGTACAATTGCAACATCAATCTCTGCCCCTTGGCCATCACTATCATAGTCTGTAACACATTAGAGACAGGAGGTTCCTCAGGGAACATCGGCCATAGCTCCCTGGCCACCTGAGCTTTTTTCCTGTACTGTAGGAACGACCCTGGGCCTAGTGCAAAGGCATCCGTCGCCTCCTCTCGGGTGATGTATTGTTTGTTATCATATAGGTCCCCCATGGTTAAGCACCCCCCCTGCCATTTACACACAGACAGGGATTCAGAAATTTGATGGAAAGGCCGAACAACCCATAGGAGCATATCCGGGGTGAAGGAGCCCTTCGTAGCAGCCCCCGGACCACGAGTCCCCATATTTCTGCTACATGCCGAATAATGTATGGGCATGTCGGAGGTACCTGTGATCCCAACATTAGCAGTTCAGGGAGTGTTCTGTCCCCAAAGGTCCCCGCCAACAGGGCCTTCTCCCAATTTTCATCATCGTCCAACCAATGTACAGCATGTTGCAGCTGCGAAGCCACATAATAAAGTTCCAGACATGGAATTTCCAGTCCTCCGTTCTGCCAGGTTCTTTAAAGAGTGGCCAGGCTGACTCTTTTGCGTTTCGCCCCTACAATAAATCTGTTAGAAGCCTGTATAGCGTTACAAAAAAGTGCTGGGGTATCTTAAAGAAAGAATATTGCATTGCATAGAGACACCTGGGTTGGATGATCATTTTTGTTAAGGCGATCCTTCCCATAAGGGACAGAGGCAGTTCCCACTAAAAGCACACCGAATCACGCAATCCCTCAATTACTTTTCCAATGTTAAGCGCCAGGTACTGCTCAGCCGTCTACGCCAGTCTGCCCCCAAGTATTTAGGCACGGTTCTCACCCTTGGGAGCCCTACCTCCGGAAGTCCCCCATATGGGAGCAAAGCCAGTCTCACCAGTGAAATTAGCTTCGATTTCCCAGAGTAAATCCATAGCCCTGACACGTTCCCAAACCTCTCAAGGGCATCCAGGAATATTGGTCTCGCCTGAGCAGGATGCCGGAGATACACTAGAGTGTTGTCCACGTACATGGACACCACGTGGGTGGCCTCTCCCAGCGGGATCCCAAAGGCTGCCATTTCTCTTCTAAGGCCTGCCGCTAGGGGCTCCATTGCCATGGCAAAAAGAAGCGGCGACAGCGGGTATCCCTGTCTGGTGCTGCGTTGCAATCTAAAGGCCCTTGATACCAACCTCCCTAATCTGATTCTGGCACAGGGTTCCGAATATATTAACTGCACCCATTTCAGGAATTGTGGCCCCACACCCATTTTACGCAGGACCTCCCAGAGATATACCCACCCAACCGAGTCGAACGCTTGCTCAATATCTAATAAAACCAGGGCACACTCATCCTGTTGCAATAAGGGGGAGTGCCATACGTGGGCTAGTCTTCGTAAATTATGGAGCATGCTGCGTTTGGGGATGAATCCCACTTGGTCGGGGTGGATTAGGTGCTGAATATGCGGATGCAGTCGAGCCACCATGATCCCGCTAAGAAATTTATATCAATGTTCAGCAAGGAAATGGGTCTGTACGATCCCGGCAACTGGGTGTCTCAATTTGCCTTGGGTGTCATGACCACCAATGCTTCGATCATAGAAAATGGTAGTGTTCAATTTTGGAACTCCTCATTATATACCTCCAGGAGATGGTCTGATAAAATGGGTACAGATTTTTTGCAGAATTTGGACGGTAGGCCATCACTACCCAGACCCCTAGCAGTCATCAGGGACTTTATACCCTCCAGTATTTCCTCTTTCGAGATCGGGTCATCCAGCAGTTGGCTAGTCTCCCTTTGTAAACCAGTTAAATTTAGTACAGTGAGGAACCTCGCCATTCCTTCCAGAACCGGCATAGGATGCCCCGCGTATACCCCGGCCAAGTGATCAGCCAAGGTGTCCAAGATTTTTTGCTGACTGTATACTGTGCACCCCTCAGCAGACTACATCTGTACTATGGGGGACACTGGCTTCTTGATACTAATCAGTCTGGCAAGTAGCGCCCCAGAACGATCTCCCTCCACGTGAAGTCGCTGTCAGTGCACGGTGTAGTGGAACTTTTCCAGTCTACATAGTGCAGCTAGCAGCTCTTCTCGTGCCTCCCGGCACTCGTTCAGATGGCCAGGGTCGCTGGCAACAACGCTTGCAACACAGCCAGGTTCCTTTCTAGTATCTGAATGTCATGTGCGAGCTGCTGTCGAACCCCGTAGGTTGTGCTAAGGCAGAACCCCTGGATTACCACCTTCATTGCCTCCTATTCCATGCCTCTTGAGGACGCCGAGCCCCAGTTAGCCGTAAAATAACTAGAGACCTCCTCTTCCAACTTCTTAACAAAGGGTGAATCAGTGAGTGCCTCAGTTTGGAGCCTCCACATGAGGATTACAGATCTGGGCCTTCCAGTACCTAAGGATAGTAGAACCGGGGAATGAGCCGAGATATGGCTCGGGAGATATAATATCTCCACAACCCTGGACATCAAAGTCGCTGATATGAGGAACTGGTCCACTCTGCTAAACCTATTGGTCACACGGGTGTGACAGGAATAGGTCATGCTGTCTGGGTGCCTTACCCTCCATGCGTCCACTAACCCCAGCTCCCTCATAATGTCCACCAAGGCCCAAGTCATACCCAGCTTGGTATTTGCCCGGGGAGAGTTCCTGGTCCAGTGTCCTGTCCATCACACAATTGACATCCCCAAAAATAACTATGTCCCCACCCAAATAGGGGGTTGCTGCAGCCATCACTTCATCAAAAAAAAATTGTTTGTATCTGAATTAGGGCCATACATGTTTATGAGACATATCTCTTGCCCATCAAGTCTACCATATAAAATCACATAGCGTCCCTGAGTGGAGTATTGTACAGTGGAATTGAGTGCAGTGTAGTAGAATGTAGTGGACCAAGTGGGAAACAGTGTAGTAGTGTGTTGTAGAGTGGAGTTGTATAGAGCAGACTAGTGTGTTGTACTGTGGTGCTGCATAGCGGGGATGATTAGACACTGGCACAGAGCACGGTAACGTCTCATACAGTAGATTACAGTGGAGTGGAGTTGCGTAATAGAGTGTGGAGTAAAGTGTAATACAGTGTATTAGAGTGTTGAAGAGTAGAGTGGCATGGAGTTGATTAGAGTCTAGTTGCGTAGTGTACAGTTGAGTAAAGTCTGGTACAGTAGAGTGGAGTGCTGTATCGTAGAGGATTGAAAAGTGCTTTTTAGTGGAATACAGTGTTGTACAATGGGCGTACAGGCATAGATTGGACCATAGAGTTAGGCAGGGGAGTGTGTGTGGATAAACTGAAGTAGAGTCTCGTATAGTTACATAATGTATAGTATAGTTTTATAGAGTGCAGTTCTAGAGAGTGGAGCTGAGTGCCATACAGTGGAGCCATGCAGAGAGCAGTGGCATGCACTGTAGTGGCGCATAGTGGAGTACCGTACAATGGAGTAGCATATAGTAGAAAAGCATACAGGGGAATGCTGTATGGTCTAATAGCATACAGTAGAGTGTAGAAGAGTTTATTCCTATAAAGTGCAATAGTATAGACTGGAGTGTCATAGAGAGGAGTGTCATACATTGGAATAGCCTACAGTGGAGTGATGTACAGTGGAGTGGCGTACAATGGATTAGAGTACAGTGGAGTGGCAAACAATGGAGTGGCTTATAGTGGAGTGGCATACAATGCAGTATGATAAACTGGAATACCCTCTAGTGGAGTTGCATATAAAGGAGTGACCTCCAATGAAATTGCATAGAATGAGTTTCATAGAGTGGTTTGGCATATGGTTGAGGAGTAGACAGTGGAGTTGCATACAGTGGAGTGGTGCAGACTGAATTGCATCCAGTGTAGTGCATACAGTGGAGTCATGAATACTGCAGTAGTGTACAGTAGGGCCAGGTAGAGTGGAATAACATACAGTGGAGTGCCACAGAGTGGAGTGACATCCAAGTGAATAGTGTAGAATGAAATGGCATTCAGCAGAGTAGCATAGAGTGGAGTGGCGTACAATAGAGTAGTGTTCATTGGAGTGCCATACAGCGAAGCAGAGTAGAGTGGAGTGTGGTAGAGTAGAGTGGCTTATAGTGGAATAAAATAGAGCGTAGTGGCGTAGAGTGGAATAGACCATGGTGAAGTCATGTGTAGTGGAGTTGCGTACAGTGGAGTGATGTACACTGCAGGGACACAGTGGGAGCGTAGAGTTGAGTGATGGATTGTGTAGTGCCATACAGTGTAGCGGGGTACGTATCTACTAGAAATGTATTATGGTGTGCATGATAATAAAAGTCAGCGACTTGTGGTACATTGCATTTCTTTATATATACCAAGCAAATCAGGGTGACACATGGTGGGTTTGTTTTGTTTTGTAAATGTTGCATAATTATAGCGTTGAACTTTCAACATTATGCCTAATGCAAGGGTAACACAATAGAATCCCAAATGTGTCCTTTAGCGATACTTTGTACCATGGTATACTGCATAAGTTAACAGTATAATGTGGTACATAATGGTAACAAGGGAGTATATAATTGGCTAATGTCTGTCTTTACAAATCTAAAAAGCAGCCATAATCCTTTTAGTAGACTTTGGATTGTTGTGGCTTACAGCCTTAAACATAGTTAAGTAGTACGTTTTATTGTTGTTCCCAATATATTTTCATAGTTTTAGAATTTAAAATAGGTATGGGAATTAAAAAAAAGTCTATTTTTATTTAACCAGATTACATAATACCACAGTAGTATCTAGCACCTACCGTGTTTTTTGCCAAAGGCACATTTTCAACTATTTTTTTAAAGTAATTCGGTCAATTTTACAAATTGTTGCAGTAATGTGTAGACTTTTTTGACAACATTAAATATGTAAAAGCTGTAAAGACACTGTAGCACAGTATATTTGTGAAATATTGTGTATAACAGTGTTATTTTAATGTTTATAAATATTTTATTTTGTAAGGTACCTTTTAAAAAATATATAGAAACTTATAATTATATTTCCCTACCTATTACCACTTAAATTGTAGTAAGTAGGGAAAACATATCAAACCTAATATTTAAGGCACAACAAAAGAACACCGGCAAAAGTAGCCTTAAAGCAACATGGTTGATTGCAATTTTTGCATAAACAGTCATTATACAATCAGATAATGGCTAATAAATGAAAAAATACCTATCCTTTTAAGATGCAAATACAAAAAGAATCATCTGCACAACAAATTCTTCAATCCTGCCAAATTACTTTCAAATACTACGGACCGTTCTCGCGCTATGTAAAATATAAAAGTCTACGTAAAATGCATTGGATTTCAAGTGTATTTTGGGACCCTGCCTTTTTTCTTTGCCCCCCGTTGACCAAATGCTGCAAAACTTTAAACCCTCCACCAGTCTAATGGGGGCAATAGGTCTGCAAAGTTTTGCGTACATTCGTCAAATGGGTGCAAAGTTATTAAGGGGCAAAAATCTAAATCTGAGGAATCTTATCTTTGGGCAATACTTTCTCTCTCTCTCTCTCTCTCTCTCTATATATATATATATATATATATATATATAAATATATATATATAAATATATATATATATATATATATTACCTACGGCGGTCGCCAGTAGGTAGTTATAGTTAGGAACTAGTTACCATAGGAAAATTGCAACATTCTATTCCCAATAACTTTGGCGCCGATTGACGAATCTTTGCGAAATTTTCAAAACTCGTGGGGCGCTCCGGTCTGCTCCTATCTTGAAAGGTTCGGGGTGATTTGGCAAGCAGGGGCTGAGACAAAAGGGGTGTCCCAAAACGTGTTTGCCCCATGCAATTTTCCATAGGAACCTTTAGTCGCAGCTACAACCCGAACTGCTGAACGCAATTACACCAAATTTGGCAAAAAGTAGCCCTTCGTTTAGAGTCGTGCCTTTTAGTTAAATGGTGTAAATCCGTTCAGTAGTTTTTAAAATATTAATGGAAAAAGAAATATATATCTGGGCGGAGCCTAACCACACATCTCATCGTGAGATCTGATTGGCTGTCAGCACTTTATCCAAGAAGTGTTGGCAGCTATCTTGGGACCAATATACATGATAGCACCTCATTAAAAAGCATTGCAATTAATAGAAGGTTTTAAGACTTTAGTTACATTATAAATTATTTCTTGATGGTACCATACTCATTTTAGGAATTGTGGTGTGTTCTAAGGTGATTTTACCATGTGAAAAAGCCTCCTGCTGGGATATCATCAATCATGTTTGAGAGAAAACTATTTTCTCATGCTTTTCCCACAGAGGATTGGAAGGAGATCTATAAGCTAAACTGAGAGCAAATTTTCTGTAAATTCACATTATCTTTCTCAGTCATGTGAGAATGAAGTCTGACATTCTCAGTAAAACATGTACATCCAACAAGGGCAGAGACTGTCAGTTGATTCCTTTGTGTTCTACTGAAGCTTCCCAGAGTGTTCTAAAGAACAACTAGAACACTAACAGTTCTACTTATGACAAACGTATTGCACTCCTGAAGCCATCTTGATTGGAATAAAGCGGTAACTCTTAAAACATTTAATTTAAAAAGGAAGAAAATGAGGGAGTTTAATTTGCCATAGAAAGTATGATTAGTGCTGCAGAAAAAAAAATTAGGGCACATTTTGAGTGACTTCTCAAATCCTCTTCTATTTCATTAAACAAATCTGACATGCAGACTGAAACATGCACTTTCAATACCAGCAGCAGACTTCCCTTTTGAGCAGTAGCTTTACTACAATGATCTAATGAGCAACTAGAATGCTTACATTCTGGATTTATGGCAAATGTGTGACACATCTGAATGCCTTCTTGATGGAATCAAAGTAAAAAAATGAAGGTATTTCCTACTGAGAAGGCTGTAGTAAATGAGGAAATTAGGAAACTTCATAACAAATAAGTCTCCCAAGATGGCCACCAGAGACAAAAGAGCCCAAATGTAAGATCTCTCTGACCCCAAGTTACAGGAAGAAGCCCGGGGAATTTTTCTCCAAGAGGTACTGAGAGAAAAATCTAAATTGTCAACAGTTTTACAGGACAGAGTTAGAAAAAAATGGGAAGCCAGCAAGTTAGCTCACTTTGAATACAGTGAAGGTTGTAGTAAGTTGTTGGCCTGGAAAGCAAAAAAAGAACAGGTGAGAAACAGGATTTACCAGATCCAAAGTGACTGTACAGGCGCCCTTACCACTAACAATGAGGAGATCCAACAAGCCTTTCATAATCACTATAGTAAGGTGTACCATGAAGATTTAAAACCTACTCAGGAAGAGGTCCAAGCATGGCTATCCCAAGTTTTAATCATTTCAGCCGATAAATTTTTTAAATGTTTGAATCAGGAGATAAAGGAAGGGGAAGTGGAGCTTGCATTACGACAAGGGAAGAAGGCCAAAGCCCCGGGCCCGGACGGGTTACCTTCTGAGGTTTATAAAGCTTTGGCGAACACACTAATACCCTTCCTCTTGGAGATTTTCAATGATCTTTTTATTAAGGGCGCTGAAATGCCAGCCTCATGGAACGAGGCTAATATCTCGTTGATTCTAAAGCCTGGAAAAAACCCAATAAATTGCGACTCACGTCGGCCAATTTCTTTATTAAATTGTGACTACAAGATCTTCACAAAAATATTGGCTGATAGATTGAACGGTCCTATGGTAGAGCTGATCCACACGGACCAGAAAGGATTTATTCGTGGAAGGTTCCTAAAGGAACTAACTCACTCACTAATAGTTTCGATAGACCTTGCAACCACCTACGAGCTCCCATTGGCGGTAATTGCTTTGGATGCCACTAAGGCTTTCGATCGAGTTAATTGGCCCTTCCTACAAGCAGCAGCAAGGTCAGCAAACCTGGGTTTAAACTTCTGCAGAATACTGGGAGCTATATATATCCATCCAAAAGCCAGATTGTTGGTTAACGGTTCTTTAACAGACCCAATTTTTATCAGTAGAGGTACGCGAAAGGGGTGTCCTCTATCACCGCTTTTGTTTAATCTGTATATAGAGCCTCTGGCTAGAAGAATCAGGGAAGATCCTGAGATCATACCTTTCCATTTCCAAGGTTGGAACAAGAAACTGGGCCTCTACGCAGATGACATTCTCATTTACACTACCAACTTGCATAAAACTATGGGTAATATTAACGCACTAACAAGGGATTTTGGGAAGGCATCGGGCTACAATGTAAATAGAAGTAAGACGGAAATTATGTCTTGGAACTTAGAAGGGGGAGAAGGAGGTCAAAAGGTGGTAATGAGATACTTGGGTGTTTTGATCCCGCAAGATCTTTCTAAACTAACAAAAATGAATTTCGAGAAGGCAAGGAAAGAGATTAATGGGCTTTTACAAATCTGGGCGCACCTTCAACTCACTTTGCTTGGCCGAGTCAATTTAATAAAAATGATGGTGCTCCCAAAACTATCTTTTTTGTTTGATGCCGTCCCCCTACCATTTGAAGAAGCACTTAAAAAACCGCAGGGCCAAATAAATTCTTTTATTTGGGCAAGTAAAGGCCCAAGAATAGCCTGGAAGAAGCTGAGACGGAGGGTGGATAAAGGTGGCTTAGCATTGCCAGATTTGCAATTTTATTCATGGGCATTTCTACTAAAAAATGGAAAGATGCTTTTTAATACTCCCACAATATCGGAACTTGGAAGGATGTTTGATGTTATGGCAAGTCAGGAGTCTGGAACCAGCCAGGGCTTTTTGTTTAAGTACTCTGACCCCAAATACTTTAAGAAAGTCAGGCTGAAGATCCTGAAAGGCCTGGCAGAGACTTGGTACAGGGTCAGAAAGGCTCTGAAGATACCTTATTATAGCTCCATGGCTCCCATCTGGGACTCACCAGGTTCACCGGGTTGGGCTAAAGATATTCTAGCCAGACCACTGAAAGAGGCAGGCCTAACCAGATGGAATCACATTCTGCCTGAAGCACAATTAATAAGCTGGGATACTTGTAATCAGCTAACGAACCAACAGATATCTAGATTCAAGTATATCCAAATACAAAGCTGGTGTCAAGATCCTATCACTGTGATAGGAAAACAGAACGATCTGGAAGATGCATTTATGAAAGAAGTAACTATTAAAAAGGAGCTGGCTATGATTTATTGGCTGATGGTTGAATTGGAAGATGGAGCTTTCACTCTCTCAACAGAACTATGGGGAAGATGCTTGCCGGGGCCGTCGCTGGAAAATATGTGGCAAGTATCAATGTCTATGCTTTTTAAAACTGTTAAATCTGCGCATCTAAGAAGAAATCACCTTTTCTCCATCCATAGAGCCTATTGGACACCACAGAGGCTGTCTAAGTTTGGAAGAGGAGGTGATGTGGCATGCCCTAAGTGTGGGAGCCTGAAAGAAGACGATGTTCACATGTTCCTAGAATGTCCCGAGATCCAGGTATTTTGGAAAGACGTGAGTAGTGCTCTGTCCAAGATGCTAGACATCAATATTAAGGTAAGCATCTCGACGGTCATCTTCGGATGTGTGGACTCCTTGGAAAAGGTCACGGTTAATAATTCTAAGTTGTTCTTTTATGCCATGTTATTGGCACGCAGAGAGATCTGTAAGCAATGGCTAGCTGCATTCCCTCCTAAATTCTCTGATTGGGTGCTTTCTATCAAATATGTGCCTGGGCTGGATATGAGAGCTTTTAAGAATCACCATTTCTGGTCTCCCGCTTTGGAGTGGTGTGAGCAGCAAAACACTTTCTAATATCCGATGATTACGCCTGCTAAGCCTCGACCGGCTACCTTGGCATTTCTCCATTTGATGCTTCCCATTCAGTGCTCAGGCGCTTGGGGGAATGCGGTGGAGAGAAAAGCGGGAAGGTGAGGTGGACTGCTATGCTCTCAAAAACCCGGGCCATAAAGCGATGGAGCTGAGCATCCTCTCCTCCCCTTCCTGTTTCCGGTTTTTCCAGCACGCAAGCACAGAGGGCCACGGCTATGTCCAGTTAGGTGTGCAAATGGAATCTGGTTATCTTTTCCTGAGGCATATGAGGAAAAAAAAAAAATAAAGAGCCCAAATGTAGCACAAATATCACCCAGATGTAGCCCACGTATAGCCCAATGACATAATGTCCCAGAGTGTTCTATAGAACAACTAGAGCGTTAACAGTCTTACTTATGACAAAAGTATGGCACACCTGAAGCCATCTTGATTGGAATAAAGTGGTAACACATAAAACATTTAATTTTCAAAGGAACAAAATGAGGGGGGTCATTTTGCCATAGAAATTATGATTAGTGCTGCAGAAAGAAACGTTAGGGCACATGTTGACTTCTCAAATCCTCTTCTATTTCATTAAAAAAAATCTGACATGCAGACTGAAACATGCACTTTGAATTTCAGCAGCAGACTTCCCTGGTGAGCAGTAGCTTTACTACAGTGATCTAATGAGCAACTAGAGTGCTAACATTCAGAATTTATGGCAAATGTGTGACACATCTGAATGCCTTCTTAATGGAACCAAAGTCAAAAACTGAAAGTATTTCCTACTGAGGAGACTGCAGTAAATGAGGAAATTAGGAAACTTCATAACATATAAGTCTCCCAATATGGCCACCAGAGACAAAAGAGCCCAAATGTAGCACAAATATCATCCAGATGTAGCCCACGTATAGCTCAATGACAGAATGTCCCAGAGTGTTCTTAAGAACAACTAGAGCGCTTACTGTCTTACTTATGACAAAAGTATGGCACACCCGAAGCCATCTTGATTGAAATTAACTGGTAACACTTAAAACATTTAATTTAAAAAGCAACACAATGAGGGGGTTCATTTTGCCATAGAAATTATGATTAGTGCTGAAGAAAGAAAAATTAGGGCACATTTTGAGTGACTTCTCAAATCCTCTTCTATTTCATTAAAACATTCTGACATGCAGACTGAAACATGCACTTTTAATACCAGCAGCAGACTTCCGTGGTGAGTAGTAGCTTTACTACAGTGATCTAATGAGCAACTAGAGTGCTAACATTCAGAATTTATGGCAAATGAGTGACATATCTGAATACCTTCTTGATGGGATCAAAGTAAAAAACTGAAAGCATTTCCTACTGAGGAGACTGCAGTAAATGAGGAAATTAGGAAACTGCATAACAAATAAATCTCCCAAGATGGCCACCAGAGACAAAAGAGCCCAAATGAAGCACAAATATCATTCAGATGTAGCCCAATGAGAGAAGTGTGCAAAACACCTTTTCTTTTTTGTGTTTTTGCAGTTTTATATAGTGCAGACTTGTCAGGTATTGGAGTGCTTTACATGAGCATTGGTTACATCATACAAGAACAAATTCATTTTGGTTGTAGACATGGGGAGATTAAGTGATTTGACCAGAATCACAGAATGTCGAGCTGAAGCAGAAACTCCAACCTGGTTCCCCAGTTGCAAAGTCTGCAGCTCTGGAAGTAACACCACGCCCTCTCCCCTAAGTGCAACATTTAATCAAGTGGTCAACTGGATAAAAAAACATAAAGATAACAAATAATTTAAAAGTGCTTTGTTGCTATTTGAAAACTCAGAAAATATGTCCTCATTTTAGTTTTTTAGAGCACTAACTATCATTTTGATGTAAATAAGACCCTCTCATATATGTAATTTCTAAAGGAAATGCTCTAGGTATTACAGTTTTGATTACGTCAAGATGACGTCAGGCGTTTCACACTTTTGTAATAAATATGGAATGTTAGCAATCTAGTTGTTCATTAGTATACTGTTGAGAGGCAGAGGCCAGGGGCACGGACTCTGAAAACGGAAGGCAGGTAGGAAGGTGAAGAGGCAACAATTTGACCACACTGGGCAGGCAGGAAGGGCAGTGGCAGCACAACAGACTATGAAGGGCAGTAGAAAGGGGGCAGGGGCAACAAACCAACAATACAGGACTGGCAAGAGAGGCTGTGGCAATATAATAGACCAATAGACCCGATTCAGCCAGGAAACGTCTAATGTTTTTAAGCCCAAATGGGCTTTATTTGATCTGTCTCCTGTCTACAATCTCCTCTTTTTCAATGTAAGTCGAAGGGGAAAATCAATACTCCAGGTTTTTTTCAAAATCTCCCTCTTACCAAGTTCAAAATGTTAGCAAGTATGGTACATTGGATCATGGAAGGCAGGAGGAATTGGGGTAGGGGCATGGACTCGGATAACAGAGTACAGGAGGGACATGGAGAGGTGCACCAAACTGACCCTACAGGGCAGGCATCAGGGTTTGCTGCAGAACAATACACCACACAGGGCATGCGGGTCAGGAGTGCAGCACAACAATCCATAGAAAGCAATAGGGAGGGGACATGACCATGCACATGGACAACAGAGAACAGAGGGGAAAGAGGCAATGGTAGCTAGCTGACCATAATGGACAGACAGGAGAGAAAGCTGCAGCAAACAGACCATAAAGGGCAGGAGGGACGGATCAGGGGCATTACAATGGAACAGACAAGCCAGGAGGGAGGGAATAGGGGTCTGCACATGGAAGCAGAGGGCTGGGGGCAAGGGGACAGGGCAGGAGCAGCAAGATGACCATGGAGGTCAGGCAGGATGGGCACTAGAAGCAAGACACGCCATGGAGAGCAACAGTGAGACTATGATGGCATACACACAGACCATGGAGGGAAGGTGGGGGGGGTCAGGGGCAGCTAGCTGACCACACAGGGAAGGTGGGAGGGGCCGTGACAGCCCAGAAGACCATGCAAGGCAAGCGGGAGGGTTAGTGGCAGCACAATGGCTATGATGGGCAAGAAGGAGGGTGCAGGGGCGTGCACAAAGGACCATGGAGGATAGAAGGGAGGGTCAGGAGGACCTGGGCACAGACAAGAGAGTTCAGGGGAAGGGGCCTCACAACAGACCATGCGGGGCAGGCAGGAGGAGCAGTTGCAGCACAACAGACCAGGGAGGGCAGAAGGGTGTGGCAGTAAAATGGACCATGGAGGACAGGAGGAAGGGGATAGGGGCATGGAATGTGGACAGGCAGGACGGAGGTGGCAGGGACAGGTTACAGTCATCTGACAATGCTAGGCAGGTGGGAGGGGAGTGGCAGCTCAACAGAACACTCAGAGTAGATAGGAGTGGCAGGTCCATGGAACATGGTGGGCACAAAGGGTGACGCAGGGACATGCACAAAGACATCGGAGGGCAGGGGGAAGGAGAATAGGGGCAGCAAGCTAAGCTCAGAGGCTAAGCAGGAGGTCAAAGATGGGGCATAGAATTGGGCAATAGAGGGCAGGAGGAGTGGACTGGTACATCATGCTAAATGGATGGCAGTGGCAGCACATCAGACCATGCATGGCAGGAGGGAGGAGGCTAGTCCATGGATTCAGACAACAGAGGATAGGGAGGAGGTGGATGGGGTGGCAAGCTAACGGTTCAGAGAAGGCAGGAAGGCCAGTGTCAGAACAACGGCCACATAGGGCTGTAATAAGTGAGCAGGGACATGTACTTGGACAATGGATGGCTAGGAGGAGGGAAGGCAGGAGCAGCAAGCTTGGGTGGGGGCAGCACAATGCCAGGCCCTGCTTCCAACCCCCCACCATCCATTGTGATATGCATCTTACTTAACATTAAAAAAAAAACTAGAAATTTGCTGAATAAAACAAAGATTACAGGGACGGTATAGTTAGACTCAGATTTCGCTCATACACAACCAGTGAAATTCATCAGTTATAGTTATCTGAGCTAACTATAACTTACGCCCTCGCAATGTACTGCTAATGACCTCAGACATTACATCATTCAATGCATGGTCAGTTACATCACTCATGACATCACTCATGACATCTCAAATGAGCTGAGAATGGAATCGAACTATAATTGCTAGAACTTTATTTAGGGATAGTGTGTATATATTAACACCCTTTTTTTCCTTTTCTTTCGTGTAAGAACCATTATAATACGCAACGTGCACAGATTAATATGGCCGATATCCTTTCACTTTAAAGTAATGTGTAGTCCATTGTTTATGTTGATATTTGCAATTCTAAGTATGTTTATTATGAATAAGTCACGTTGACAAACCTACAGGTATGGCGGTCACGGGGCAAGATATGCTGAAATTACATTGTGTGCATATTAACACTTGTTTTCTTTTCTTTCTTGTATCAATTCCTGAATTTTCACATCGTAACCAGGCCAATATGTCCACCAGCTTTTTGGATTAAAGTAGTATGTAGTCCTTTGTTAATGTTGGCAACTGGAGGCATTTGTACATTTAAATAAGGATGCTATAATGACGTCTTGTTTCGTTATCAAGGCTCGGACGAGCCGAAATGCGTTGATCACGTCGTTTGCAGATTAAATACTTCCAAACTACAACCTGAGTGCTGATTCCTTCATTGTAAGAGTGAGAGGAGATTAAAGACATATATATAAAATTCACTGAAAAAAACACAAGTTTCAGGGACATTATAGTTAGAAATTAGTATTTAAAAAACCTCAGAAATTCACTGAAAAAACCACAGGTTTCATGGACGTCATAGAGAAATTTGGCCGTTATAGTTAGTTGTGCTAAATATAACTCGCGCCCCCGCAATGCACTGCTGATGACGTCACATATTACATCATTCATGACATGGTCAGTGACATCACTGATGACACCACTGATGACATCTCAAATGACATCACTGATGACTTCATCTATGTGATCATCTGATGCACCTCCTCACACCCTAAAATACAGACTACCATTTTCGAAACCATAGACACACCAATTCTAGTACAGTTACAATATTCTGTGCACTATGCATGCATACCTCTAATCAGCTATATAGCATTGATACAGTCTTTTAAATACTCAGTACCTATGCAGTCTAGGAATCCTACTGTCTGTCCCATGCACTTGTCCATTCACCCATCCAGCACTATGTGTGTATTCTATCACTCTGCCAATACCTAAGCACTTATACATTTAGCATGCACTCTCTTTGCAGCACTGAAATTACTCCAGTTATTTGTCATATACTTAAGGAATGGCCTAGCCACTAACCAAGTACAGGTACAATGTTTTGTACACTATGCATGCAGACCTCTAACCAGCTACATACTATTGATACGCTCTTCTAAATACCCAGTTAGTACCTATGCAGTGTTGGAATCCTTCTGTCTGTGCCATGTATTTCTCCAATCACCCATCCAGCACTATCTACGTATCCTATCTGCCAGTACCTAAGCATTTATAAATTCAACATGTACTCTCTTTGCAGCACTGAAATTATTCTAGTTACTAGTCATGTACCTAAGGTATGGCCTAGCCAGAAAAACTAGTACAGCTACAATATTCTGTGCACTATGCATGCAGACCTCTAATAGGCTACATAGCATTGATACAGTCTTTTAAATACTCAGTTAGTACCTATGCAGTCTAGGAATCCTTCTGTCTGTCCCATACACTTCTCCATTCATACATCCAGCACTATCTACATATCCTATCACTTCACCAATACCTAAGCACTTATAAATTGAGCATGCACTCTCTTTGCAGCACTGAAATTACTCCAGTTATTAGTCATATACTTAAAGAATGGCGTAGCCACTAATACAAGTGCAGATACAATATTTTGTACACTATGCATGCAGACATTTAACCAGCTACATACTATTGATACGCTCTTCTAAATACCTAGTTAGTACCTATGCAGTCTAGGAATCCTCCTGTCTGTCCCATACATTTCTCCAATCACCCATCCAGCACTATCTACTTATCCTATTACTCCACCAATACCTAAGCACTTATAAATTCACTATACACTCTGTTTGTAATACTGTAATTATTCTAGTTACTAGTCATGAATTTATGGCATGGCCTGGCTACTAACACAAGTACATCTATAATATATTTTGCACTATCCAAGCAGACCTCTAACTAGCTACATACTATTGTTACACTCTTCTAAATACCCAGTTAGCACTTATGCAGTGTAGTAATCGTCCAGTCTGTCCCATGCACTTCTTTAATCACTTATCTACCACTATCTACTTATCCTATCACTCCACCAATACGTAAGCACTTATAAATTCACTATACACTCTGTTTGTAATACTGTAATTATTCTAGTTACTAGTCATGTGAATAAGGAATGGCCTAGCCAGTAAAACTAGTACAGCTACAATATTCTGTGCACTATGCATTCAGACCTCTAATCAGCTACATAGCTTTGATACAGTCTTTTAAATACTCAGTTAGTACCTATGCAGTCTAGGAATCCTTCTGTCTGTCCCATACACTTCTCCATTCAACCATCCAGCACTATCTACGTATCCTATCACTCTGCCAATACCTAAGCACTAATACATTTAGCATGCTCTCTCTTTGCAGCACTGAAATTACTTCAGTTATTAGTCATATACTTAAGGAATGGCCTAGCCACTAACACAAGTGCAGGTACAATATTTTGTACACTATGCATGCAGACCTCTAACCAGCTACATACTATTGATACGCTCTTCTAAATACCTAGTTAGTACCTATGCAGTCTAGGAATCCTCCTGTCTGTCCCATACATTTCTCCAATCACCCATCCAGCACTATCTACTTATCCTATTACTCCACCAATACCTAAGCACTTATAAATTCACTATACACTCTGTTTGTAATACTGTAATTATTCTAGTTACTAGTCATGAATTTATGGCATGGCCTGGCTACTAACACAAGTACATCTATAATATATTTTGCACTATCCAAGCAGACCTCTAACTAGCTACATACTATTGTTACACTCTTCTAAATACCCAGTTAGCACTTATGCAGTGTAGTAATCGTCCAGTCTGTCCCATGCACTTCTTTAATCACTTATCTACCACTATCTACTTATCCTATCACTCCACCAATACGTAAGCACTTATAAATTAAGTGTTCACTCTGTTTGCAGCACTGTCATCATTCCAGTTACTAGTGGTATTCTTATAAAATGACCTAGGCACCAACACAAGAACACATAAAATATTCTGTGCATAATCCCTACAAATCTCTAAGCAGATACATACTATTGGTCCACTCCATTAAATACTGAAGTAGTACCCATACAGCGTAGGATACCTCTTTCAATGCATGCTGCATTCCATAGCATACATTGAAAGAGGAAAATGCCTTTACTGATTGTTTTAGTGCATGAAGGTGTCCCTTCCTGCACAAAAACAATCTCCACACGACACAGACATCCTTGCACCATGGTGCAAGGGTGCCTGTGTCACCACATGGCTGCAGCAGTACAGAGGGAAGCACAAAGTTGCACCATATTCATGTACATATGTCACATCCCTGTGCTTCGGAAGTGCCACAGTGCAGTGCAGCTAAAGAGCTTGCAGTGTCACGCTGCAGTACTTCCTCATAAGTCCTCACCTGTAAATTCACCATACACTACTAATGCATTCCTACAGTCAATCATGCTGTATACATATATTCAACCAAACTTTCACACATTACCTTGCAATTATAGTTCTTTCTTTAACCAGATAAGGTAGTTCTGATAAGAACTTTTTTTTTTCTTTTTTCTATTGTATTTTTTTTAACAATTTTGTATTTTTTTTGGTGTTTTTTCAAAAAATGAACAAAAAAAAGAACGAATAAAACAGGAAACATTTGGAATTACTTATCATTCCAAAAACAAAAAAAAACAAAAATGAACAACGATGGTTGCGTTGCGCAGCACAAACTGCATCCACCGACTGCTCACCGAAGCATATACGTTTCTTACACTTCACGCAGTGTTGCTCGAGAAAGGTGAATTCTGGCCTAATGTCCATTGCAGGTGTTCCTGAGGACGCTCCAGATGTACTTGCCACAGCAGGTGAGGGGTTCAAAGCAGCTCGTCTCATTTCCTCCCGAGCAAGATTGAGAGGATGTGTGGTCCGGAGATGCTTGTACTGAGAAGCAGTGCCACAAGAGTATTTTTTTTCACTGACTCTTGACAGGATTCGGTCACAAATTTTGCACGTCACCTTTCTCACATTTACTTTCTTTTCTCCAGGTGGAAAAGTGAAGAATTTCCACACAACAGATTCCGGCCTCTGTGGACGTGGTGCCTCCTGCAAGAATTCTTCTTCAGAAGATACTTCCTCCTGCTGCTGCTGCTGTCCAGATGCCATTTTGTTTGATATTTTTTTAAAACACCAAAAAACCAAGCAAAAAGGGTTATTGTAAGAAAAGAGATGTCTCTCTAAAGATGCTCGAACAAGAATGATTAAAATGGGTGGGGTCCTTCAATAGTTACAGTGGGAAATGTTATGAACCAATGAAATCTTTTTTTTTTAGGTCACATGGGATCCGCACACTCTGCGCTCACGAAGCACGCACCCAACGCGACTTCGCAAAAATAAATTTAAAAATAATATAAGTTTATTATAAGTACAAATATATTATTTTTATGAATATCTTAGTCTCTTGCCCTAATATATATATTAAACACACATACATTTCATTTTAGAACTTTAAAGAAATTCGCTGGAGTCGCGAATCCAGCGCGCCCCAGCACGTATATGACCTGCCACCGTGCAAGTGTCACGTACCGTAATGCGCATGTGTCGCAAATGCGCGAGAGCAGGAGTCGCAGGCTGGTCGCATACCAATCACGCACATCACGTAATATTTAAATGTATATGATGTAACTGAAAAACACGCAGCCGTCGCACACCGTACGCAGATCCTTCATGTCGTTTCTAAAATGGCGGCTAGAATCCACGCACCCACCGTGATTTGTACGCTTTAAAAAAGAAAATAATATAAATATATTAAAATAAAAAAATAAAACAAAAATATTAAACAATATTTCAGTTGTAATTTTTTTAAAGATTTTTTTTGCATTTTTCAGAAAAATATATAATGTTATTTAATGAATAAAATATTTATAATTAAACAGTTAAAAAACTGTAGAAAATCAGTACAAAAAAATAGGTATAACTACTATTACACTGAAAAATTAGAATTATAAAAAACCTCTGAAATTCACTGAAAAAACCATAGGTTTCAGAGACGTTATAGCTAGAAATTAGCATTTAAAAAACCTTAGAAATTCACAAAAAAAAACATAGGTTTCAGGGGTGTTATAGTTAGCTGGACATTTCACCTGTACAAAACCATAGAAATTCCTCCGTTATAGTTAGTTCTGCTAACTATAACGTAGAAGTAGAAGCATGGGTCTGCCAGTATGTGTGTGAATATGTGCATAGGTATATGATTGTCTCTATGCATGCCTGAACAGGTCTGTGAGTGGGTGTGTGAGTGAATAGGTGGGTCTGTGAGTGCCTCTATGGGTCTGTGAGTGGATGTGTGAGTACCTGCATGGGTCTGTGAGTGTCAAGAATGGCAAGACGTGTTCCTGCACGGTTTCCCCTGGTTCTGATCGCAAAAGAAAACTTTTCAATTACCCTTGGAGTCGGCTGTTTCACTTCCCTTCCTTCAGACGTTCCCAAAAGAAGACTAGTCTGTTAAAGACCATTACCAACAGGGCGCCCGTTCTCAGGGCGGTCTGTGGGTTAGCGGTCTAGTGTTTGACAGGCAGTTGGTTTGAACGTGCGCGCGTTCCCTGACCGCGGCGCACTTCAACTGTAGAAATTTGTGAGGAGGCTGTGCCGTTCGAGTCTCTCACAGAACTTCCTGAAAGTATTCGTTGGGGGTTGAGAAAGTTATTCTCTGCTGCCTAACAGATTCCGGAGGTGGAGATAGTAGTCCTCTATCTCATCTCTTGTCACTAGAACTTTCCTGTTATTTCCAGTGAGTGGAAATTCTCCAGAGTCTCTACCAGTGGTGTCTTGTGGAAGGACTTTCAAGGCAGGAACTATCTCAGAGAAAAGGTCAACAGTCATTCCTCGGTGAGTGGCCAATTGTATAACGCGCTGGTATATGAGCAGTGTAGCGTTTTGAAGCGTTAATCAACTTAAGACTGTCAAGCTGCTAATATTCCCTTACAACGTTCCGAGTTGTTGAACAAGAAGCAGTCCCCATAGACTTCCTTAATCATTGTTTGGGGTGACTGACAGAAATCTCAAGAGAGAACAGTTCAGGCTACAGGCTTCTAGTTTCCCTGAGGAACTTTCTTCTGCAGTGCTGATAACCAGAAAAGAATCTACTTCTTCTCGTTGTATGTTAAATATATATATATATATATTGCTTACCACCAATTGCCGCAGCATAACCATCAGGCGCAGCAGTAATCATCAAGTGCAGCAGAACTATCAAGCGCAGCAGTACCATCAAGCGCAGCAGCAGCCATCAAGCATAGTTGCGCTTGCTTAGCGCGGAGCATAGAAAAAGCAACTGAAAAGAGAGAGGCTAATCCACAGTAGAAATCAGGTAAAAGTCAGGGCGTAGGGAGTGGGTAGTGAGGGCCTATAAGGGGACTTCCACTAATCCTCTGTTAACTTCATTTACAGATGCCAGAGTAACCACACTAGTCCAGGAGAAGCAGGCATCACAGTGGAGTCTCTCTATTATCCCATTCCCCTTTCCCCCTTCTTGCTGGAAGTGAATGTTATTCGCTATAGCGAGGCAGGGGAGCTGGGAAATTATCCTCAATTGAGTCCAGATCTTCAGTCCAGCTGTTCCCGTGGTGGAAGGGAATTTCAGGTGCGTGGTACCTTCTATCGCTTGTTCTTGACAGATTGAAGTGCCATTCAACTAAATCCCACCTGAGCAGTATGGCTGAGGGTCTGGATGTTAAGACATTGGCAGCAGTGCTAGAAAGAATTCAGGAACAGTTAAATGTCACCATGGAGGCAAATAAGACTCTCAGTGAAGAGGTCAGGAAGTCTAGTCAGGAAGCGAATTTCCTTAGACAGAGGGTGGAAGAATTGGTTTCCGGAGATAGTGCTGAGTTTAAGGCCCCAAAATCTTTCCATTTCTCGCCCACGTCATCTACGTCTGAACTGACCACTCAGGTTATCCATGCCATGTCTCCCACTATACCTTTGGCAGCCCCAGAAAGATTTACAGGTGACCCTCATAAGGCGCAAATTTTCCTCACCCAATGCTCTTTGCATTTCCTTTGCAAGCCAATAGTTTTTAAAGAGGACCAATCCAAGGTGGCCTTTGTACTGTCTTACCTGAGCGGAGATGCGGCAGCCTGGTCTATGCCGCTTGTGAGTTGCAATGACTCAATCCTGTATAACTTTGAGGAATTCAAGGAAGAATTTCTTCGCATTTTTGATCGTCGCACAGTGTCACAAACGACAGACAATGAACTTTTGGATCTCAGACAAGGGAGTCGGGAGTTAGTAGCCTATATTGCCCAGTTTAATAAACTAATAGTGGAAACCAAGTGGCCAAAGGAAAAGAGGGCGGCCATTTTTTATCGAGGACTGAAAGATGAAATAAAAGATGGGTTGGCACAAATCCCTAGGAGGCCCACAGACGTGTCAGAATTAATGGACCTTGTACTTCAGATTGACTCGAGGCAAAATGAGAGGCGGAGTGAGCGTCGCAAGGAGGTACGGCCTTTCCTTCCGCGTTTCGACAGAGCCAGGTCTGATCCGGTTAAGTCATCTGAGACAACTTCGGGGGAAGAACCAATGCAAATTGGGTCAGTTAGGGGCCCATTAACTAAGGAGGAAAGGGAGAGGCGACGTAATGGAAAGTTGTGTATGTATTGTGGAACTGCCGGGCATTTTGTCAAGGAATGTCCACGAAAGCCAAAGATCAGCACAGTGCCAAAAGACAAGCCCCACCAGTAGGAGGAGTTGCTCTGGTGGGCGCAGAAGAGAAGTCAACTCCAGATCCGCAAATGCTTGCTAATACCCTTCAGTCCGCGGCCCCTCATTTGATTATCCCCTGTTGGATAAAATTTGGAATAAAAGCTATGGAGAACATCTCTGTTATGATTGATTCTGGGGCAACGGGGAATTTCTGCGACATAAAATTTGCCAAATCCCTAGGAATCCAGTTTGTCCGCAAAATCAAGCCAGAACCGGTGCGGGCTGTCGACGGCACAAATCTCTCTTCTGGCCCCATCACTTGGGATACTGAAGAAATCATCTTGGAAGGTCCAGGGAGCCATAGAAGCATTTTAAAGTTTGCTTTGATTGATGCCCCTCAGTTTCAGCTGATTTTGGGGTTGCCCTGGCTCACGGAACACAACCCAAGGATTGACTGGGCAAGAAGATCGGTGGAAATGAGCTCGGATTATTGCAAGGAACATTGCTTTCAAGGAGAGGAAACCCATCTCCAGCCCTCCCAAGCAACGTTATTGGCGGAGCCGTCCTTGGTGGTCTGTGCTTTGGAGGTTCCAGCAATTCCAAGCGAATATCTGGATTTGAGAGATGTATTTGATGAACAGGAGGCCAATAAATTGCCCCCACATAGGGAGTATGATTGTACCATAGAATTGGAACCAGGGGCACTCTTGCCGTGCAGTAGAATCTATGCCCTCTCTGAAGCTGAGAATGTACATCTGAAGGAGTATCTGGATCGATATCTAGCTAATGGATTCATCCGGCCCTCTCAGTCTCCGGCATCTTCTCCTTTATTTTTCATTCCTAAGAAGGATGGGAAGCTTCGCACATGCATAGATTATCGTGCCTTGAACCAGGTGACAAAGAAGAACCGATACCCGCTACCACTGATTTCGGAACTTTTAGATCAGGTGAAGGATGCTTGCATCTATACTAAGTTGGACCTTCGCGGAGCCTACCATTTGGTTAGAATGGCTGAGGGGCATGAGTGGAAGACAGCTTTCCGGACGCGGTTCGGCCTCTTTGAGTACCAGGTAATGCCATTCGGCCTGTGCAATGCCCCAGCTGCCTTTCAGCATTTTGTAAATGATATCCTTCGAGAATTCCTTGACCGCTTTGCAGTGGTATATATTGATGACATCCTTGTTTTCTCTGCTAATATGGAAGAACATGTACAACATGTGCGCGCCATTTTGAAGAAGTTGCTAGATCATCAGCTTTTTGTCAAGTTGGAAAAATGCGTTTTTCACACCACAGAGGTTGAATTTCTGGGATTCATTTTGTCTCCTGAAGGAGTGGCCATGGACGATTCCAAGGTAAAAGCAATAAGAGACTGGCCCCCTCCACAAAATGTCAAGGAAATACAAAGATTCGTTGGATTTGCTAATTTCTACAGGCGATTCATTTCAAATTTTTCGGAGAAAGTTCGTCCAATCACTCTCCTTTTGAGGAAAAAAGAACCTTTTGTGTGGGGACCAGTGACGGAGGAAGCCTTTCAGTCTTTAAAAAGGGCCTTCACTTCCGCTCCAATTCTGCAGCATCCAAACATAGAGGAACCATTCTATGTGGAGGCGGATGCTTCTGATCAGGCGATTGGAGGAATTCTGTCGCAGAGACATCGAGAGACTGGCCAACTTCATCCAGTTGCTTACAGGTCACGGAAGTTAACAGCGGCTGAAGTCAATTATTCCATTGCAGACAAGGAACTATTGGCAGTGAAAGATGCTTTTCAGGACTGGCGGCATTACTTATTAGGGGCCAAGCATGAAGTAACAGTCTATACAGACCATAGAAATCTGCAGTTCCTGAAGTCTGCGCGAACACTTTCGCCACGACAATTGCGATGGTCATTGTTTTTCGCAGATTACAACTTCGTTTTGACATACAAACCAGGAGCAGACAATGGAAAGGCAGATGCCTTGTCCCGGCTAAATTCAAGTGAGCAAAGAGAAACTTCCCGAGAAGTTCCCATAATTCCTGAGGAAAAGATAATTGGGGCAATACTTTATTCAGAATTGGAAGAGAAGATCAGAGATTCAATGTCGCAAGAAGATCTGGCAAAATGGTTGAAAGAGGACCCAGAGAGAGAAAGCAGAGATGGGAAACCCTATCATCACGGAGTATTGTTCGTTCCACAGGCTGATCTACAAGGAAGAGTCATACAGCATTGTCATGATGATCCTTTGGCCGGCCACAAAGGGGTCACGAAGACCATTGAATTGATCAAACGAGACTTTTGGTGGCCCGGTCTGGAAGCTCAGGTGAGACAGTATGTGGCATCTTGTGCTAGTTGTGTCAAGGGGAAGGCCGTAAGACAAGCCCCACAAGGGTTACTTCAACCTTTGCCCATAGCACCAGCTCCTTGGCACACCATCTCAATGGATTTTATTGTGGATCTTCCTTCTAGTCAGGGGTTGTCCGTAATATGGGTGGTGGTAGATCATTTCACCAAGATGGCTCATTTTGTTCCATTGAAATCCCTCCCAACTTCAACTCAGCTTTCCACTCTGTTTACTCAACACATAGTCAAGGCACATGGGATTCCAAAGGTGGTCATATCCGATAGGGATCCTCAATTCATTTCACGATTCTGGAGAGCCTTCCTAGACAAATTAGGGGTGGATTCTCGTTTGTCCACCAGTTTTCACCCACAGACTGATGGGCAAACGGAGAGAGTAAATCAAGAGCTGGAGCAATATTTGCGCTTGTACTTGATGGATCAGGAGGGAGATTGGCCAGAGTTAATTTGGGCAGCTGAATTTGCATATAATAACGCAGTTCACTCTACTACCGGATTTTCCCCATTCTTTTTGAATTCAGGTCGACACCCCAATACCTTAGTGAATAGGTCTGAAAGTCTTGTACCAGCTGTAGAAGAGAAGGTGCGTAAATTACAAGAGACTTATAAGGTAGCAACTCGGAACTTGATTAAGGCAAAGGCAACACAGAAGGTGCAGGCAGACAAGAAAAGAAGGAAGAATCCCGTTTTTGAGCCAGGGGACAAGGTTTGGCTATCTACTCGATACATGCGCCTCAAGGGGAATCGGAAATTCCAGCCTAGATTTGTAGGTCCATATGAGGTAGAAAGGATGATGAACTCAGTTACAGTGAAACTCAAGCTTCCCATTAGTCTAAAGATTCACCCAGTGTTCCATGTATCGTTAGTAAAGAAAAACCCCGTGGGTATGAGAATGGGTTTGCCTCCAGCTCCAGTTCACAGACAGGCTGGAGAAGAATTTGAAGTCAAGAGGATTCTAGACTCAAAACTGAAGAAAGGAGAAGTTTTCTATTTAGTTGACTGGAAAGGGTTTGGTCCGGAGGATCGTTCCTGGGAGCCCAGTTCAAATATCCATGCCCCTAGATTGGTTCGTGAATTTCATAGGACATGTCCCAATAAACCAAAGGAGAGCGGAGGGGAGTTCTTGGTGGGGGGTACTGTCAAGAACGGCAAGACGTGTTCCTGCACGGTTTCCCCTGGTTCTGATCGCAAAAGAAAACTTTTCAATTACCCTTGGAGTCGGCTGTTTCACTTCCCTTCCTTCAGACGTTCCCAAAAGAAGACTAGTCTGTTAAAGACCATTACCAACAGGGCGCCCGTTCTCAGGGAGGTCTGTGGGTTAGCGGTCTAGTGTTTGACAGGCAGTTGGTTTGAACGTGCGCGCGTTCCCTGACCGCGGCGCACTTCAACTGTAGAAATTTGTGAGGAGGCTGTGCCGTTCGAGTCTCTCACAGAACTTCCTGAAAGTATTCGTTGGGGGTTGAGAAAGTTATTCTCTGCTGCCTAACAGATTCCGGAGGTGGAGATAGTAGTCCTCTATCTCATCTCTTGTCACTAGAACTTTCCTGTTATTTCCAGTGAGTGGAAATTCTCCAGAGTCTCTACCAGTGGTGTCTTGTGGAAGGACTTTCAAGGCAGGAACTATCTCAGAGAAAAGGTCAACAGTCATTCCTCGGTGAGTGGCCAATTGTATAACGCGCTGGTATATGAGCAGTGTAGCGTTTTGAAGCGTTAATCAACTTAAGACTGTCAAGCTGCTAATATTCCCTTACAACGTTCCGAGTTGTTGAACAAGAAGCAGTCCCCATAGACTTCCTTAATCATTGTTTGGGGTGACTGACAGAAATCTCAAGAGAGAACAGTTCAGGCTACAGGCTTCTAGTTTCCCTGAGGAACTTTCTTCTGCAGTGCTGATAACCAGAAAAGAATCTACTTCTTCTCGTTGTATGTTAAATATATATATATATATATTGCTTACCACCAATTGCCGCAGCATAACCATCAGGCGCAGCAGTAATCATCAAGTGCAGCAGAACTATCAAGCGCAGCAGTACCATCAAGCGCAGCAGCAGCCATCAAGCATAGTTGCGCTTGCTTAGCGCGGAGCATAGAAAAAGCAACTGAAAAGAGAGAGGCTAATCCACAGTAGAAATCAGGTAAAAGTCAGGGCGTAGGGAGTGGGTAGTGAGGGCCTATAAGGGGACTTCCACTAATCCTCTGTTAACTTCATTTACAGATGCCAGAGTAACCACACTAGTCCAGGAGAAGCAGGCATCACAGTGGAGTCTCTCTATTATCCCATTCCCCTTTCCCCCTTCTTGCTGGAAGTGAATGTTATTCGCTATAGCGAGGCAGGGGAGCTGGGAAATTATCCTCAATTGAGTCCAGATCTTCAGTCCAGCTGTTCCCGTGGTGGAAGGGAATTTCAGGTGCGTGGTACCTTCTATCGCTTGTTCTTGACAGTGAGTGGGTGTGAGAGTTCCGGTGTAGGCCTCCGAGTCAGTGTGAAAGTACCAGCACTGAACTGTGTGTGGGTGTGTGAGTGCCTGTATGGGTCTGTGAGTGGGTATAAGAGTGCCTCTGTGGGTCTGTAAGCAGATGGGTAAGTGGATGCATGGGTCTGTGAATGGTGGTGTGAGTACCTGCATTGGTCTGTGAGTTGGTCTGTGAGAACCTCTGAGGGCGAATGTATTTCTGAGTGGGTGTGTGAATGCCTCTGTGACTCTATCAGTGGATCTATGAGTGCCTGTGTGGTTCTGTCAGTGGGTGTGCGAGTGCATGTGTGGGTGTGTGAGTGGTTATGTGGGTCTGTAAGTGAATGTGTGAGTACCTATGTAGGTGTGTGAGCAAGTCTCTGAGTGCCTGTCTTGGTCTATGAATGAATGTGTGAGTACATGCATGGGTCTGTGACTGGGCCTGTGAGTGCCTGTGTTGGTCTGTGAATGGGTCTATCAGTGCCTACATGGGTACGTGAGTGAGTGTGTGAGTGCCTGTGTAGGTCTGTGAATGTTTGTGAGTGGTTGCATGGGTCTGTCAGTGGGTGTGAGAGTGCCTGTATGGGTGTGTGAGTGGATGTATGGGTATGTGAGTGAGTGAGTGTAAGAGTGCCTGTTTGTGGCTGTATGGGTCTATCAGTAGGTGTGTGAGTGCCTGAGTAGGTCTGTGTATGGGTGTTTGAGTGACTGCATGGGTCTGTCAATGGGTCTATGGGTGGCTGTATAGGTTGCTGAGTGGGTCTGTGAGTGCCTGCATGGGTCTATGAGTGGGTCTGCAAGTGTCTTTGTGGATCTGTGAGTAGGTGTTGAAGTGCCTATGTGGGTATGTGAGTGGGTCTGTGAGTATATGAGTCAATGCTTGTAAATGTCTGAGAGTGGGTGTGTGAGAAGCAATGTGGGTCTCTGCGTTCCGTGCATGGCTCTATGAATGGGTATGTGAATGCCTGCATAGGTCCGGGAATGGATTTTTGAATGCCTTCGTGGGTCTGTAAATGGGTGTGAGAGTACCTGTGTGGGTGTCCGAGTGGGTCTGAAAGTGTTTGTTTTTCAAAGTGCATCAACATTCACAAATCAATTGTGGATTTACAAAGGGGGGGCGCACTGAGCTTTGCTGCAGATCCGCTGGTTCCCAAAGTGGGAAAAAACAATGCAACTCAATTTCTTACCCAACATAAGTCCCTCTGACACTCCTTTATCACACCCGTGGGGTCAGGGTACCTCTACCCTGACCTCTTTCATCATTTTGCAGATAACTTTTCAGACCTCGGGACAGTTCCCTGATACGTAAAATGGTGACTGTAACCTCCCGGTCAAGTTGTGGTAAGCCCATCACAGAATTGCTGGTGGTGCATGGCTTCACAGGTCCACCGCGCTGTATCCGAGTCCCTAGATATACAATTTTACTTTGTTTAAAAACTCCTCAAGAACTGATGAGATTTATACCAATTTAAAAAATAGGGCACTTTCTGGACCATGAGCTACCTCTCTGCCAGATTTAGTGTAATTCCGTCCAACGGTTCGGGCTATAGTCATGTCTAAAAGCTCTATGGGGAACTGCATGGGAAACACACATTTCTTGACCCCCACCCCCACTTTTTCTCTGCCCCTGCTTGACGGATCATCCCAAACTTTCCATGCAGAAGTAGACTGAGTAGGACAAATACTTTTTTGGGGGTATTCTTCACAAACGTTAATCAAGCGGCACAAAAGTTATTAGCAAAACAAAAAACACTTTTCTATGAAAACTAGGTTCTAACTATAACTGCCTACCTATTATGGCCTCTAGATGAAGGAGAAAAATGAGGAAACACGAAATGATAAGCAAACACATTTGTGTTAGGAATGTAGAGGTTTTATCCTTAATGAATAACCATGAGCAGTGATAGTGTCCTTAACGGCAAAAATTAGATTCAGGCTCTGCCGGATGATAACGCAGAAGATTAATATATTTTGAACATGATATAAAGTCCATAAGGCCTGACTCCGTCTTGAGCAGGCCAAGACTCCATTTTCTCTATTTTTGCAGAACCAGTGACATAGCTGCCTATGACACATGTTGTCTGTCCTTATCTTTTCAAGAACCTGTGAAAGTGTCAACTCACTCATACAATGAAATTGATAAGAACACCTGATACCACATCAGTGTGGGAACTCACTCATACAATGAAATTGATAAGAACACCTGATACCACATCAGTGTGGGACAAGTGCCTTGTTATCTCTGGCTCAAGATAAAAAAAGAACAATAATCAAAACGGAGTAGTCTGAATTGATGTGTTTTTACCTTATTTGTTTATAAGAATGCGTTTAAGAATCGCTTCTTAGTGCACATAGGTTATGTCAGACATTCCAGAAGTTATGTCAGAAATTCCTATCTTAGATAAGATGAACTATGAAACAACAGCCACTACCACTTCTCAGGAGAGGCCTTTGCCCCAGGTTAGCATGTAAGATACTGCCTGAGAAGATCTCGGCTGCCAGTGTTGCTGCTGCACCGCGTCTCAGGATGACAGCGAACCACGTCTGGGAGGAGGTGAGCTGATGCAACACTTGTTTGCCTTTCTCAGGGAGCACAGCCTCTCTGACTCTTGATAACTACATCATTGTGCTGTAAACAGGTATGCTGTGCATTGATTCTCTCTAAGAAACCCTAGATGCAAGTTATGCTACTCTGTGCTCTGCTAGTGTAGTGTATAAACGTTTTAGGGTGTTAGGTTGTTAGATTACATTTTAACTATGGTAAAAATGTTCATTTTATTCTCATTGTTTGCAACATGCATTTGTGCTGTTTTAATACTATTCTGTGTGGGTATTTTAGATGTGCTAAGCAATCGAATGAGACTGTTGAAATAAAATGCTTTTTAGTTAAAGTGTATTTTTTAGGCCTGGGCTAAAATTCCGTTCCGCTCGCGGAAATTGCGATAATTTGACATTTTCGCATTCCGCGGAGAGCGCGAAAATGTAAAAATTTCCGCAATCCGCATCTTACTGGAAATTTTTTTCTTGCTCGCGCTGTAAAAAAATACATTCTCGCATGCGCGCGATCGCTTTACCTGAATCCCCGCGTTCGCCGACAAGGTTTCCCGATCCGGTCGCGTTCTCCATGAGATGTTGGATTGTTGGTAGCCATTTGCGCTGTCTCGTGACAGTTCACGCCCGCATTAACGTCATTTGTCGCGCAATCACGTAATTGGTCGCGCGATCACGTCTTTCGTCTCGCGATCATGCACTGCGAGAGTATGAGATGATTGAGATCTCGCGCCCGTGAGCAACCGCATGGGTAAGTTGGCAAGCCGCGATCACACAGAAAATACCGCGAATGGGCGGTAAAAAACTTCCGCGTCTTCGCGATATTTCCGCGTGTTTGCGGAGATTTTTAACATTTTTGCCATAGTTTGCGAAAGCGAATTTCGCAAATTCCGCCCACCCCTAGTATTTTTCTTAGTGCCGTTAGTACCCAAAAGCTTTGATACCACTTTAACTATGTTTTTGGCTGGGTTCTGCTGGGCTACAATAACCTGTCTTTCACATTCAATCATTGGCACATTGAACAGTTCACTTGTATCACCCATGGGTGTGAAAGCAAACCTTGTAGAGCTAAGCCAGAGTCTTATTTTAAGAAACAAAACTATACGATGGAGCTGGATGGCATTTAGACAATATTAAGGAGGAGGCCATTCAGAAAAATAGAGGAATCTTTAAAGATCCTAAAAGTGGGGATATATTCGGCATGCAGATGATAAGGCTTCGATTAGTGGCCCGTGGGTCATGCTTCAGATTACATCCAACAGTGATAACGTAGAAACACAGAGAATGACTTCAGATCCATTATAAGAGCTGAATGCTCTCAACCAGTTTCTGATAATAATGTTTGTTCAACTCCAAATATGGACCCAGACTTGATTTTTTTTTTTAATTTAAACTGGGTCTTGATCGTCAGAAAAGATTGGAAAGAGAATTAAAGCAATGTCAAGATAAATTGCAAGATGTTGTTGGCCATCAGGCCAAGATTCCTGACATGGCTGAAGAGGCCTAAATTAAAAGGGGTTAATATAGACATAGACTTCATGAGATACTGATGTCAATGAGCAATGTATTTTTTAGGAAATGCAAATGCTGGGTTGATAATTGAAAGTTGTAAGGCCATTTTAGTCGGAATAAGTCAATACCTTGGTGGTTTTGCCAACGGTAGATCCTCTTGAGGATCCTAAAGGTTTACTTTCTAGATATGGATTGGTTAAAGGATAGGCAATTTGTGTCTACATTTCCTGCCTTAGATAAAGCTCAGTCTTAGTTGAGCAAAAGGTTTATAGGTGGAGCTTTTGGCAAGGCTGGAGCGAAGGGACGTTTCTCCTGCCATTATTAAATGCACTGGAAAGAATCTTTAAGAGGCTTCCAATTAGTAGTCAATGATACACTTAACCTTCTTACTTGATACATTTCAGGGGAAGAGAACAATATGCTGGACTATGACAGGAAGCTTAGTATTTGCTCAGAGAGTCTTGGGCACCAGGGACTAGGAAAAGAGATGTTGGTGCTTTGAGCATCTGTATTTTGCTGCAGAGTGAGTTGGATGCTTTGGAAGCTTCTGCAGTAGATGTATCTAATTTTCAAATCTCAATTTTTATACATCTACAGTAGCAGATGGCTATAAATTAGTTGATGGGTGATCAATAGTTAGAAAGTGTTATGAAGGAAGAAAATTATAAAGTTCACCAAAGTCAAAGTCTGATTTTTTAGGGGACTTTAATGTGATCTTTAAGAAGTTCAAGATCTGTCCCTCAAATAATTATCTATCTTTAAAACAGATATCTGTCAGGTAAATTATTTTTACTTTTGTATTTAGAGTTTTTTTTAGAAGAGTTTCAGAAATAAAAGCCCTGGAGGTGAGAAATAGATTTTACAATCATGATGGAGTGATGTTTCATATATGTCACCAGCCGAGGCCCGTGGAGGGAGTTTCGTGGGGCAGAGAGGCAGGGTTGGGGGTACTAAAAACCGGAATATGGATAATTGGAGGTAAGTAAACAATTAAATAAATAAAACGAATTTCGTAGCGCGCGCTGCATCACAAAATTTAATTGTTTACTTACCTCCAATTATCCATATTCCGGTTTTTAGTACCCCCCCACCCTGCCCCTCCCCCGTCCCGCCTCTCTGCCCCACGGAACTCCCTCCACAGGCCGCGTCTGTATGTCACTAGACAAAGGCTATGTCTTCAGTGTTTGAGCTACCAATCGAACAGCTTCTTCAGATGTGTGCTGTGAGATTTTTGAAGGGATACAAAAGCTGAATGAGTGAAATTTGGTCAGATAGTATGGGACAATTATTGTTGCCTTATGTTAAGCCTTTGAGAACAGTTTCAACATCAACTATACCCAGATGAGTCAAGATGTTATTAGAAGAGGCAGGAGTGGAGATGTGTATTTGGAGCACATTCAATGTGAGAAGCAGCAGCGGTCCGTGGAGGGAGTTTCGTGGGGCAGAAAGGCGGGGCGGGGGAGGGGCAGGATGGGGGGTACTAAACACCGGAATATGGATAATTGGAGGTAAGTAAACAATTAAATAAATAAAACGAATTTCGTAGCGCGCGCTGCACTACATTTTGTGATGCAGGGCGCGCTACGAAATTCGTTTTATTTATTTAATTGTTTACTCCAATTATCCATATTCCGGTGTTTAGTACACCCCACCCTGCCCCTCCCCCGCCCCGCCTTTCCGCCCCACGGAACTCCCTCCACGGACCGCTGCTGGTGAGAAGCTATGGCCAGTAAGGGGTTTATGTCTGGTGATCGCATGGAAGAGATTCCGAACACTGTAGATTGGTCTAATGTAGGAGTGTTTCCAATATTTCATTTTAGTCAGTGGAGCGGGTTTCTTTGTAGTTTTGAAGATCTTGAACATGCACAATGCTAGCCTCCAGTGTTGACATGAAATGTAGATTCTCCAAGTTTGTGATCCTACTTGAATCTGGATTTCATTAAAGACACAGAGGCTGAGGTTATGTATTAATGAAAATTAACATTTTAAGTTGCGTTTTTTAGAGATTCAAGTATTCTGTTCTGGTGCAGTCATAGATTTACATTCCTGTGACGGAGCTACAGTGAAGTCGATATGATACCAGAATCAAGAAAATAGATAAATCCAGATATGAAAGAAGTTTGTTTTTCTTTGAAGTTGAATTTTTGGGAAGTTCTGGAACAGTTAGAAAGAGGAAGATGACTATTGTGTCTGAGCTTATAAGGACTATGGTAGTTTGATTATATATAATGATAGACTCTATGGGGCATATGAACAAGGAGCTATCGCCGAATTAACAGCACTTTATCGCAGCGAAAGTCGTGATAAATTTACCTCCCCATTCACAAGCTGATGCTAACAGCCCACAGCACCAGTTTACCCGCGATAGCAGCCGCAAAAAACATCACCACAGAGGACCCCCGCAACTATCGCTATTGAGATGCAGAGTGGGCGGTCCCGTGCCAAAAGCCGCGACAACACCACTCCTCAACATTTTCAACGACCAGCCAGATCGGCGATAAGCTGCTCTGACCTGGTGTAAAGTAGGACGGCAGCCTGCTCCACAAAAGGGAGCCCAGCCCAGGGCCACATCGGAAGAGCAACAGAAGCCATGGAGCCACTCATCATGCAGCCCAGACACCCAAGGAGGCCACAACATCCACAGCCACCAGGCCCCGGACCACCCCTCCCTGGCACCCCCCCAAACAAAGACATGCCACATCAGCTACACAAAAACATGCACAAAATAATCTGCTTGATGTCGCACAATCACAAATGGTGAAATGCAAGTGTCATTACAGAAATGAGCATCACACATTCACTTTCGAAGCAACAAATGAAACTTTATTAAAATGAACACTGAAATGAAATGAAGACACATGATGGCTCCCCTCGGAACACTCTGTAGGTCACAGCCTACAAGACAAAAAACATGATGAGAAGGTGTGTCCTGTGCACATCAAAGGACAACGAGAGAGCGAAGGAGAGAGAGGGAGAGAGGGAGAGAGAGAGAGAGGAAGAGGGGGGGAGAGAGAGGAAGAGAGGGAGAGAGGAAGAGGGGGAGAGAGAGGAAGAAAGGGAGAGAGAGAGAGAGGAAGAGAGGGAGTGAGGGAGAGAGGAAGCGAGGAAGAGGAGGATAGAGAGGGGGATAGAGAGGAAGAGAGGGAGAGAGAGAGAGAGAGAGAGAGAGAGAGGAAGAGAGGGGGAGAGAGAGAGAGAGAGAGAGAGGAAGGGAGGGAGTGAGAGTGCCATCCCTGTGCACCCCTGCCACACTGCTCACCTGCTGCCACTGGTGTGTCTCCAACCACTTGCAGGTCACACATCTGAGTCAGATCCATCATCTGAAACAGAGTCCAGATACATGACTGGCACAGTACACAAACTTGCACAAGATAACAGTGCCTGCCCGCCCATGCACACCCAGCAGAGGCACCCCTCCTGCCGCCCATCGGAGCATGCCCGTCCATGCACATCTAGGCCTCACTGCTCACCTTCTGCCACCGGCATGTAGACAGGATGTCCCACCACGTGTCGCTGCAGGCCACAAGCCCGGGACCTGTGGACATGGCACCCTCCACACCATGTAGGCCACCAGGTCTCACGTCTGGTGCTGGGTCTTGATTACTTCATGGCATAGGAAATACCAGTGCACCCGGCCTACACTGTGGTCCAGCAGGGCACGCCAGGACGGGGCATCAACGCAGGCTGCCCACCTGCTCAGCAGCTTAAGGTGCCACCCAAAGTCATAGTCCCGTGGCTGGGTGCCTGTGCCGGCCGCAATGCTCCAGGTGCGGCTAACCCTGTGCAACCCCAGTCAGCGCCACGTGTTGGTAGGCCCTTGCCGTACGCAAGGCCTCGGGTGCCACCAACCCTGTGCGCAACAACTCATGCGCCATTTATGATTGAAAACCGTGGAGAGTCCATCATCCAGTCACCACCAGAAGAGGGGAATGTGACGTTATTGGCCCCTTATGTTGGCAGTCACATGGCCAGTGACGCATGTGCCAGATGGGTGTGGTGTGTGTGCAAACCTGCCCTCAGGGAGTGGCTGTGACATACTGACAACTAGACCAGTGACCTGTACACTACCAGCGAGTACGCCTACGACGGGTAGCAATGCCTGTACCGGACCAGCGCAGGGCTTGCAACAATGACTCGTGGGCTCTGGGCATGGTTCAGTCCATGTCCAGACAAGGAAGTGAGTGATGCGTGTGTCCCTGTTGTAGTGTTCATGGAACCTGGTACACAAAATGCAATGTAGCACCCACTGACTGGCATCCCACAGTCTATCTACACATGCACACATGACTGATGAAAGACATGACACAGCAGTCCGTCACTGGATGTTTATTGCACATCCTGTGCACTTCTACAGCTGGAGGAGTACAGGGCAATGCCGAGCACACTACACAATATGGGCCCATGGAGGGCCAGCCAGAGTCCATCCGGGGATGACTAGTCCTGCGGAAGGGAAGGGTACAGACTGCAGTCTATCCCACGTGTCATTGGTCGTCGAACAGGATGTGGCAGTCCATGTCGCTGTCCAAGGTGAGTGCATCGGAGTGTCTCGGGGATCAGTGGAAGGTCATGATGCCATGTGCAGCACCAAGCAGAAACAGGCCAGGTGGCGGAAATGAAAGCTAGTACCTCCTGATCACAAAGCCATCAACGTCCTCGTCCCCGGATGTGTGCTCTGCCTCACCTGTGGGTAATGCAGTACCGGCTGCAGCACTGTGTGCCACTGACACATCAGGTGCCTGAGTGGATGCGCCTGCCGCACTGGGAGGCACTGACACACCAGGGGGCGGGGATGTGGATGGTGTGGGGGCAGCAGCATTCATCAGCGCCACTCCTTGTGGCGGCAATGCCATGATGGAGGTCTGCAGGGCATGATAGATCCCAGCTACATTTCGATGATGTACAGCGATGGCTGCCATCCTTTCCGCCTCCATATGCACCATGTCCTCCATGAGCCTTCGCATGTGTGCCAGCTCATGGCTGGTATGGCTGATAGCGATGTCAGTCAGGGCTCATTGGAGACCATGGGGCAGACATAGACACCCTAGGATGGCGTCCAGTTTGGCAGCCATGATGCCAAAGCCCAATTGCACCTGCTCAGCCGTCTCCCTCTGGCCCTCCAGCACACGGCGTTGGAAGGCCATGTGTTGTTCCTGGGGGTCTTGGGAGAGTGCCGGAGCTGTGGGTGCCTCCTGCAGGGTGGTTTGGGTGGTGGGTGGGATCTCATCGATATAGCTGGGCTGCCCTGATCCTGGAGGTGAGTGGCAAATGAGGTCAATGATGTCTTGGATGGTTTGGATGTCGATGCTGGCGTTGTCCTCCTCATCATCATTGAAGAGTGGCTGGGATTGCTCTGCAGGAGGTGTTGACGATGCCCCTGCGATGTGAAGGGGAGATGGTGTATTACAATTTGTCCACATGTATGTAGCCGCATGGTACAGGTTGACATTCAGACAGCATGGCATTGTACATTGTGACAGTCTGTGGATCTGGGCGATGACCCAGAGTCATTGACTGTGTGCACTGTGCTCTGCTTGATTGTGCATGTGTGCCATTGTGGCCATCTCCACCCGTCCCCCAGTACCTGGTGGTCACTCACCCTGTTGCGGTTGTGTTGTGTCCTGTCGAGCAGTGTCCGGTCCCCCGACTCCGGCCACAGTATCCACACTGATGACTGTCGACACCAGCGCCTCCATGTCATCCCGGTCGAGCTGTGGCGCTAGGCCCCCACCTCCAGTCTGTATTGCTGCCTTCTGGTTGGCTGCGAGTTTCTCCTTGGTCTTCCGCTTGATGTTATTCCATCGCCTCTTGACCTCGTCCATTGTCCTCTTGTGCTCCCCGACGGCATTCACCTTGTCGACGATGTCCCGCCATATTCCAGTTTTGGTGCCCAATGACACGCTGGAAGTGACGAAGAGTTTTTGATGGTGTTCCATCACCTCTGTGACTATGATCCTGTTCGCCTGTGGACTGAACTTCGTCTTACTCGTCTTCTTGTCCTTGCCCTTCCCTGTCCCCGAGGTTCCAGGCTGGTCATCTGGGGTGCTTGTGGGGTTGTGCTCGTCCTCTGCTCCTGCTCCGGCTGCCTCCATGGTGCTTGGGTGTTGGTCAGTTTGTGTTTGGGTGTTTTTTTCTACTTTTATGGTGATTTTTCCCGCCTGCCATGTCGGTGTTACAGGCCTGGCTCTGCTTATCGCTGAGTTCCTCATCGTGTCTTGGCCCATCGCATGTTTTTTGGTGACTATCACTTGCTACCGCTTTGTTGTGAATTCCACGTTGTCACTGGGTTATTTTCCCGCGATGGGCTGCGATATTGAAAGTTGCGTTGCGCTACTCTTGAGGTAGTTATCACATGTTCTTGTGAATATGCCCCTATGTCGTGAATGAAATCCTAATTCTCCTAACACCAAAACCTTGGAGAACCTCTATTGTTACCCAAAAATACCGAACTTTACCAGATTTGAACGTATTCCCATTGAATACTTGTTAAAAAGGCACAGAAATGTGATTAACTGTGTATCTAATTGAAGACATTTCTCCCTTCTTACATGAACCCTCTTAAAATGAGGGTAACCTTATTCAACCTCAGTTCTCTAGGGAAACAATACTTTCCACACATTCTAAACCACTCATCTCTCTGCATAAAAGCAACTGCCAAAGTCCAAGTTCCCCAAAACTCAGGGACCGCTTAGTCTCTATATAAATCCCTTCTCCATTCTAGTTCTCTGACCTTTCATCCTGAAAGTGTGTATAATCTCCAAATCTATTTATTAGCACATGCTTAAAGCTTTGTGAAGCAGGCCAGAGACCTGGCCAGGCTGACTGCATTGTAGATGGAATCTAGGATACTTGTGCTCTTAGGTAAACTGGCACAGGAGGAATAAAAACATTACTCTAATTGGTGGAGCACAATGAGTCAATGTGAAAGCATGGATTATTACAGACCTCCTAGATGGAAGAATGTTTGGTGGGTGTGTAGACATAGAGCTGAGGAGCACGTGATTTTAAATGAGCAAAGAAACACTGGTATTGGAATCCAGAATAACACAAATTGAGGTGATAAATATAGATAATTTATTGGAGAACAGCACGGTACCTGCCTGGAAGCTAGGCAGCATCAACTCCTCAGTTCCAGGATTCTGGAACAGAACATTACACACTGTATAAGTGGCACATGCCACAGTTAAACATAAAAAATCTCAGTTAAAGCAACATGTCCAAGATCTTACACATCTCCCTTCCCAGCAAATATGAAAAGAATGATTAAAATGAAAATAACAATAACTATATGCAGACAAAATACAAGAACATTACCTATATACAACAAATAAAAACAACTAATTACACATATTCACTAAATGTCTGAGGCATTCATCTTCAGTTTGCTTCATTTTTCACCCTGGAAGCTTGAAATATATCTTGACAATTCCTGTCGCAATGTGACTGTGTTCTGGGACCACCTTCACTCCTGGCCATCCTCTGGACATTCCAGATCTTTCTATCCTGTGTTACTACACTGTTACGATTGACTCTAACCACACATGCAGGTTTACCACATATGGCAAACCCCTTGGCTAACAGTCCAGGTTTGCGAATCCTGACCCAATTGCCAACCTCAAAATCTGAAACTTTGACTTTCCATTTAGCAACCTAAGCCTGTTTAAATTTGTCCTGTGTCTCCTTCACCCTTACTGCCACTTCTTCCTTGCCTTCATCATCAACCTTCCCATCCTACATCCTCTTAAACCACCATAGTCACAATTTAGAGACAAGGTCCCTTCCTTTAAGTAATCTAAAAGGATTAACCTTGGTGGTGGTGTGAGGTGTAATGTGATACAGCCACAACTTTTCCCTAAGTCTGTCCTTCTATCCTGCTCCAAATCCACGGGCCCATAATATATATTCCTCCTGCAACAGGTGGTTGAATCTCTCTACCTGACCATTACCTTGAGGCTTGCATAAAACAGAAGTGACTTGACAAATGTTAGAAAACTTAAGGAGACTCTCCATTTCAACAGACTTCAACTGTACCCCGTGATACTTAACTAGGACTTCCGGATACCTCTGTCTGGCACACAATTCCTTTAAAAACTCAATCACACATTCAGTGGTGAGCTGTGGCACAAACTTCACTTCAGGCTACTTAGCATGGTAGTCAACCAAAGCAATAGCAAATTTACAATCTTATGGGAAGAAATAGAAAGGGCCAGAGATGTCAAACTCAATCTTTTGCCACGAAAAACATAGGCCACTCAACAGAAACTAAAGGTGCAGGTTAAACCTTCAACATTTTCTCACTGTTGGTACATATATCACACTCCCTGACCACTCAGTCCACTAGCCTATCAATACCTGGCCACCAAAACACCATTCTTATCAACTTCTTCATAGACCACATACCCAAATGTCCCTTATGTGCCGCAGAAAATATATTATCTCTCAAACTAACAGGGTTATACACTTCCCTTCTTTAAATTGCATATCTGCCTCAACCTCCAAATTATCCAAAATCTTCAAAAAAGGAAACAAGTGAGCTGAAATACCTTTAAGCATAGGACATCTTTCCACTTGAGGAGCTTGTGATCTGTCTTTAGTGTAAAACGGGCTTCCCACACAGAGTTACAGAAGTCTCCTACTGCTCACACACATGCCACATGCCAAAATGTCCTTTTCTATCACAGCATAACGTATCTCAGTATCGTTGAGAGTGCAGGAAGCAATAGCTACATTACACTCTTCCATGTCACTAGGTTTTGACAGGACACCTCCCACTCCATAAAGACTAGCATCCACTGTAATGATATAGCTTTTGTTCACCTGGAAAGGTTTTAAAGTGGAAGCTTCCTTCAACTTCATTTTAATCTGATCAAATGCCCTTTGATGTCATCCAAACAAATTCCGTGTTCTTTCTACCCAATTCCCTTGATGGGTCCATCTTCTTTGACAAAGTCCTTGATGAATTTACTGTAATATTCACATAGCCCAGATAATAACAGCAATTTCTCTTTACTGTCAGGCACAGGCACCTTCATAATGGCATCAATCAAATACTTTTTTGGGTATCACTCTTTCTTCCAACAAGGTATGACCAAAATACACCAGCTTTTTAAAACAGTTTACACTTGCTCCCTTTGAGGGTCGGACTATGTACCTTCAAAACCCCACAGATATTCCTCATTGGTCCATATTTTCACACACATTCCTGGAACAAATTAGGATGTAATCCTGGAAACATTTGGCAAACACTTCCATACCACCAAACATGTGAAACATGACTCTTTGAAATATGGATGCCGCTGATGCAAGGCCAAATGACATCCTTCTGAACTGGAACAAACCCTGCAGAGTGATAAATGCAGCTAAACTCTTGAGTCCTGAGTTAGCTAAATCTGGTGGTATGTTGACCTAAGATCGAGTTTGGAAAACACACTGGCACCCCCCAAAAAACTCACAACCTCATTGATGTTTGGAATTGCATGACAGGCAACCATAATGTTGCCATTAAGGGCTCTAAGATCAATGCACAACCTCAAAGATGTGTCCACCTACTTGCTGAAACAATGGGAGACATCCACTCAGAGGATTCCACTTCCTCTATGACCTCTACCTTCAACATCTCATCCAAAATACCCTTAAGCTCTTTTCTCACAATAATAGGCACAATTCTCAATCTTTGTTTCACAGGTTGTGTCCCCTTCTTGAGCTTTATACAATAGGTATACGCATTAAGGTTACCCAACCTTTCAGTGAAAACATCAAGAAATTGTGATACAACCCACACAGCTTCATCTCGCTCACCAATCACCATCACAGGCTCCTTGCTGTGGGGACTGAGTATAATGCCCAGTTTCCATTAATCTCCCTGTCCCAAAACATTCACTCCCTTCTTAACCACATACAGTTTAATAGATGCTTCTCTTCCTTTAAATAAAACATCCACACTGGTGTACCCTATCATTTTTTATAATGGAGCCATCAAAACTTTGGGCCACAACATCTGACTCCTTTAAGTCATCTCTAACAACCACACCTTCAAACCTTTTTGGGAAGAAGTCTTCAATGATTATGGTCTATGCAGACCCCGAATCAGCCAGGAGTTCCAATTCCCTACCGAAAATCTGAAACTTTTATATGTGAGATTTTCTCTCTCCACAATCCTCATCTTCATGTGAATTAATAAAAAGAACAATACCACTTTCCTTCTCCATACGCAGGTCTCACACAAGACACATTCCCCACACTAGCAGATATCCCTTTAGCACCAAAAGAACCTCTCCTGTTATCCATACACACACACACATGCATAGTGCCCCACTCCGCCACACTTGCTGCACTCCCTCCCCATGGCAGGACATTGAGCAAACAAAGCCACATGACTAAATCTTCCACACCTGTAACATGTCACATTCCTGTCTCCTCTTCTTCCTATTTGTACACCTTTGTGTATACAATTATTGGAAAAATACACAGCAAAAGACCTGGTAATGTATAGGCACTTCTTGTAAATAGATGGGATAAACAGAAGGGTAATGTAAACAACTATTACTCCTACAGCAGTAGTTCCCATCATGAACTATCATTCCATCCCTCGTGCCAACAAACTTAGTATTTTTTTTTTTAAAAATCCAAAAAATGATCACCAAAAACAACCATCTGCAACGTGTTGAACCACAAAAAATGTGAGGAAGTTTTGAAAAAGTTGTGAAAAAATGAGAACGTATCTCACGTGCGCAACACCAGGGGAGCTGCTGGTAGGTTCTCACCAGTTTGCTCACGATTTTCTCATCATCGATATCTTTCTCATGTATAAACGATAACGTGTCCCAATTACAAAACAAGGAAAAATAGGGTTTTTAAGGCAGCCCAAAACCAAAAGAAGGAAAAAGAAAGATCCGTGAAATCTTTATAGGTAAAATTAGGTCTGGCTCACGTCTATATTCCAATTAGTTTATTCCATTCCGTGAGCCATCCCAAGGTTAAAAACACGGTCATGTTATATAACCACATTAAGGAATGGCCAACATGTTTCATTGCCTACTTATCTTTGCGGCAAATTCATCAGGGCGTCAAGGGTCTGCACTCGCTTCCCTGGATTTTTCTATTTCAAAAAGAAGAAAAAACCTGCACACATGCAGAAGACACAATGAACACACATGGTTGATGAGTGTAACAAGGAAACCAAATACACCCCACTTTAATTTTCAAGGCATATATCCTGAGCGACAACTGTACAATCATCACTGCAAGTTACCTAATAGGAGCCACGGGCCCGCATACCGGCTCTCAATTAGCTTAGGGAATCAATGCAACTTGCACTTTGTTGTCCCAGGTAAAAACACCTTCGTTGTTTACACCTGCATCTGAAGAAACAAATATAAAATAAAGTACTCAATGTAGCCTTTGTAGACAACAACCGTTCATACCCGTTAAAAAACGTTGTCCGTCATTCACTGACAACCCCCATCTACTTCACCATCTCGGTGGTATCAATTAGTTGGCGATATTAACACTCGGCGTCTATAATCATTAGCGTAAACAAAGGGGGCTCCGAAGAACAACGTAATGCACATACATTAATCGGTCCCATTTCACAATATTTCTTTGCCACTCGAACAAAAATGCCAAACAATCCCAAAAAGGTTTCGCTGTTGCCCAGTTACCAAGGGGAGTCGTCGTAGCCCAAGAAGACCCATCCTATAACTAACTGCATTCACAACAGTCTACCTCTTACCGTAAGGTTTCTAAAGTGTCCCGTTACTCATTCCAGGAACAACGGGACTGGATATGCGGCCGAAATTTAAACCAGAGTTGAAAGTGATATATTTCCGGTCGAGTCTCGGAAATGAAAAACCGGTCACCAATGCAACGCTGGAAGCTGAACAAATAGGGCGGCCAATTTGGAGTGGCAAAAACATGAGGGTTTTAAGTGCAGACGCTCAGCATGTAGGGACCTCGGATGTCTTAGTGTTACCCCACAATCCACGTTAATCATCAGTAACAATGATTGTGGCACTATATATAGTTATTACATTCCAGGTAACCGGGTCACTGGTGCGACACTGGAAACTGGACTAATGGGATGGCCATGTTGGAGTGGCAAAACCATGGGGGTTATTTAAGTGAAAAACGCTCAGCATGTGGGGTCCCAGGGTGTCTTAGCGTTACCCCACGCTCAACATTAGTCATCATTAACAATGTATTACCAAAAGACCCAAATCATTTCAGGAATAATTGTTAGTTTCAAGTGACTTACACTACATTCAACGTTTACCAGTAGAGTGGTTCATTGAAATGATTATGGCAATATACATAGTGACTCCATCTCAGGTCCAGAAGGTAATTCTAAAGTCAAAAGGTGTCAGAACTATATTCTGCAGGTCAGGGAGTAGTAGAAGGGGATACTCAAAGATCACCCAACTATCATGATATATATATCAAGAAAGTCAAGAACAGCTTCATCAGATATTTTTGCTACCTAGAGATCTCATTCCATTCGATCTGATTGTTTAATCCGATCTGGTCTGCCCTCTCAGAATAAATCCAGCACGCCTCTTTCAACGCGAGTATGCTCTCAATCTGACTCGCCTCGCCCAGAACTTTCTCTAATACCACCCATTTCACTGCTTTGCAATTATGTTGGCTATCCTTATAATGTTGAAACAACCTTGTAGTCAATTTACCATTCTTAAGGGTGCTGAGATGCTCTTGTATCCTCACTTTAATTTTTCTCGTGGTTAGGCCAATGTAGTGTAGCCCACAGGGGCAGGTCAATCTATAGATAATGTTAACTGAGTTGCAGTTGCTGAACTTGTTCAAATACCACGTACGTCCATTCTGAAGCTGCACACTTGTTGTCCTCTCAGTCAATTCACATACTGAGCATCCACCACAAGGGTAATGCCCAGGAGGAATGTTGGTGTTTGTTACTTGTAACGGGGGCCTCGTGTGAACGAGTCTATCCTTGAAGTTCTGAGCTCTTTTCAAGGCAAAACGTGGTTCAGGCATTCTATATTCGCTGGTAGAAAGCAACGCCCAGTGTTTTCTAATAGCCTGGCGGATCTTCGTAGCTAGAGGGTCAAAGGTCAGGACTATAGGTAGACAGTCAGCTACCTCTTTTGAGCTCTTCTCCAACAAAACCTCCCGAGGGGTGTTGTGAGCCCTCTTGCGGGCTCTGTTAACGATTTTTCTTGGATAGGCCCGTTGGATCAATTTCTCAGCAAAACCCTCAGATTGTTCCAGAAAGTCAGCGGTCGAAGAACAATTTCTACGATAACGTAAAAATTGTCCTACCGGGAGGTTGTCCCTCAATGCTCTAGGATGAAATGATCGATAATGTAAGAGAGAGTTTTTATTTGTGGGTTTCAGATGAACGCAGGAGGTTAACTTGTTCCCGGTCACCATGATGTCCAAATCCAAGTAAGTTACCTTTTCGGTGCTCATATTCCACGTAAATTTCAAACATGCATCACAGTTGTTCAGCCAATCCAAAAATTCATAGAGATGGCTCCGCGTACCTGTCCATACACACAGTACATCATCAATATACCGCTTCCAGAGGCTAATATGCCTCTGGAAGGGATTAGATGGATGATAAAGATGATGTTCTTCGAACTGGCCCACATAGATGCAGGCCAGACTCGGTGCAAAAGTTGCACCCATTGATGTACCGGATGTCTGTAGGAACAGATCTTTTTTGTAAGAAAAATAATTGCGGGTTAGCGCAATCTCAATGCATTGCATTACAAAGGCTTGGGGTGTGTCATAAAACCAATCCTGTCCCCCAAGAGCGCGTGCTGCTGCCACCAGCGTAGCGTCTTGGGGGATACTTGTGTATAGAGATTCAATGTCGATCGTCACAAGTATCTGTTGTGACGCATCAAACTGTAAATCTTGGATGATATTAAGGACATCAGTAGTGTCCTGGACATAGGACAACTGTTTGAGTACAGATTCCCTCAAAAAGAAGTCTGCAAATTGGGACAAAGGTTCAAGCACCGAGGAAATCCCCGAGACTATGGGGCGCCCTGGGGGTGGGCGTTGAGGCTTGTGGATTTTTGGCAAGATGTAAAATGCCGGAATCCTAGGTTTTGTGTTGATTAAAAAGTCAGCCTCCTTGCTTGTAATCCAACTCTTTTCTCTAGCTTGCCCTACCATGGTAGTTATAATCCCCAGTAATTCAGACGTGGGGTCCCTTACTAATGTAAATGTAAATGTAGTTGAGCTTATATAGCGCACAGCTACCCGCTGTGGGTTTCCCGGCGCTTGCTTAGGGAACCCGTCCTGGTATTCCCCTGTGAGATAGCAGGGTATCCACAAGGTGAAAGTCAGGCATCCTGCCGCGAGGGGCCGTTGTGGAGATTAAGCAAGCTATTGCCCAGAGTTGCAGAGTGTGAACCCGTGAGTCGAGGAGGCACCGGGGCGAGAATTATCGAGTCCGTGGAATTTTTAGCCCAAGACCTGCCGAGGCGGGAATTGAACCCTGGTCCAGGACCGATCTCAGCTTCCGGGTCTGCCGCCTCTAACCCCTATCATCAAAGAGCCTCAGAACCTCCTTTTCATAGTCCAAGGTATTCATAAGGACAATTGCCCCACCCTTATCAGCTGATTTAATTGTCAGAGAAGAATTATCTTGCAAGGTTTTCATAGCTTGCCAGTCTTTCTTACTCATGTTACTGAATACATTTCTCTGTTCTGTTTCTTCGAGCAGTTTGATGTCATCCAGGACCTTCCTTTCGAAAACAATGACTTCAGGACCTACTGCATGACTAGGAGGGCAAAAATGAGAGGGCCGGTGCAAATTAGTAGAGAAGACCGACGGGGGATCCAGGTCTTTTTGTGCAAAAAACTTTTTAAGTTTAATCTTCCTCATTGCTTCATGCAACTCCAATCTACTTTTAAATGAGTCATGTCGGGGAGTAGGAACAAATCCCAAGCCTTTATTAAGCACTCTTAGTTCATCATCCGTTAATTGATGTGTTGATAAATTGACTACAATGTTGGTCAAGTTGTCATCCTGCCCCTGCTCCTGGTTACATGGGGGGAGAATGACTGCCATGTCTGGGGTTGGTTTTGACGTCCTCGACCTCGACCCCTCGAGCCACCCCCTCTGTTTCCTCTCTGGGTTTGTGCTAAAAAAGACCGCAATAGACCGCCCAAATCCTGATTTGATTGCACCTGGGGATTAAATCTTACCCTCCCTTGTTCGGAGGCCTGTGCCCCCTCTTCCTCCTCACTAGAGGTATTATCAAAAGTCCAGTTTTGGGGAGTACGTCTTGCTTATACCCTTCCACCTCTCTGATACCTATTCTGGGGTACCTGTTCACTGCTTTGCTGATAATATTTGTCTTCAGTATAGGGGTATGCCCACTCGTGTGAGTATCTTTCAAGGTTTCTCTTTAGTCCCTTAATCTTTTGATTAACCATATCATTTTTATAGTCACTCAGATCTTCTTGTATCCTTTGAAGCTGTTCTTTAGCATCCAGAAAACTGGAATCTGCTTTTATACTCTCTTCTAGTTCCAGAATTTCTTTTAGGAGTTCCTCACTTAGTCTCTTGGCTGTCTGAATAATCAAGATCAACCAGTCTCTAGTGCATTTATTCGCAATGAAGCTCCAGTCAACCCTGAACTGTTTGTCCTCCAGGAAGATCCTAGGTTCAATCCTAACCAGTAAACTAGACGGGGCCGCACCAGCTCGATAATATTCAGTCATTAACGCCCCGTGCAAAGCTACTCTCACCTGCTTCTTTTTAATGAAGCTCAATTTCTCCCATTCTTCTCGTAGAGAACCAGTGTTGGAGAGACCCGAGTCAGGAAAAAGTGAGGGGCCAGAAAGGATCGCGGCGATCTGATCATCTGTAAAGGCTAAACAGTTTCTATCCATCTCAGAGGACAAGAGATTTTGTGGAACAAAAGATTTAACTAGGCCACTGTTTCAACAGAGAAGGTGAAGCAAACTGAGGATTTATAAAACAAAGTATGCCTGTCTCTATTCTGGCACAATGGGGGTATTGGTTCCTTTATAAAACACTCATTGTGTAAAAAAACTCTATATGGTTCAAAAAACTCTCACGGCTGAGCCGCCGTTCAGCATTTATAATCAAAAAGGAGTCAAAGAGGGAAAAAACTACCAGGTCACCCTCCACTCAGTCACTAAATACACAGCAAAAGACCTGGTAATGTATAGGCACTTCTTGTAAATAGATGGGATAAACAGAAGGGTAATGTAAACAACTATTACTCCTACAGCAGTAGTTCCCGTCATGAACTATCATTCCATCCCTCGTGCCAACAAACTTAGTATTTTTTTTTAAAAAATTCCAAAAAATGAACACCAAAAACAACCATGTGCAACGTGTTGAACCACAAAAAATGTGAGGAAGTTTTGAAAAAGTTGTGAAAAAATGAGAAAGTATCTCACGTGCGCAACACCAGGGGAGCTGCTGGTAGGTTCTCACCAGTTTGCTCACGATTTTCTCATCATCGATATCTTTCTCATGTATAAACGATAACGTGTCCCAATTACAAAACAAGGAAAAAGAGGGAAGCAGGGAAGTTTTTTAAGGCAGCCCAAAACCAAAAGAAGGAAAAAGAAAGATCCGTGAAATCTTTATAGGTAAAATTAGGTCTGGCTCACGTCTATATTCCAATTAGTTTATTCCATTCCGTGAGTCATCCCAAGGTTAAAAACACGGTCATGTTATATAACCACATTAAGGAATGGCCAACATGTTTCATTGCCTACTTATCTTTGCGGCAAATTCATCAGGGCGTCAAGGGTCTGCACTCGCTTCCCTGGATTTTTCTATTTGAAAAAGAAGAAAAAACCTGCACACATGCAGAAGACACAATGAACACACATGGTTGATGAGTGTAACAAGAAAACCAAATACACCCCACTTTAATTTTCAAGGCATATATCCTGAGCGACAACTGTACAATCATCACTGCAAGTTACCTAATAGGAGCCACGGGCCCGCATACCGGCTCTCAATTAGCTTAGGGAATCAATGCAACTCGCACTTTGTTGTCCCAGGTAAAAACACCTTCGTTGTTTACACCTTCATCTGAAGAAACAAATATAAAATCAAGTACTCAATGTAGCCTTTGTAGACAACAACCGTTCATACCCGTTAAAAAACATTGTCCGTCATTCACTGCCAACCCCCATCTACTTCACCATCTCGGTGGTATCAATTAGTTGGAGATATTAACACTCGGCGTCTATGATCATTAGCGTAAACAAAGGGGGCTCCGAAGAACAACGTAATGCACATACATTACTCGGTCCCATTTCACAATATTATAGATGCCGAGTGTTAATATCGCCAACTAATTGATACCACCGAGATGGTGAAGTAGATGGGGGTTGTCAGTGAATGACGGACAACGTTTTTTAACGGGTATGAACGGTTGTTGTCTACAAAGGCTACATTGAGTACTTGATTTTATATTTGTTTCTTCAGATGAAGGTGTAAACAACGAAGGTGTTTTTACCTGGGACAACAAAGTGCGAGTTGCATTGATTCCCTAAGCTAATTGAGAGCCGGTATGCGGGCCCGTGGCTCCTATTAGGTAACTTGCAGTGATGATTGTACAGTTGTCGCTCAGGATATATGCCTTGAAAATTAAAGTGGGGTGTATTTGCTTTCCTTGTTACACTCATCAACCATGTGTGTTCATTGTGTCTTCTGCATGTGTGCAGGTTTTTTCTTCTTTTTCAAATAGAAAAATCCAGGGAAGCGAGTGCAGACCCTTGACGCCCTGATGAATTTGCCGCAAAGATAAGTAGGCAATGAAACATGTTGGCCATTCCTTAATGTGGTTATATAACATGACCGTGTTTTTAACCTTGGGATGACTCACGGAATGGAATAAACTAATTGGAATATAGACGTGAGCCAGACCTAATTTTACCTATAAAGATTTCACGGATCTTTCTTTTTCCTTCTTTTGGTTTTGGGCTGCCTTAAAAATCTTCCCTGCTTCCCTCTTTTTCCTTGTTTTGTAATTGGGACACGTTATCGTTTATACATGAGAAAGATATCGATGATGAGAAAATCGTGAGCAAACTGGTGAGAACCTACCAGCAGCTCCCCTGGTGTTGCGCACGTGAGATACTTTCTCATTTTTTCACAACTTTTTCAAAACTTCCTCACATTTTTTGTGGTTCAACACGTTGCACATGGTTGTTTTTGGTGTTCATTTTTTGGAATTTTTAAAAAAAAAATACTAAGTTTGTTGGCACAAGGGATGGAATGATAGTTCATGACGGGAACTACTGCTGTAGGAGTAATAGTTGTTTACATAACCCTTCTGTTTATCCCATCTATTTACAAGAAGTGCCTATACATTACCAGGTCTTTTGCTGTGTATTTAGTGACTGAGTGGAGGGTGACCTGGTAGTTTTTTCCCTCTTTGACTCCTTTTTGATTATAAATGCTGAACGGCGGCTCAGCCGTGAGAGTTTTTTGAACCATATAGAGTTTTTTTACACAATGAGTGTTTTATAAAGGAACCAATACCCCCATTGTGCCAGAATAGAGACAGGCATACTTTGTTTTATAAATCCTCAGTTTGCTTCACCTTCTCTCTGTTGAAACAGTGGCCTAGTTAAATCTTTTGTTCCACAAAATCTCTTGTCCTCTGAGATGGATAGAAACTGTTTAGCCTTTACAGATGATCAGATCAACGCGATCCTTTCTGGCCCCTCACTTTTTCCTGACTCGGGTCTCTCCAACACTGGTTCTCTACGAGAAGAATGGGAGAAATTGAGCTTCATTAAAAAGAAGCAGGTGAGAGTAGCTTTGCACGGGGCGTTAATGACTGAATATTATCGAGCTGGTGCGGCCCCGTCTAGTTTACTGGTTAGGATTGAACCTAGGATCTTCCTGGAGGACAAACAGTTCAGGGTTGACTGGAGCTTCATTGCGAATAAATGCACTAGAGACTGGTTGATCTTGATTATTCAGACAGCCAAGAGACTAAGTGAGGAACTCCTAAAAGAAATTCTGGAACTAGAAGAGAGTATAAAAGCAGATTCCAGTTTTCTGGATGCTAAAGAACAGCTTCAAAGGATACAAGAAGATCTGAGTGACTATAAAAATGATATGGTTAATCAAAAGATTAAGGGACTAAAGAGAAACCTTGAAAGATACTCACACAAGTGGGCATACCCCTATACTGAAGACAAATATTATCAGCAAAGCAGTGAACAGGTACCCCAGAATAGGTATCAGAGAGGTGGAAGGGTACAAGCAAGACGTACTCCCCAAAACTGGACTTTTGATAATACCTCTAGTGAGGAGGAAGAGGGGGCACAGGCCTCCGAACAAGGGAGGGTAAGATTTAATCCCCAGGTGCAATCAAATCAGGATTTGGGCGGTCTATTGCGGTCTTTTTTAGCACAAACCCAGAGAGGAAACAGAGGGGGTGGCTCGAGGGGTTGAGGTCGAGGACGTCAAAACCAACCCCAGACATGGCAGTCATTCTCCCCCCGTGTAACCAGGAGCAGGGGCAGGATGACAACTTGACCAACATTGTAGTCAATTTATCAACACATCAATTAACGGATGATGAACTAAGAGTGCTTAATAAACGGTTGGGATTTGTTCCTACTCCCCGACATGACTAATTTAAATGTAGATTGGAGTTGCATGAAGCAATGAGGAAGATTAAACTTAAAAAGTTTTTTGCACAAAAAGACCTGGATCCCCCGTCGGTCTTCTCTACTAATTTGCACCGGCCCTCTCATTTTTGCCCTCCTAGTCATGCAGTAGGTCCTGAAGTCATTGTTTTCGAAAGGAAGGTCCTGGATGACATCAAACTGCTCGAAGAAACAGAACAGAGAAAGGTATTCAGTAACATGAGTAAGAAAGACTGGCAAGCTATGAAAACCTTGCAAGATAATTCTTCTCTGACAATTAAATCAGCTGATAAGGGTGGGGCAATTGTCCTTATGAATACCTTGGACTATGAAAAGGAGGTTCTGAGGCTCCTTGATGATAGAAAGAACTACCAACCATTAGTAAGGGACCCCACGTCTGAATTACTGGGGATTATAACTACCATGGTAGGGCAAGCTAGAGAAAAGAGTTGGATTACAAGCAAGGAGGCTGACTTTTTAATCAACACAAAACCTAGGATTCCGGCATTTTACATCTTGCCAAAAATCCACAAACCTCAACGCCCACCCCCAGGGCGCCCAATATTCTCGGGGATTTCCTCGGTGCTTGAACCTTTGTCCCAATTTGCAGACTTCTTTTTGAGGGAATCTGTACTCAAACAGTAGTCCTATGTCCAGGACACTACTGATGTCCTTAATATCATCCAAGATTTACAGTTTGATGCGTCACAACAGATACTTGTGACGATCGACATTGAATCTCTATACACAAGTATCCCCCAAGACGCTACGCTGGTGGAAGCAGCACGCGCTCTTGGGGGACAGGATTGGTTTTATGACACACCCCAATCCTTTGTAATGCAATGCATTGAGATTGCACTAACCCGCAATTATTTTTCTTACAAAAAAGATCAGTTCCTACAGACATCCGGTACATCAATGGGTGCAACTTTTGCACCGAGTCTGGCCTGCATCTATGTGGGCCAGTTCGAAGAACATCATCTTTATCATCCATCTATAGCCTCTGGAAGCGGTATATTGATGATGTACTGTGTGTATGGACAGGTACGCGGAGCCATCTCTATGAATTTTTGGATTGGCTGAACAACTGTAATGCATGTTTGAAATTTACGTGGAATATGAGCACCGAAAAGGTAACTTACTTGGATTTGGACATCATGGTGACCGGGAACAAGTTAACCTCCTGCGTTCATCTGAAACCCACAAATAAAAACTCTCTCTTACATTATCGATCATTTCATCCTAGAGCATTGAGGGACAACCTCCCGGTAGGACAATTTTTACGTTATCGTAGAAATTGTTCTTCGACCGCTGACTTTCTGGAACAATCTGAGGGTCTTGCTGAGAAATTGATCCAACGGGCCTATCCAAGAAAAATGGTTAACAGAGCCCACAAGAGGGCTCACAACACCCCTCGGGAGGTTTTGTTGGAGAAGAGCTCAAAAGAGGTAGCTGACTGTCTACCTATAGTCCTGACCTTTGACCCTCTAGCTATGATGATCCGCCAGGCTATTAGAAAACACTGGGCGTTGCTTTCTACCAGCGAATATAGAATGCCTGAACCACGTTTTGCCTTTAAAAGAGCTCAGAACTTCAAGGATAGACTCGTTCACACGAGGCCCCCGTTACAAGTAACAAACACCAACATTCCTCCTGGGCATTACCCGTGCGGTGGATGCTCAGTATGTGAATTGACTGAGAGGACAACAAGTGTGCAGCTGCAGAATGGACGTACGTGGTATTTGAACAAGTTCAGCAACTGCAACTCAGTTAACATTATCTATAGATTGACCTGCCCCTGTGGGCTTCACTACATTGGCCTCACGACGAGAAAAATTAAAGTGAGGATACAAGAGCATCTCAGCACCCTTAAGAATGGTAAATTGACTACAAGGTTGGTTCAACATTATAAGGATAGCCAACATAATTGCAAAGCAGTGAAATGGGTGGTATTAGAGAAAGTTCTGGGCGAGGGGAGTCATATTGAGAGCATACTCGCGTTGAAAGTCGCGCGCTGGATTTATTCTGAGAGGGCAGACCAGATCGGATTAAACGATCAGATCGAATGGAATAAGATCTCTAGGTAGCAAAAATATCTGATGAAGCTGTTCTTGACTTATTTGATATATATATCATGATAGTTGGGTGATCTTTGAGTATCCCCTTCTACTACTCCCTGACCTGCAGAATATAGTTCTGACACCTTTTGACTTTCGAATTACCTTCTGGCACCTGAGATGGAGTCACTATGTATATTGCCATAATCATTCCAATGAACCACTCTACTGGTAAATGTTGAATGTAGTGTAAGACACTTGAAACTAACAAATATTCCTGAAATGATTTGGGTCTTTTGGTAATACATTGTTAATGATGACTAATGTTGAGCGTGGGGTAACGCCCTGGGACCCCACATGCTGAGCATTTTTCACTTAAATAACCCCCATGGTTTTGCCACTCCAAAATGGCCGTCCCATTAGTCCAGTGTCGCACCAGTGACCCGGTTACCTGGGATGTAATAACTATATATAGTGCCACAATCATTGTTACTGATGATTAACGTGGATTGTGGGGTAACACTAAGACATCCGAGGTCCCTACATGCTGAGCGTCTGCACTTAAAACCCTCATGTTTTTGCCACTCCAAAATGGCCGCCCTATTTGTTCAGCTTCCAGCGTTGCATTGGTGAGCGGTTTTTCATTTCCGAGACTCGACCGGAAATATATCACTTTCAACTCTGGTTTAAATTTCGGCCGCATATCCAGTCCCGTTGTTCCTGGAATGAGTAACGGGACACTTTAGAAACCTTACGGTAAGAGGTAGACTGTTGTGAATGCAGTTAGTTATAGGATGGGTCTTCTTGGGCTACAACGACTCCCCTTGGTAACTGGGCAACAGCGAAACCTTTTTGGGATTGTTTGGCATTTTTGTTCGAGTGGCAAAGAAATATTGTGAAATGGGACCGATTAATGTATGTGCATTACGTTGTTCTTCGGAGCCCCCTTTGTTTACGCTAATGATTATAGACGCCGAGTGTTAATATCGCCAACTAATTGATACCACCGAGATGGTGAAGTAGATGGGGGTTGTCAGTGAATGACGGACAACGTTTTTTAACGGGTATGAACGGTTGTTGTCTACAAAGGCTACATTGAGTACTTGATTTTATATTTGTTTCTTCAGATGAAGGTGTAAACAACGAAGGTGTTTTTACCTGGGACAACAAAGTGCGAGTTGCATTGATTCCCTAAGCTAATTGAGAGCAGGTATGCTGGCCCGTGGCTCCTATAAGGTAACTTGCAGTGATGATTGTACAGTTGTCGCTCAGGATATATGCCTTGAAAATTAAAGTGGGGTGTATTTGGTTTCCTGTTACACTCATCAACCATGTGTGTTCATTGTGTCTTCTGCATGTGTGCAGGTTTTTTCTTCTTTTTCAAATAGAAAAATCCAGGGAAGCGAGTGCAGACCCTTGACGCCCTGATGAATTTGCCGCAAAGATAAGTAGGCAATGAAACATGTTGGCCATTCCTTAATGTGGTTATATAACATGACCGTGTTTTTAACCTTGGGATGACTCACGGAATGGAATAAACTAATTGGAATATAGACGTGAGCCAGACCTAATTTTACCTATAAAGATTTCACGGATCTTTCTTTTTCCTTCTTTTGGTTTTGGGCTGCCTTATAAAACTTCCCTGCTTCCCTCTTTTTCCTTGTTTTGTTATTGGGACACGTTATCGTTTATACATGAGAAAGATATCGATGATGAGAAAATCGTGAGCAAACTGGTGAGAACCTACCAGCAGCTCCCCTGGTGTTGCGCACGTGAGATACTTTCTCATTTTTTCACAACTTTTTCAAAACTTCCTCACATTTTTTGTGGTTCAACACGTTGCACATGGTTGTTTTTGGTGTTCATTTTTTGGATTTTTTAAAAAACAAATACTAAGTTTGTTGGCACGAGGGATGGAATGATAGTTCATGACGGGAACTACTGCTGTAGGAGTAATAGTTGTTTACATTACCCTTCTGCTTATCCCATCTATTTACAAGAAGTGCCTATACATTACCAGGTCTTTTGCTGTGTATTTAGTGACTGAGTGGAGGGTGACCTGGTAGTTTTTTCCCTCTATGACTCCTTTTTGATTATATATACAATTATTGGGACAATGACTATTGACCACACATCATCCCCCATACCCTCATTCTTGGCGTTGGTATTTGTATCATGTACCAACTTCATCTTCTTTTCCGATTGCTCCAAAGCCTTAGCTGTAGTGATTGCATCTTTCAAGTTAGGATCCCCAATCACCCAAAAATGCTCTTGTATCTGTTTACTTTTCACATTCACAATAAGCTGATCCCTGATCATTTCATCACACATTGCGCCAAAATTACAATTCACAAAAAAGACCTAAAATCAGTTAAAAAACATCAGAAGATTCAGCATCACTTTGTGCCCTGGTGTAAAATTTAAACCTATTCAACACTATACTAGTAGTAGTTTTAAATTTACATTCCTTGTGCATTAAGGCTTCTTCAAATTGAATAATTTCTCCCCTATCCTGAATTTGAGTTAAAGTCCTAAATATAGCCTGCCCCTCAGAACCCAAACAATTCTGCCCCCATCAATAGCTTTCATATAAGTCATAAATTCTTCTGTCCATCTGGTATATGGAATAGGAGGATCACCATTAGATTGTAAGAATCTGGTAGGGGGATCGAACTGCATAATGACAATCATGGTCAATCTACAAAATAAGCTATAAAGTTCTAAAATGGATTAAATGTAACTGTATTAAAAACCCTTAATAAACAAGAATCAACAATGCACAGCAGTGATTATCGGCATGTAATCCGAGTGAACTGCAGAAGAGAAAGCTGTGTAATTCAGAGTAATGAAATATGTATAAAACAGATGCACCCCCTTGTGCATCGGTGTTGCAGTAGAAGTAAAAAAAATATGCACTTTATTGGTAGACTGCCGTGCACATTGGTGTATCAAAATAAAGCTGCCAATGTGCTGCCATGCGCGGCGGCGTTTCTTTAGCAAACACCCCAATCAAAACTGGCATCAGGATCACTTTGCACGTCAAGTTCCAGATAAGCAGCCGTGCACACCGGCATTTCAAAACTGAATGCCAAACAAAGATGGCAATCAGGCGGCGTTGCAGCGCAGTGATGCAATTACATGTCACACGTTCACCACGTCAAGTGACATAGAACGATGTAGGGGAGTCTCCTCACTCCATGTCTCCCTCGCATTTGAGCGAAGAATAGCCATGCACGTGACGAGAATAGATGATGCGCTCCTCCGCCGAAGGCTCCAGAACACAGGATTCAAAAGATGCTGAATCCAACACTCCAGATGATGGTAAAGCAGAGCATTTAAAATTCTCTAAAAACTGCTTTACCTAGCACCACTTAGAATAAAATCCAATGAGAGCTCCACCGCAGACACCAAAGCTCAATAAACTCCACCAGTAAAATAGAACCATTTGCAGCAAAATTGTAGATGGGTGTAGAAATCTCAAAGAAGACAGTACTGCACCTGTGCCATTAAAATAATAGCCAGTGTCTCCTCTAGCTCATCACCATTGCTGGAATCCAGAATAAAACAAGTTGAGGTGATAAAAATAGATCATTTATTGGAGATGGGACAGTACCTGCCTGGAAGCTAGCCAGCATCATCTCCTCTATTCCAGGATTCTGGAACAGAACATTACACCCTGTATACGTGGCACATGCCACAGTTACACATAAACAATTATAATGAAAGAAACAAACCCAATATATAACAAACAGTTGATACCAAATTATCTTCATTCATACATCCTTCTGCAAGACTTTATGGACCACAGCCTAAAGTGGGTGAGCATTCTAGATGGTAATCCTTTCAAAGGAGACCAATGGACCTACAATCTGGGAGGGTCCTCCTAGCTATTTGACAATAGTTAAGTAGTACAGTGACATTTGTGCATCTTTGTAAATCTTGTTCATGCATACCTGAATTGAAGATTATTTTGAGAGAATGGTCATGCAAAAACAAATATTAAGATAAGCTAAAATAGTGCTTTAATTATCTTTAGAAATTATCTTTCTAAAATATGAATAAAGATCACATCAGCAATCATGTATGATCAGGCTCTCATTCCAAGTTATTTTCCACCACTCTTATACAGAAATCATTTGAATTTATTATTTAAAAAACATGTTATACATCACTTTTTAAAAAACACAGTCTAAAAAAGTCCCTACTTAGCAATTACTATGAACAGTAAATTTTTCTTAGTAGCACAAGAAGGAACCTATTACAAATACATATGAAAAATTCAAATATACCGATTGGATTTTTACACAAAAATCAAACAATAACATATTCCGTTATGAACCAGCATAACCGAGAAAACCACATAAAAAGACAGTACACTTTGTCATATATTGCACATCCTCCTGAACATAACTCAGATTATACCACTTATGAGATAATTATGTATTCATCTCTATAGGTCGGTACTTATTCCTTGAATTGTGCCTTTTTTGCGTCAACGCGTTTCGATGGGCTCATTTGTTTGCCACTATCTTTTTCAAGACCATTGATGAGGGTTTTCTCAACTCAATGTTCAATATTTCAATCCTGTATTGAGATAAATATAGCAATTCATCATTCTTATTTGATATTGCGATAATATGTGTTCTTTTGTGTGTATCTCACCTATTACTACCCAAGTCTCTTTTTATTTGGCATAGTCTAGGGGCTCATACATAGACTTTCACGTGGTCCTCACCTTTTTGCACTTTCAATTCCTTCTTATCTTGGGTTGATCTACTCTATGATCACTCTTCCTTTCAAGTTGTAATAGACCGTCCCACTTTTCTATTCAATTGGCTGTATTCTGAAAAAAACATGTGTTTTGTTATGTTACCTAATTTCTATTGAGACTATCAAGTATCCATCTCAATTAATTTGTATCGATCCCAAAATGGTTCCTACCTTCAAGTTGCTCTTATTATTGCACATAATTTTCTTTGTTTCTGTTCTGGTTTATTTTTTCAGGCGCAGGGGAAACGGATTCACGTCTATGATGTATCTCCCTGTTTTCTGGACCGCCTTCTCCTAGTTGTTGAGAATCGGAAAACATTGTTTAAGTATGTTACTATCTGTGAGGGATTGCTAACTTTTGCTATTTTTAAAGTATTTATCTGCTACGGCATGTTTATTGCTGTCCGATTGGAGCGCTAAGTCAGTGATAGAGGCACCAGTTCCAAATATGTGGTCCTCCTTTTTATTCGACTATCGCCTAACTCGAGTAGGGCAACGGTTTTCTTTTCTTGCATACGCAGAAACTCATATACTTATGACATCCACAATGTTCATGCGCTACGTGTTAGGCCGTCAAAATGCTCGCGGTCGGTGCCATCCTGTCTCTCATTATCTTTAGTCTGGGGTCTTAACGGTGCTATCAACATCACAGATTTATACTTTCTCTCATTAACTACGCCTTACTAACAGCAGCATGCTGTCTAATTAATTAAATGCAATGTACGCGATTAAATACGTTGCTCAACTATATTACTCATCATTCCCTCTTACCTTACATTAATGCCCCCACAAACAAGATCTGGTTAAACAGAAGTTTAAAAGCGAGTAGAATAGTGGGAGGATTCCTAGGTAGGATAAAGTTATGTTGAAATTAATGCAACTATACGATTTGAATGAGACTAAGCAGAAGGGGGACAATGAAACAAAACAAAATACAATGATTAAGACCAAGCGATTTTATTGTAACACGTCAAATGTGTTTAATTATTCTACCTCAAAAGAGCTGACCTAACATTGTGTTCGCAGAATAAAGATCAAACAACAGGTCTAAAAAAACAAGGAAAGTGAAACATAACATTAAGGGATCGGCTATAAATACGACTAGCTACCTTTAAAGAGCCGACCTAACATCGTGTTCGCTGAATAAAGATCAAACCACAGGCTCGTAGAAAGAAGGTAAACACAATATCAAGGGATCGGCCACCAATATGGCTAGCATTGGCTAAGTTAGGGTCATGTGAAACTCACGACCAATCACGACCAATCAGGAATGAGGTTAGTGAGATCAAATAGGAGCACACGATAGAACGCGGTGTAAGAAAATACCGAGGAGACGTTTTTGCACGAAAATATCACCTGCACGCCACAGGTAAGAGGGAATGATGAGTAATATAGTTGAGCAACGTATTTAATTGCGTACATTGCATTTAATTAACCCCTTCAGTGCCCATGACGAGCTGGACTCGTCATGGGCTGCGGTGGCGCTGTGCCCATGGCGAGTCCAGCTCGTCATGAACTCCGCCCGCTAATGCAAGGCGCGGCACTGGGCGGGGAAAGGGGCGGGCATGCAAGGGGTTAATTAGACAGCATGCTGCTGTTAGTAAGGCGTAGTTAATGAGAGAAAGTATAAATCTGTGATGTTGATAGCACCGTTAAGACCCCAGACTAAAGATAATGAGAGACAGGATGGCGCCTACCGCGAGCATTTTGACGGCCTAACACGTAGCGCATGAACATTGTGGATGTCATAAGTATATGAGTTTCTGCGTATGCAAGAAAAGAAAACCGTTGCCCTACTCGAGTTAGGCGATAGTCGAATAAAAAGAAGGACCACATATTTGGAACTGGTGCCTCTATCACTGACTTAGCGCTCCAATCGGACAGCAATAAACATGCCGTAGCAGATAAATACTTTAAAAATAGCAAAAGTTAGCAATCCCTCACAGATAGTAACATACTTAAACAATGTTTTCCGATTCTCAACAACTAGGAGAAGGCGGTCCAGAAAACAGGGAGATACATCATAGACGTGAATCCGTTTCCCCTGCGCCTGAAAAAATAAACCAGAACAGAAACAAAGAAAATTATGTGCAATAATAAGAGCAACTTGAAGGTAGGAACCATTTTGGGATCGATACAAATTAATTGAGATGGATACTTGATAGTCTCAATAGAAATTAGGTAACATAACAAAACACATGTTTTTTTCAGAATACAGCCAATTGAATAGAAAAGTGGGACGGTCTATTACAACTTGAAAGGAAGAGTGATCATAGAGTAGATCAACCCAAGATAAGAAGGAATTGAAAGTGCAAAAAGGTGAGGACCACGTGAAAGTCTATGTATGAGCCCCTAGACTATGCCAAATAAAAAGAGACTTGGGTAGTAATAGGTGAGATACACACAAAAGAACACATATTATCGCAATATCAAATAAGAATGATGAATTGCTATATTTATCTCAATACAGGATTGAAATATTGAACATTGAGTTGAGAAAACCCTCATCAATGGTCTTGAAAAAGATAGTGGCAAACAAATGAGCCCATCGAAACGCGTCGACGCAAAAAAGGCACAATTCAAGGAATAAGTACCGACCTATAGAGATGAATACATAAGTATCTCATAAGTGGTATAATCTGAGTTATGTTCAGGAGGATGTGCAATATATGACAAAGTGTACTGTCTTTTTATGTGGTTTTCTCGGTTATGCTGGTTCATAACGGAATATGTTATTGTTTGATTTTTGTGTAAAAATCCAATCGGTATATTTGAATTTTTCATATGTATTTGTAATAGGTTCCTTCTTGTGCTACTAAGAAAAATTTACTATTCATAGTAATTGCTAAGTAGGGACTTTTTTAGACTGTGTTTTTTAAAAAGTGATGTATAACATGTTTTTTAAATAATAAATTCAAATGATTTCTGTATAAGAGTGGTGGAAAATAATTGTTTAATAACGATAGTACACAAGGGACTGCTAGTTGATACTTTTATGAGTACCCTATTCCCTTGAGTATTACAAGGGGTCTCTCTCTTTTATTTCATATATCTCATTCCAAGTTACACAATACTAGCAGACAGTAAATTGACATGCAGACTTAATGTTGACATACAGTAAATTCACACCAGTATGATGTATTTAAAAGAAAAGTCCCATATAACATAAGTATTTGAAAAGCACAGGTTCCTTGGAGCTGAATAACAGATGTTTATTCTTATCTTCTGGTACACACTTTAACAACCTCAGAAGGATGAGAGGCTGAGTGGACCCAACAGGATTTGAACCTGTGACCACGAAGTTCAGCGCAAGCCCCTACAGTGGATGCAGTAGTCCACTATGCTGCCAGACCCAGCTATACAATGGTGAATTACCCTGTGGGATAGGATGTATCGCTTCTACTGCAAATCATGCGTTTCTGGGTGTGAGAACACGAGCCATTCCTGATCTACATGGCAATTCTGCTGCACCCAACTTGAAATGAGCCCTTAGTGTAATCACTTCGCAAAATAATGAACTGTTAAATAATTATAATTTCATGGTTTGAATTTGCATTTATTTCCTTAGTGCATGCAGATCAGAACTGACAATCCTTTTACAGTCTTTTTCATCATTTTATTCCTATCATTTCATGGAGCATTTATACCCATCACTGTCTTCAACAGACTAATTAAATAATGAACATTTCATGGGAATTTTATTAATAGAAACCTATGATTAATTACAAAATGCCTTGAACTGAGTATTTTGCTGAAATTAAATAATATATCTTCTAATTAGCCCTGTGAAGATGGATCTTCAATCTGAATCATGTGTGAACAGAAATAACACATTGGTAAATGACATAAATATGTATTGCTTAACTTGTTTTTATATTCTTTTTTGAGGCCATGCCAAAATATTTGTCAAATGCATTTTTGTTAAACATTGGTTGTGGAATCATTTCCAAAGAATTTTACCAGAATAAAAAAAAAAGCCTAATAAGGCTAACAATTCTTTGAACTATGGAGAAAGTTATATTCAATCAATCAATCAATCAATCAATGAAATTGTAAAGCGCGCTACTTACCCATGAGGGACTCAAGGCGCTGAGGGGAGGGGGGATGCTGCTACTGCTCGAAGAGCCAGGTCTTGAGGAGCCTTCTGAGGGTGAGCAGGTCTTGGGTTTGCCGCAGGTGGGTGGGGAGGGTGTTCCAGGTCTTGGCGGCGAGGAAGGAGAAGAATCTGCCGCCAGAGGTCGTTCATTGGATGCACGGGACAGCGGCGAGGGTGAGGCTGGTGGAGCGGAGTTGCCGGGCGGGGGTGTAGAAGCTGAGTCTGTCGTTCAGGTAGGCTGGTCCGGTGTTGTGGAGTGCTTTGTGTGCGTGGGAGAGGAGTTTGAAGGTGATCCTCTTGTTGACGGGGAACCAGTGCAGGTCTCTTAGGTGGGAGGTGATGTGGCTGCAGAAGGGGACGTCGAGGATCAGTCGGGCTGAGGCGTTCTGGATGCGTTGTAGTCGTCGCAGGTGTTTGGCCGGGATGCCTGCGTAGAGTGCGTTGCCGAAGTCCAGCCTGCTGCTGACGAGGGCTTGGGTCACTGTTCTTCTTGTTTCTATCGGGATCCACCTGTAGATCCTGCGAAGCATGCGGAGGGTGTTGTAGCAGGAGGAGGAGATGGCTCTGACATGGAGAGGGAGGAGTCGAGGATGAATCCTAGGTTGCGTGCATGGTCCGTGGGTGTTGGCGCTGCTCCCAGTGTGGTTGGCAACCAGGAGTCGTCCCACGCAGACGCAGAGGGCGTGGGACCCAGGATGAGGACCTCCATCTTGTCCGAGTTCAGTTTCAGACGGCTGTTCCTCATCCACTCGGTGAAGCCTTCATTCCCTCTTGGAGGCTGGTTTTGACGGTGTGCGGGTACTTATATGTACCTCAAAGATGTTATGAAGCATGTACGGTTACCCTGGTCCATCTACTAAGTCACAACTACTCAGAACAAGCACTGAGCCTTCCTCCTTTCCAGACGTGACAAAGAACTGTGAGAAGCCAGGCTGAAAAGTCCTCTACTTTAGGATCTTACACAACTGGTACTGGTCTCCAGCCAAAATCGTGTGCTGCAAAATTACTAATGACTGCCACATATTGGAGATCTTGTTGTGCAGGCTGCGACCATCTCCATAGTCTTTGATCTTGCCCACATTTCTCCTCACATTGCCAGGGCAGGTGGCAACTTCTGCATGACACCAGACACACACCTTTCACACACTGAGTCCATTTAGTCCTATTGCATGATATGGCCAAAGAAGATGGCTCTTCACATTGGTGTCACTGGGTGACTACGGCTCTCGCCACTGCAAGATCTGTATTCTTGGGCATTGGTTCATACCCTCCATACCCACAACAAAATACACATACAGACTGAATGCCCAGGGCCTGTTGTTCGAATGTACATGGACTTCCTTCCTTGAATATTGTACACAGAACCCATCTTCTTAAGGATGGATTTGCTTCCCTGCTCTTAACCTTGCTACTCTTCCCTTCCATGCTACACACCAGCCCCCTCCCCTATTCCTCATAATATTTTCTCAAGATCAATTACATCAATACACATCAGTCCCCTCACTTTCTGAAGTCACCCTTGCTGACGGACTCTACCTAAAGGCAGGAAGGACTTCATATTGTTTTGTATTTGCGTTGGTGAGATGGACCTGACCTTCTGTCTTTCCTTGTTTGCCTAGAAAAGTTCTAATGCACCCTGTCAATTTTAGACGATGACTCTATATAGTGTCCACTCACTCATCTTCTGGTTCTCTTCTCCATTCTATTGACTACATTATCTAATTTACTGGATGTGTATGCTTTTTACCAGGCATTCAAACATACCAGAAATGGTTAACTAAAGAAATGACAAAAAACCAGTTCCTCTCCTCAATAGCAGAGGATGTTTGCCACTGATCTTCACAGCTGTTGAGAAAGCTACCGGTCGGCTATTGAGGGGTGCTGACCATGGATTCCAACCAGTGCCAGACATGCAGATGGAATGATTTATTGTGCTCCTAACTGGTGACCATCCTTCTGAGGGGAATGTTTCTTGAACAAATGATTCGCTGTCTTCCTGCCTAGTTCCCACTGGTGGCCATCTTTGTGAGGGGCACACTGCGACATATTTAATCACAGGACCTTAATTGTTTTTTGAGCACCTGAGACCTGAAGGTGAACTCGATTTGTGATTTAGCACTCATGCTTTAATGAAGATCAGCAGCGGAGACCAGAGATATCCATATCCCACATCTCCACCTTACATGAAGTGACTGGAGACTGCACAGGTCATTGCTTCTTTGCTGCACACAAGTGTTTCACAACTGATTTACAAATGAGTTAATGCTGCTGATCCCAAGAGAATAATATTCCTTTCTAGAGATTCACAGGCTTATCTATAAACAATAAAACAATTTAACATATTTCAATAGGGGGTATAGTTAGCCTAATTACTGAAAAATGCATTTAATGGTTCCAGATGTAGATGAACTAAAAGGTGAAAGGGGATCTCATCTTTGATTCCTTGTGCTCGCTTGTTGATGGTCTGAACAAAGCAGAAACAAATCGAATTGCCGGAAATTGCCTTCACTTGATGAAGCGGAGGTGAGCGGTGACACCTGTTTTGCACAAAAAAAAGTGCCCAATGTCTTTTTTTCCCTGCGAGTGAAATGAGATCCATGTGCTGAGCATACCATTAAACAATATCTCAACATTTATAGGCCCATGTCCACCAATCAAACTGAAGACAAAGGTCTCCCTGACAAAGTCCATTATCGCCTATAGACTGGAGTTTTTTTGATATATAAATACACAGTTTGAAATGTTTTCTTGGAGTGAAATTCCCATGGATTAGTTTGTGTAAGAGCTCTGTTTTTCTAGTATTTGGACAAATATTGTTGAAAAAATATTGTGTTACAAAACAATTGTGTCAAAAATATTGTGATGACAAGAATATTGTTGACAAAAATATCAAAGGTAAGAATACTTAAGTTTAAGTGTTGTTTTTAACATCATTTAAAAAAATTATTTTTGGAAAATATTGTTTTAAATAATGTTGTTTTTAGGAGTTAACATTTATATGTGTTTTATTTTAGTTGTATGTTAATTTTAGTGTTAATGTTTTTTAAAACTTATTTTTATAAATTTAAAATGTAACTTTTTTTATAAATGCTATTAATGATTATCTTTAGAGTATATATAATAAAGTTTTAGGAGCGCGATGTTGGGTTTCATGGACAGAATTGTGCCCGAAAACACTTTGGGCTATAGACATTTCCTTTGGATGGGTTAGGATCGGTTCAGGTCAATAGGCAGGTTTGGAGTCCAGATTTATAAGAGATGCCCTTAACATTCCTTCATTTTTTTAATCTATGGGTAGTTGTGAACCATTGAATTTACACATTCACATAGCTCTTGATAACATCAACTTGTTCTAAGGTTTATCCTCTGTTTTTTTCAACACTAGCAATTGAGGGCGAATTACAAAGGTGCATTGCAGTGCAGCAGGTGTATATGCCTGCTTTTTGCACCCCTGGTGCATGTCTCTATTACAGAAGGGGCTACAGATGCATTGGTGGCTCTTCAAATGCCATTGGTAGGGCCCACATTTCACAGCTGCACAATATTTAAGTGGGTCCCCTCATTTGCATTATGATATGGCCTCATACCAAAGATAATTGTTCTTAGGCTCATACATCTATAAAGAAGAGTTGAGTGGAATGCTTGAAATATTATCACTAGTAATTACTTGTGGGTGCATTCCTGTTAATTTAGTTTTTTGTCCAACAACCACTGCAGACACAGAACATCAATATGCAAATCAGTCTTTGCCCTCCTCCAGTTGTCGCAGTGAAGACGAAAATGCCAGGCAAGGTCCATTCCAAATGGCAACACAAGCAACCCTTCATCATTTTCAGCATTTGGGCCCCATTCATAATGTACAGTTTGAGTCCTTCTTCAGGCAGGCCTTTTACATTATTGTATCTCGCTTAGAATAACAAAAAAAGTAATTTGTGAAATGCTTGACATAATCCATTAATTGGTAAGTAATCACATCAGCATTCCATGCCATCACTTTTTTGTCCACTTTGCAATTAAGAACAGGGCCAGCCATATGCAAATCAGTCTTGGTTTTGCTCCAACAGGAACAATCTAGCCTGTCCACTGTCAGGCTAGGTCTCCTCCAGATGGAAACACAAGCAATGCAAGCCTAGTTTCAGCATTTCACTTAATCTCCTGGCATAAGAAACAGAATGAGAACTTGTGTAATATAAGTGGTGCTTATGTAATGTGCCCAATACTTTCCGGTCAGGTCTCATTCGCCCTATATGAAAAGTTTAAATAAATTGTACCTCAATTTACCGCGGGATCAGCAGATGGACACTAGTTAAGTTGAATCAATCTGTACTTCGTCCATGCACCCCACACAAACACTAGGAAATCGCACATTAAGTAACGCCTTGCAAGTGCAGGCAAATCAGTGCAGGCAAATCAGGCAAATCATGCGGCAAAAAAGAGTGATAAGGAGTCCGATGAATGGTAAGCAATGGCAGGTTTAAAGCCTGGTTTTACAGAGTTTTTCTTTTTTGGTTACTATAGGCCTTTGCAGAGCGACAGAGCAAGCGCACTCCTTGCAGGTTCCACCTAAAAATCAGGGGGGGGGGGGGGGGCGGCATAAAGAATAGGTGACTTTGCAACCTAACCATAAAAATGCTAAGAATGGGAAACAGCTGAAGAGTGAAATGTTGGGCAAGGCAGTAGGAAGAGGCTGATTTGCAATGGACAGTTAGCAAAGTCGGAAATCTACCCGGACTAGATTTTTCCCTGTGCTTGGAATACATTTCTGAATTTTATGAAATCAACACAACAAGTTTGTGAATCAGGCCACACGAGAAAAGGTTTCCCTGTCAAAAAACCCATAACCTGTAACTCATCCCAAGTGAAATATGGCATTGTTTCTTTTATTCCATTCTAGCCTTTTCTGGGGATACATTTGCATGTTTTTCCCAAGGAGGAATTCACTTGCAAAATGTTTATGCACACCCATAAAGTTAGACGTTTGATGGTCTTTACTGCCTTTGCAGAACTATTTCTGACCCCCAATAAGACCCTTGACTCACACATAACCTGAAGTATATGATTCTGGAAAAGTCTTCATTCTGATGCATTTTCATCTATTATAAATCCAATTTACATTTGTAAAATTCCACGAATCCTAAATCAATGTGGATGCAGAATTTACTCTCACAAGTTACTTTCTTGTGAACATAGGTTTGCAAGATGAAAGAGCTGAGCTATCCATACACTATTCCAAACCACATTTACAAAATAAATCACCATTGGTTCTCTTTTCTGTGTCTCTTTTCTTTGCAACAATCAGAGCGGTTCAAATCATATTTATTCTGCACAAACTTGCTTGGTCTTTCCACTGTCTGAAGTTTCATTACTTGCAAGTGCTCAAGTAAGTCACAAAGGAGGAACAGAGGAGGCGCATTTTTTTTGTACTAGATGCTGTTTTTTGAAAGACCCTGCCCTTTGACCTGAACATCTATTTATAGATTTAAAAAGCAAGTCTGCAAGTTTTTTTTTTTTTTAAATTAATGATGACGAAGCTTACACATTTACACTTCTAGATGTCGTTATATGTTGTAGCTGTCATGTTTAAAAAAATGTTTTTACTTCTATATACTTGTAATCTGAAGTCCATTGAAACTGTATAAAAGAAGTGAGAGACTACATCTCGTTTTTTGACCCAGGCACCACATAATTTCTGACACATCCTTGTGTACTACAGTCTTTGCCTGAGTTCAAATTAGAATAGAGCTCCGAGCAGTCAGACTCAGTATGTGGTCGAGGCAAATTTTCTAAAACTCATGCTTCGATTAAATGATGTACCTGAAAACCAGTCATAAAAACAGGACTGACCTAAGGGGTGATGAAAAACATTCTGCACGACATATGGGCTGACTTTTTGCTTTAATCTCTGCATAAAATGATTGCTTAGCTTTTTAAGAAAAGGAGAAAGAGAGGGTTTGATTGAATTGTAGACTGGAAGATTTCACTTCTTTTGGAAAGCATAGAAAAGAACACAGGCCCACAGAGCTCCTTGCCTGTGCTGCGTCCTCATCATTTGTTAACGCTTTGTTTTGTATTGATTGACGTTGCAGAGCTCAGAACAAAGTGGCCTGCTCCCCCGGGTCTGCAGATCTTGCAGTTTCTTCTGTAATTGCTCTGTGTTGGACTATGAGCTAAAATATTGGCTTCGTGCTAAGCTCAGGCTCCAAGGTGGCCATAAAGGAGCAGAGCTGTGCAATCTTCTCTATTCTGTCCAAGTGAGACAACACCATTGTGAAAACAGTGGGGCTTATTTATAAGCAACTTGCGCCGCCGGTGCGTCCCGTTGCGTGACACACCGCCGGCACAACGTGCTGTGTGATTTACAGGCACACGTAAAGCGACCCTGTGTGGATTTACGTGTGCTTTTAAATATCGCCCCTTTTCACACATCACTTTGCGTGTTAGGGGCGTGACATGGGTGTTGCTGTGGGTGTTCCCCACAATCTCCCCATAACACAGGCATCCTTGCACCATGGTGCCAGGGTGCCTGTGCATGGAAGCAGTTTGTGCGCCAGCACAGGGAAAAGCACAGAGATGAAACATGCTTTTGTAAATATGTCGCATCCCTGTACCTTGAAAGTAAAACAGTGTGGCACAGCAAAATGACTTGCAGCACCGGTCTGCATTAGTTTCTCGCAAATAGGGACCTGTGAAACTAGCATGTATTTTACGTGCGCTAACAAGCACACATGTAATTTTACTCTGGTTGGTCAATCTAGATACCAGTGCAAACTTTTGATTACAGTTTTAATGGCACCAATAATGTATATGTAATCTGGAAATGCACGGGGGAAAAAGCGCAGGGGACATCTATATAATTCTGGCAATGGCAGTTAATGTGGAATAGACCAAATCATTCCTAAAGGTCGAAAATGGTTTAATTGAAAGCTGCATACTTTACACCTTAATTAAGGCTTCCCTTTTTCCATTTTTACTGATTTTTACAGATAAATACAGACAGAAACCAATGTGTTGTCTACCTATATTTATTTTTTAGAGCGGAAAAATACTGAAAAAGGTGCTTCTTGTGAGAGACTCTGCATGTTGTCTTACATGAAATCCACAGAAACTCTAAGGTGAAATGAAGGGAATAGGATTATGTGTTTTGTCTCTCCTAGCAGTCCCTTGATCACCCAGAAATTGGCTAACTAAATTGACACACTGCAGTCATTATATACACAAATCAGTTAAAAAAATATTTCTTTACATTTATTTGATAAACACATACAGTACATTTGATTAAAAGCCATAATTAGCCATGGTCCCTATTTTGCTCTTAATAACACATTAAATCACAATATACATTACAACGAAGAAAGCTTTAAAATGTATATCACACAATTACATAAACAAAATTTCTTACTAAAAAAAAGGGAAGGCAAACATTCAAATATATTGCATCATCCTGTTATGAACCTGCATGACAGAGGGGATCAAAACCTCAGGTTTACAGCACACTATGATAACTCTCAGGTAGATTTTTTGGATATCAAAATCAAAAATGTAGATAACACCCTACAGATGGAGCTGTTTACGAAGCCCACTGATAAAAATACTCTCTTAACTTATGATAGTAATCACCCCAGATCCCAAAAAGATAACATCCCCTTTGGGGAATTTCTAAGACTAAGACGTAACTGTACATCAATAGATGACTTCTACCAGCACGCGGAGACTTTATCCAGTAAATTGAAGGCCAGAGGGTATCCGAAGAAACTAATCAAAAATTCACTAAAAAGGGCTAGATTCTATAACAGAGACTGCCTATTAGAGACCAACAGAAGTAAAAAGGACATCTCAAGTGACAGAATTGTCTTTGTTACACAATTTTCAAACAAGAGTAACAAAATTAAGAATATAGTGAACAGAAATTGGAGAATCTTAAACTATGAGGTAGAGAACAGATTGGAAAAACCCCTTTTCTCGTTCAGGCGAAATAAAACTATACGTAACTCCCTGGTGAGAACATACAGACAGGCAAAAGATGCCCAAACCACACTAACAGGAGAGAAAGCCAAAGGAAATTACAAATGTGGTACCTGTTCGATCTGCATACACTGCATAGAAACAAAAAGCATAACGTTCAACAATAAGACAATGTGGGCGACAACGTTGAACAATTGCCGCAGTAAAAATGTGGTTTACCTCCTCATATGTCCGTGCGGATTGGGCTATGTGGGGGAGACAGGGAGGGAATTCCGTATCCGCTTATTAGAGCACAAATCCGCAATCAGAAACATGAAAGAAAATGCCCCACTCACGGATCACTATGGAAAACTTGGACACAAGTGTGATGAACTTAAGTGGTTCATACTGGAAAAAATCACCATAAACAGGAGAGGAGGAGACATTGACACTAGAAGGAAACAACGTGAACAGTGGTTCATGTGTCACCTTAATACAGTACATAAGGGTCTGAATTCAAAGGAGGACTGGATGAATATTATCACTAGATGATAATATCTCGATCCACGTGTGATTCCTGAAATGGTTGTGATATCTAGCATATCCGTTAACCATTAGAAGATAGAGCAGTACAGAGTGAGAGACGTAATGCCATAGATATTAGGACAGATGTCAATAAAGTTTTATATTACAAACAGGACATTCTTCCACACCTAGACACCTGATGCATCATCCAGCCATTTTTGGCCGCCTGTAGCAAACGTAACTGACAATAGCAAACAAATGAGTGGAATCCTAATGCCACTGTCATTATTGTAAATGTCAATAAAGTTTTATTTCATGAACATGATATCCTCCCACACCGAGACACATTTTTTGCATTATTCAGCCAGCTTGGGGCGCTGGGAGTAAAGACATCAGCAATTCAGAACAATTAGATTCATGTTGAAAACACTTACGGGTAAATAAAATAATGGAATTAAATAAATAAACACAATATAACAAAATGTATCCGTAAGACCAATAATATGACAGGCGGGCTTTAGACAGACCAGAACATATCAAGGGATAGGGGCTACGCTAGGATTGGTGGAATCACAAAAGAAAGTGAGCGTTATGGCAAAAACGGCTTGATTGGCCGTAAAACAACCACCTGACAGAGACAACCAATAGGAAGGTGTGGCTCTTCTAAACAAATGCGAGGCGTCAAACACACAGAGCGGTAACCAGAAACCGCATCACGGAAGTCTTCCTGCATGGACGCAAAAGCCTGCAGTTTGTGAGGTAAGAATGGAAATAATAGCGTAGGGTAAACCGGGTCCAGCGTCACTAGGACGCAGTGAGGACCGATGTTCACACGAACATTCCGGACTGATAGATACGAGGGAACATTCATTTTATCCTTGTCCCTTTACAAAACAGGGTATTTGAGAAACCCCGAGGACGCTCCACCAACTGCGGGTCCTTTTTAAGAATTCGAGACTAATTTAAGAACCAAGAGGCCACAAGATATATTCTACATGCAGGATATCTGACAGCAACCACAACCAGGTACGGACGAAGCCGTCATAATTCGAGTTAAAGAGCAGGCTTTGAGGTGGCAACACTAGATAGTGATATTTGTACATATTACAGGCACAAACGAAGGACAACATCAGTTGGGCCAATCCTACAGAAACAGCATACTATATTTTCACCGTAAGGATATTAAGCAGATAGAACATACAACCGGCTTGAATGACAAGGTGAGAACCAATTGTTTGCATTACTCCCAGGTAGTGAGGCATTTATAATATAATAAAAACGTAGTTCACATAATCACACCCTGAATGGATAATTTTGGATAATAATCTCTTCCCAGATCAGAACATTGAGATTCCATGTAGGACCACAACTTATCGTGTGCTTTCCACAAGAACTGTCCGTCTATTTTAGTGGAAACCTACTATATAGTAGAACAAAAAGCAGATATTCAGGTGAGAACATCGGATTAATTTTAAAAAATGGTACACAAAGAGAAGATTGACTACTCTAAGGGTGGGCTCCCAGAGCAGCGACACGTGGAGTTCAGATAACCATTTACCCTTTATGATAACTAAGTTACAAACAGAGCAAAGCAGATAAAAATGGGAGGGAGTCCTAATAGCCCCAACAAATATCTTTTTTTTTAAAACTAAGTGAATCGACATTAAACAGACTTGAATTATCTAATTTATCATCATAACATCTTCTCTCCCATAGCTGGAACCTCTATCCATATGTGAACTAAGAGAGAAACATCTATCACTGGTCTTGATAAAGATAGCGGCATAAATACAGCCCATCGAAACGCGTCGACGCACAGGAATTGACACAATCCAAAGCACCGGGCACTCACTTGTAGCGACAATTAGAGTCAGATCCCACAAGTGTATAATCCTTGAAATAGTTAAAAGTGGATGTGTACTGAATGACAAAGTGTAGTGTCTTTTTATTGTTCTTTGTATTCTCTCTGTCATGCAGGTTCATAACAGGATGATGCAATATATTTGAATGTTTGCCTTCCCTTTTTTTTAGTAAGAAATTTTGTTTATGTAATTGTGTGATATACATTTTAAAGCTTTCTTCGTTGTAATGTATATTGTGATTTAATGTGTTATTAAGAGCAAAATAGGGACCATGGCTAATTATGGCTTTTAATCAAATGTACTGTATGTGTTTATCAAATAAATGTAAAGAAATATTTTTTTAACTGATTTGTGTATATAATGACTGCAGTGTGTCAATTTAGTTAGCCAATTTCTGGGGGATCAAGGGACTGCTAGGAGAGACAAAACACATAATCCTATTCCCTTCATTTCACCTTAGAGTTTCTGCCCATTTCCACACGATCGAGGGATTTCTTGTTTTTACTTGGAAGAGTACCCTATTCCCTTGATCTTTACAAGGGGTCTCTCTCTTTTGACTATACTTACATGAAATCCAGGCAACAGCTGAGCAGATAAACGCAATGGAGGGTTAAAAAATAGAATGAGATTTCCTTAAATATCAATATTTGGACGTGCACTGATAATGGATGCCATGTGTAACAAAACACTACACTCACAGGTACATATTAGTTGTAATACTACAAATATATGTTAATGGAGTATGACAACTAATATGTACCTGTGAGTGTAGTGTTTTGTTACACATGGCATCCATTATCAGTGCACGTCCATGAGTTAAATAAACGTGAAAATATATCTTTATAGGGCTCCATTTATTCTGAAAACACAAAATAAATGTTGATAAATACCAATAAGATAGCCCAAAAATAAATATGGATAAATACAGATGAAAATGTTAAAAATGAAAAAAATACTATTAAACCAGGAGCTCTAACCATAATTTCGCCCCACAAGAAGTGCATTAAATGTGACTCTAAGTGCTTGACACCTGACCTCATCCAACTGAATCAATATTTCTAATATTTAAAGTGTTTGGTATAAACACATAGAGTTTGCAGGGTTTGTTACTAATGGCAGAACGCTGAGTGGATAAATGTGAAAACGATGCACCACTTGGAGATAACAGTTTTACTGTGATTTATTCCCGTTTTTATGCACCAACCATAAACCTCAAGGTATTGACTAGTACGACTCTCGGCATGGCATTACAGAAATAGAGTAAGCCTCTTAGAGGAAATTAGCCACGTCACCGAAATGCTACCAGTGCTGTGCTAATAGGCTCTCCTTTCTGGCAAATGTTTCTTGGTGCAGGCAATTTCGCAACAGTCTTTTACTGGCATTTGCACTAACTAGCGGGTTTATGGTGTCATTTTGAACTGATCGTTAAGTGCAATTGTAATTTTTGCACTGTGTTCTGTGCAAATATCCCACTAAAAGGGCCTGGATACAGGTGCACCAGTAAGGTGCAAGATTGCACCTTACTGGTGCAATTTACTTGATCTGACTGTTTGCACCAAGCTTTGCATTATATACCGCCGAGTACATGAAATACCACCAGGTGTGTAAATATGTACAAAAAGAGCAGGTTAAATACACATTGTGCGATAACAGTGAGTGTTCTAGAAGAGGAAATTCATTATAAGACAGAACTTTTTCAATCTTGGGTGAAAATGTGTCGTGTGCGAAAAACACCCGTGCATCATTTTCTCTAAGGGAAGAATTGAGTTTGAACTGGAATTTTATTGAACAAGTGTTGAAAAGCCACTAGGTCTAGCTATATTATGCGAATGCACACAAACTGCATTTGTGCGTGCATGTCTGTTTTACATGAATTACCATAATAAAACCATTCTATTTGCCTGTAGGTGATATGTGTTAAGCAACTGGATTGTGTGTGCTTATGTGTGAGTATGTGTGCAGCTAAACATATATTTGCACGTTTGTGTGACACTCAACCGATTTGTGACTTTTTTTGTGAATGTCCATCATCAGTCAAACTCTAAGTATGACCCTAAAACTTGACAAAAAAGGCCAGGTGCGGCGAACAACTTAATACAGACTGGCACTAGCAATGCCAAAGGGTCTCGTTTATGAAAGAAAATGCTTCTTCAGCCACTGCTGAGTTCAAGCATTCGTGAGTCACCATACGCGTACTCTGTAACTCTCTCTTGAACTCATTCATCCACCCGACTCTTCCTTGCCTTCACCCACCCACCCATCCTCAGAATAACACACACACAAACTCGGAATGCATATGGAAGATAATTTAAAAAAGAAAAGTAGAAAATAGAAAATTCACTGCTACCTAAATGTGGCGGGCAAATGTTTGTAATAAAAAAAAAATATATGCATATAAGCAGGCTACCACCTTGCAGTGGTATTGTACATGTTATATTGTTGTTTTAAATTTCCAATGTAGCGCCCACATTTAGAAGCAATGCATCGGCCAACTTGGATTGGTAAACCAAAGATAAACTATTCGCAATGTAATTCAAATATGTCTGCTTAGTAAACATCGCACTGGGCAACCATCTTGGAATCATATTATGTAGTGTATCATTGATGTATAGATCTGAGAAATCCATCATAATGCTTTTAAATGTGGTGATGTTGAGGACTAGAGGCAGAGAAGGTCTGTTGAGTATCCTTGTTGACTGCCTGAAGAAAAGGCAACTCCTCCCACTAGCCATAGTGCCAATCTGGACAGAATATTATACATGAAAGTTGTCAGTATTTTCTAAAGACGGTTTCTATAAGGAGTAAAATCCACTAGAACGTAAAATACTTCTTTGACTATGTTGTTTCTATTAATTGATGAATGAAGACACCACTGGTGTAATCATCAGGGCACCAACTTATTCCTGACATTAGTAAGGAGAAAAGAGCCAGGGAAGTCAAGGAGCAGCTTTCAGAAGAATCATGCAAACAGAAAAAAGAAAACACCAGGGCCAAAGATAGATGCAAGGGCAGATGATCAGTGCAAATCAGAAAACTAATGCATAGCAACTGATCTTCCTCTTGTAATAGCCAGATACATATATACTTCCAACAGAAACAGATATCACTGGAAAAGACTCTTCTACATCTTGGATTGGGACCCTTAGACGTCTTCCTATGGACAGAGCACCATCTTAGAAAAGACTGCTGATAGGTTTGACCACTGCCCTACCTAGAAACTCATGATGTTCGTTGAAATGGAAAAGAAGTTTAACATCTTTCATGTTGCACTGCCTTCTGAAGCATTGCCACGTCTTTCCTACTCTACACTTGATGTGGCTCATAGAACACCCCTCCAGGAGCGTGGAGATGCCTGGACAATCCAGGAAGCACCAGGGTTCAGTCAGGAGATGATCCCAGCTATATAGTAACGTGATGATGATCTGCATGAGGAATGCCGCTTCCTCCCAAGTGTAATCAGTCTCTGGTAAGCCATTGGTTCTGTTGTCATCCCTGATCTCTGTGCAAATATAAAAGTCAACAATCTTGCAATGCAAATCACATTCCAAGTTGGCAATGCAGCAGGCTGCGCGCTGCAGATGATAACAGCAGCTATTAGCGTAGTCGCATTATCTTGGGAGGTGCAAGATGCTCTTAAAAAATAGAAAAAATAAATGGAGAAGTAGAGTCCCTAAAGGACACCAATAAAAGACGAAAATGAAAAACTAAACAACTGGCTCATCAGCCCTGTCACTGAAACACACTCATTATCAGGTGGATGTTCATATTTGATCAAGGCAATAGATTAAATGGATGAAATGTCCTGACCCATTGCACCATGCTGTATCCTTCCATAGGCAGAAGCGGAATGTGAATAATAATAGATCAATGGCACAAAAAGGGCTGATTTAAAATTCCCCCATGAATATACATTTCTTTATGTATTTTCAGGAATTTATTTGGTTACAAGAGCATGACAAACTAGCAAACCCACCAGGCCCCGTAGCAGAGTATAGCCAGATTTATCACGCTGTCCATCGTCTACCCAAGGCTTGGTGAAGGGGGCAACCACCACCAAAAACCTATGGAAATAAGTCAGATTTCATATGCTAAAATACCTGTCTACATGGAATATGCTAAACAGAAAGAACAAACGGCAAACCAAGGTCAAGCACTTCCAGTCCATGTATAATACCAATTTGTATGATGGTGCAAACTCTTCCCACACCCGCCGTCCAAGGGTGTTATATAGAAGCCAAAACAAAATAATTGGAAGGTGCACTCGTTTCAGAGTCAATGAAGTGAAGTAAATCACTTATTCCATACAAAGAGTCCTTTTATTCAACAAATTGTTCAAAACTGGCACACAGCCAACGTGTTTCGTTCCCAATTCTTTGCCAGGGGGAACTTCGTCAGGGCTGTAACCTTATAGACAAAGGACAACATAAATATTACATAACATTAAAATCACAAAAATGATAATTAAACTAATATACATATATAAAACACATTAGATGACCCAACAAGAAACAAATATTACTTATGACAAAAAGCAAGAAACAAAAATAGAGAAACAACCTTTTGTTTGTTCTATTTCTCACCCGGAGGATGACATAATACAAATGCCATGTGGGACAATGTATAAACAACAATGTTTAGAATAACAATTATATTTCAACAAACATATGACAACAAGCACATGAAATATATTTAAAAACATTTAAGACACATTTAAAAAATAGAGACAAAAGCAATGCATTGAGGCGTGAGACAAACATGTATATAAGGGAGACCATGTAAGAGCAAAATCACCCATAATATGGTACCTAACGGGACTTCTGATATATCAAAGTGAAATCGTGTCATAGCCCAAATCTCAATCTCTAGATCAATATCTATGTAATTGCAGAGTCGCTTAAAATGATTTCACTACATATCGGATAACTGTTTAAAAGGGTCTCACCTCCTAAGTAGTCGGTCAACAATTGGCCTCAATAGTGTAGAGCATATGTAGAGCTCTCTTAGGCTAAACAATCCCAATCGAATAATTTATATAAACTTAACCACTCACTTATATTTGGTGAGAGAGAATATCTAAAACAGAAAAACAGAAAGAACAATATGGTGTGGACGATACTTACTCTCTTCCACACGGATGTATACTGGAACTTTGATACATTTACTGGTCTCTATATATATAAAGACGCTTAAATGCTCAAATTACTTTTGCGAGTACCTATATGGTTGATGCATATATATTTTTATGTTATGAGAAGATTTTAGCTACTTAGCAGTGATTCTGTTTTTATTATCATTATTTTCTCTTATACTACCTTAGTTCTGAATGTCTGAATTACGATGGATTGAAGAAGAATGACTCACTTCTGATATATTGTATTCTAGAGGTGAGTGTGGACAGCAACTCCTTTTGGGGTTTCATTCTGCTATTTTTTGGATTTTGACAAGGATTACTTTCAAACTTTAGGCCGATTTTTTATTATTATTTTTTCTTCATTACATTTAGCTTTTCGTCTTCTTTCTGTTTTTCTGTTTTAGATATTCTCTCTCACCAAATATAAGTGAGTGGTAAAGTTTATATAAATTATTCGATTGGGATTGTTCAGCCTGAGAGAGCTCTACACATGCTCTACACTATTGAGGCCAATTGTTGACCGACTACTTAGGAGGTGAGACCCTTTTAAACAGTTATCCGATATGTAGTGAAATCATTTTAAGCGACTCTGCAATTACATGGATATTGATCTAGAGATTGAGATTTGGGCTATGACACGATTTCACTTTGATATATCAGAAGTCCCGTTAGGTACCATATTATGGGTGATTTTGCTCTTACATGGTCTCCCTTATATACATGTTTGTCTCACACCTCAATGCACTGCTTTTGTCCCTCTTTTTTAAATGTGTCTTAAATGTTTTTAAATATATTTCATGTGCTTGTTGTCATATGTTTGTTGAAATATAATTGTTATTCTAAACATTGTTGTTTATACTTTGTCCCACATGGCATTTGTATTATTTCATCCTCCGGGTGAGAAATAGAACAAACAAAAGGTTGTTTCTCTATTTTTGTTTCTTGCTTTTTGTCATAAGTAATATTTGTTTCTTGTTGGGTCATATAATGTGTTTTATATATGTATATTAGTTTAATTATCATTTTTGTGATTTTAATGTTATGTAATATTTATGTTGTCCTTTGTCTATAATGTTACAGCCCTGACGAAGTTCCCCCTGGCAAAGAATTGAGAACGAAACGCGTTGGCTACATGGAATATGCCTCTTGACCCCGCATCCCGTTACCCTGCATGTTGTTACAACGTGACTTTTGGAGGGGGGCACTGGATGTTGGAATAGTATAATTGGCTATTCCAACTCCAGTCTGTGCGGACAGTAGGGAAGGTGTTGGATTTTAAATCCAACACTTTCTCCCCCCTCCGCAAGTCGTTGTTACGACTTGCGGGGTAATGGTATTACGTTGTTACAACGCGGTCGTTGTAACGACCGCGCTGTAACAACATGCGGGGTGAGGGATGCTGGGTCAAGGTTGTTTACCGTCTACATGCTTTAACAGAGTGTATTAAAATCTACCCTTAAAAGCAGATTAGATTTACATATGTTGAATAAGGCATGGCTTTTGTGCATCGTGTAGCAAATCAGACCTACCGTATCTTGCATACATTTTCTCAGTGAACCAGTCAGGTCGTTATCATTTATCATTGTCATGTCACCATAAATAAAATCAGGCCTACTCTATTGAGCATAAGGTTTCCCTTAAGGCAACCATGAGGCATACAGTCATCAAATTACATATATGTACACAATTATGGTGAGCAAAACAATACGATGGATTTAGGCCCAGATCTCTGTAGGGGGTGAATGTATGACATTGTTCTGCATTCTGTCCATCAACTGTTGTTTTTGCATTTGTCACCCCAAGTGGGACGGGTATGCTCAGACGTGAGTCCCATGGTCTCCATGCCACTGGAATCAAGCTATCCTGGCTGAAGAGGGGTGAAACCCTGAAACCGGCCCTAGGATGCTTTTTTCCAGTCCAGGGAGGACCTGGCTTGGCAGTTCGGGCTGGACTGTTCCCATGAAGCACAGGGTCAAGACTGATTTGCATATGGCTGGGTTCAAACTGGAATGGCATGGTGAGCAAAAAAACGATGGATTTAGGCCCAGATCTCTGTACTGGGGTGAATGTATGACATTGTTCTGCATTCTGCCCATCAACTGTTGTTTGAGCAAAACAATATACAACCCCTTCCAAGAGACCCTACAAGGATTACCATAGTGCAGATTACCTACTCATATGGTTTGTTCGAAGGTGGAAGAAGACCGGAATCCTTCCTAAAACAGTAATCAGTGAGATTCCAAAACCCAAATAACTGTCACGCCTTTAACACATTATAATACCAATCTATCCTCTTAGCTTTAACATATGCTGCTCACAATAAATAAGTTAGTTCTGCTGCCCTTTTTGTAACTGTTCATAAGAAATAAAAATCTGATCTTTGGTAGTTAACATTCTTTTACTAAACGATTGGCATGTAGGGCGGCAACGAAAGTCCTTCACTTTAATCTGTTTTGGGCAAGTTTCTGTGCGATGCCCCAGCTGTGCTTCAGGGTCTTCATTACTTTCTCCACAGTTTGTCCCTGGTATTGTTTGGCCAGCCTCCCTTACATTTGCTTTCTAGGGTCCAGTGCAAAGCTGTTCTTGTGATGGAGCCTTGTTCTCTGGAGAAGAGACATAGCCAAAGAGTGCAGAAGTCTCTTCTCAGGTTACTAGTGTGGAAGGCTGACAGTCTGTGATGTCAATGTCAATGTTTATCATCATCCAGCATTTTCAGCCATACAAGAGTGTGGACAGATTACAACTCTGGGAAAGCCTCAACTTGGTGTTGGTGCTGAATTGAGATAACCTCCACACATTGTTTTGTATTCTGAAGGTAGTCTTGGCATTGTTATTCTTCTTTTGATGTCACTTCCTGGCCCCTCCAACATGTCTGATAGTACTGCCTAGGTAGATGAACTCTTAAGTCATGGGTAGGTCCTTTCCACCCATCTTGATTGGTGAAGGGTTTAGGATATGTTGAGTTGCATGGCTTCTGATTTCTTTGAGTTGATTGCCAGGCCCACTTGTTGTGCATAGATGTTGAGGTGATATGTCTTTTCCTGTATATGCTGGTGTGTGTGAGAGAGCAAGGTTAGGTCATTTGCATAGTCAAGGTCATCCAGTGTAGAGAATAAGGTCCATCTGAAGCCTTTGGTATGTTCTTCAGATGTACATCGCATCACCCAGTTGATGACTAGGTTGAAGAGCAATGACATCACATATCCCTGCCTCAAACTGGTCTTGCCCTTGAAGCTGCACCCAGTATCTCCTACCTTACAGTTAAGATTATCAAAGAAGCTCCTGATGAGGAGAACTATTGTCTGCAGTATGCAATAGGCTCTAAGTATATGCCAGAGGCTGTCACGGTGGATACTTTCAAAGTTTGTTTAAAAATCAATTACAATGATGTATAGTTATCTCTGCCTCTCTGTGCACTGCTCTATGATGTTGCTTAGACTGAGGATCTGATTAACGAGGCCTTTGCCCTTGCAGAACCCACCCTGCTCTTTTCTTAACTGCAAGTCCACACCTTTAGAAATGTGCTGTATAATGGTTTTCCTCAGTATTAACAGAAGTGTGATTCCACACAAGTTATTAAGGTTGATTAATGCTCCCTTCTTTGGAATCTTTATGATGATGCAGTGGTTCCAGTGATCTGGTACTCTCTTTCCCTTGCAAATCAATGTAAACAGTGGTTGGAGTATCTTGGCTGTTGTTTCAGGATCTGCCTTGAAAATTTCTGCATTCAGGTTGTTTTGGCCAGGAGCTTTTCTGTTCTTGAATGATCGAATGGCAGTGACAATTTATTTATTCTTTGGTGGGGTGGTGTTTACATCTAAGTCTGCCTTTGCTTCTTGGATGCCTGCTTTGCTTTTGGTGCTGGTCTGTTTAAAACTTATTTGAAGTGATTGGCCCAGCGTGTCAGCAGTCTGCCTAACAAGCTAAGGCCTGCTGTATTGTGCATAAGCTTACCCATATGGCACCCTTTAGGCTTGTCATAAAATTATTAAGATATACAAAACTAGAGCTGGTTAAACAATATACAACCCCTTCTAATTTTTGGCCTTTTAAGGATTATCCAATTGTAAATCTTCTATTCTCAGGGTTTATCAGAAAGGGGTAATCAATCAATCAGGCGTTTGTTAGGCACGACTACTCCCCGTAAGGGTCTCAAGGCACTGGGGAGGGGGGGATGCAGGTTCCAGTCCATCAAGGAGGGGTTCTGTCGAAGAGCCAGGTTTTGAGGTTTCTTGCGAAGATAGGGAGCAATGTTGTCTCCCTGAGGTGGAGCGGAAGGGCATTCCAGGCTATGGCCTCGAGGAAGGAGAAGGATCGGCCTCCTGATCTCGTCATCTGGTGCGGACCACGGCATAGGAAAGCTGGGATGATCATAGGGTCCTTTGGGGTGCGTGGAATTTGAGTTGGCTGTTCAGGTATGCTGGTCTGGTGTCGTGGAGGGCCCTGTGTGCGTGGGTGAGCATCTTGAAGGTTTCTCTAGCCTCGATGGGGAGCCAGTGGAGTGTGCGCAGGTGCTGGAAGAAGTGGCAGTGTCTTGGCAGGTCTTGCGGCGGCGTTCTGGATGTTCTGCAGCTTGCGGGAGAGGTTTTTGTTTATTCTGGCGTAGAGTGCGTTGCCGTAGTCGAGTCTGCTGGTGATGAGGGCATGAGTGACGGTCTTTCTGTGTTCGAGGGGGATCCATGTGAAGGTCTTACGTAGGAGGCAGAGAGTGTGGAAGCAGGAGGACGAGACGGAGTTGATCTGGTGGTCCATTTTCAGCTCGGAGTCCAAGATGATTCCCAAGTTGCGTGCGTGGTCCGTGGGGGTGGGTGGGCTTCCGAGGGCGGGGGGCTACCAGGTGTCGTTCCAGCCATCTGGGTTTGGGCCCATGATGAGTACTTCTGTTTTGTTGGTGTTTAGTTATAGGCAGCTGTTTTTCATCCATTGGCTTCCATGCCTTCTCGAAAGTTGTGTCTGGTGTTGTTGGGTTCGTTGGATAGGGAGAGGATGAGTTGGGTGTCATCTGTGTATGACACAATGTTTAGTCCGTAGGTTCTGATGATGGGGGTGAGCGGAGCCATGTAGACGTTGAAGAGTGTAGGGCTGAGGGAGGACCCCTGGGGGACTCTGCAGGTGGTTGGTGTAGGGTCCTAGAGGAAAGGGGGGAGTCTGACCTGCTGCATTCTGTCAGAGATGAAGGAGTGGATCCGCTGAGAGGTCAATGAGGATGAGCGCTACTGTTTCTCCTTTGTCCAGTAGGGTGCGGCTGTCGTCTGTTGCAGTGAGGAGGGCAGTTTCTGTACTGTGGTTTTTTCTGAAGCCGCATTTGGAGGAGTCGAGGATGTTGCTGGCTTTCTCGATGACTATCGCCGGGAACGGGAGCAGTGAGATGGGTCTGTAGTTTTTGAAGTCGGTAGAGTCCGCTGAGGGTTTCCTCAGGAGGGCGTTGACCTTGGCGTGTTTCCAGTCATCGGGGAACGAGGCGGTCACCAGGGGGCAGTTGATGGTGTGGCGGAGCATGGGTATGATGGTGTCGGCGGCTCTGTTGAAGATGTGGTGGGGCAGGGGTCCGTGGGGGCCCTGGAGGGGATTGACTTCATTGTCTTTAGTGTGTCTTCGGTGGTGAGGGCTGTCCAGTTGTTAATCATTGGCTTCAGGGTGTCGGGATTGGTTGGTGAGGGTTCATTGTGTTGGTTGTCTTTTTCAAAGTTGTCGTAGATGCTCTTGATTTTGTGGTGGAAAAAGGTGCTGAGTTTGTCGCAGAGGTCTTGTGAGGGAGGGATGTCAGTAGACTTGCTGGTGGGTTGGGCAAACTCCTTGATGATGTTGAAGAGTTCTTTTCTGTTGTGCGCGTGTGTGGAGATCCTGTCTTCAATTGCTTTTTTCCTTGTTTTTCTGATGAGTTGGTGGTGGCGTTGTTGGCGGCTCTGAAGTTGTTGTGGGTTTCTGTGGATTTGGTGTTCCTCCAGGTCTTTTTGAGGCGGCAACAAGTGCGTCTGGACTCTCGAAGTTCGGTGGTAAACCATCTGGGTTTCTTGGCGTGGGTGTTGTTGTTTTTCTTGAAGGAGGCTATGGTGTTGGCGCTGTCGGAGATCCATCTGTGCAGGGTTTGGGCTGCGGTGTTGTGGTTGTCGTTTTCCGTGATGGTTGGGGTGGAGTTGCTGAGTGAGGAGGTGAGCTGGTCGTCAGTGATTCTGGTCCAGTTTCTTCGTGGGAGCAGGTGCTGGTGTCTGTGGATGGTGGGTGTTCTGAATGTGAAGTGGACGCATCGATGGTCAGTCCATGGGAGTTCGGTGATGTGGTAATGAACACCAAATCCCTTGCCTCCCACAGTAATCTATGAGATTCCATATTATTTAGTGCCTTTCCACTTGCATTAACACTGTGTAATAACAATCCATTGTTCAATGGCCACTAGCTTTATTTTTTGCATTTCATAATAAATAGGTCAGTTCTCCTGCTTTGTCATAACTTTTCATAATAAACAGAACAGGCCTCTAGCCTTTATCATTGGCTTTGGCACCATATCCAACTCAGTTCTGCTGTGTTGAACATAGGTTTACCCAAAAAGTGCAATACAAGCACTCTTTTTCAGAGGCGCATGCAACTTCTGCCCAATCAAATGCTGTGCTCAAGATATCGACATGTGGGTGGAGACAAGACTCTCTCTCTTTAGTCCTTCTGAAAACTCTATTTCTGTTGATCACATACGCGTGGTGACAGCTGCACTATCAAGTCAGGCCTAAAAAGGCCCCGATACCTGATAGAGAATGTGCTAAAAAGTATCTTGCAGAAAGGGTTAATATATCAGCATTGATTTGGTCTCTCGCACTAAGCAGTTTAAACTTTTATTTTTCTTGTTAGTTTGGAATATGATGCACATAAACTGATCTTTGAATGTTCTTTTCCAAAAGACTTTCTCCCAAGTACATTTCAATCTTTTTTAAGTTCTCAATATTTGTGGAAATATCAGTCAATAATACAATATATGTGTGTAACGGCGCAAGAGGAAGCACGGGGACCCTCCCCCGGCCTGAGACAATGATCGACACTTTCTCCCCTCTTTTCTCTCACCAGCACCCAGAGTGGACTTCCGAGGGGCCGCTGTACCCAGTACCGAGCGAAGAAAAGGGACACCGCTCCTTTAATTGGGAAGGCGTTTCTCTTGACCCGGCCCCTAGCTGTGACGAAGACGAGGGATGGGCTGAAATACCTGGGGCTGCCCTCTCACAGGTGTGCGTTGACACCGGAGGACGAGACGGCGAGAGGAGATCGGAAGGAGGAGTAGCAGAGCGGAACGGAGGTCGGAAGGGAGAAGATCGCACAAGAGATCGCGGAGGAGTAGACGAGGACGGGACAACGAAGCCAGGAGGCCAACAACCCCGTGAGCCGCCCAGCCACGTTCCTGGAGGAGCGTGGCTCTCCCAGGTACGCGAACGCTTCACGGGCTGGGTGGGAGCTAAGGGGCGCAGATTGTAGCAAGCTTGGGGGTACTCCTCAGGGGCCTGACATCCTTGGGACATCCCGGTAATCCCCAACCTGAGCACCTACCCTCACCAAGAGTTCTTGTAAATATTGCACCAATGGATCCCTCACTCCCCTTCCCGCAAATCGTTATAACGTAGACTGGTCACTGACCCAAGAACCCTTTGTTTCTCTTCTCGGGGGAGCCGCGACGCCACGCATCCTCACCAGCTCCGAGGCAGCCCACGCTGGAGGGACAGCGACCCGTCTCGCGGAGGAAGAAGACCGGAGGTCGAGTTGAACCCCGCGGCGCCGAGACAGAGACTCCCCTGCCGTATTATCGACCAGCAGTTGTGAAAAGACGTGTACGGACTCCAATAAAACCCCGTGAAACCCCAAAACCATCTAGCGTGATATCTACCCGCTCACAAGTGGTGGAGAATGCGGGCAGTCTAGCCATCTGAAACGAAAAGATGGAGGCATTACTACAACACCTGGTGAAAGGCCAGGACCAACTATCCTGGGTAGTGGAACAACAGCTATCGTCAGCCCAGGCCGACCGGGACACCTTCAAGAATACGGTCTCAGCCCAATGGGAGGGGCTACATAAGATGCTTAAATCCCAAGGAATGCCTTCCCCTGGGGAACCACGTGCCACAACTCCGGGACCGTCTGGGATCTCTCTCCAGAAGTACATAGTGGGAGAAGACCCCGATGCCTTTTTGCTCAATTTCGAGCGGGTTGCTAGGGCATGTGGCTGGCCCCTAGAGAAATGGCCGTTCTTTCTGGCCCCTTTACTCACAGGGGAAGCCCAGGCTGCCTACCAGGTGGCCAACCCGGGTGGAAACACCCCCTATGTAGAGATTAAAACCGTGATCTTGGACCACCTGGGATTAGATGCGGAAGCCTATCGAGTCCGGTTCCGGAAGGAACGAGGCACCCCCGGAGAAAACCCAAAGACCCTGTTCTTTCGGCTGAAGAACGCCGCCGACAAATGGCTGAACCCCGCCCACAGCACCAAAGAGGAGATAATGGACCGGATCTACCTGGAGCAGTTTTTGGAGGCCCTGCCCTACAACACGCAAAAATGGTTGCGGCAACACTCCCATCTCACCACCTCCCAAGCCATTGAGATGGCCGCCACGTATGCCCGTGCACAGCCGAAACAACCGGCCTATGAGCCAGAGAAGATGCCACGGCCCATAGGTACTAGACTGGAAAAGAAAACCCGACCAGAACTGATAAAGACCCCCTACATGAGACCTGTGGCACCTTCGTTTAGAGGACCCCAATGCTTTGAGTGCGGTACTTGGGGGCACATAGCTCGATTGTGTCCCCAGCGCAAAACAACAGAAGAACCCATGGAGATCGGATACGTTCCCAAAAGTATTCTCTACACCGCCGAGATGGGAAGCGCTTTCCATGTAAGTGTACAGGTGAACGGGGCCCCCCTTAAAGCCCTCCTAGACTCAGGGAGCAGACAGTCAGTCATACAGGCCGAATACGTAAAGCCCCACCAGTACCTCTCCGATGTAATGGTGCACGTGAGATGTGTACACGGAGACGTCAAGCCATATCCCGTAGCCAACGTCCCCCTAGAGTTGCCGGATGGTACACAGGGTGTAGCCAGGGTGGGCGTATTCGAGTCCCTCCCTGAAGATATAATATTGGGAACGGATAACCCAGGTTTCTAGACCTATTTACGGGTACGTTGAAACAACAGACAAGAGGAGGAAGTACGAGTCAGCTCACGGCAACCCCACTCCGTACTCTGACGACTCCTGAGCCCTGGATCTTAGACAGAAGCTTCAGGTTTGCGCAGGCCAACGATGCTTCCTTGATGAACGCCTGGGAACAGGGCCACCGTGAACACGGTAATCCTAACCCGTCCTTCCCTCGATTTTTGATAAAAGATGGGTTGCTGTATAGACAGGCGAACAAGGGAGAACCCCAACAGCTGTTAGTCCCTACCTCATTCAGAGAGCAGATCATGTTTTTTTCGCATTCACATTTAACAGCAGGTCACATAGGGTCCGAAAAGACCACCCAAAATGTAGTGCGCCACTTCTACTGGCCCGGGATATATAGGGATGTTACGACCCACTGCCAGTCCTGTGAGGTGTGTCAAAAGGGTAACACGAATCGTCCCCCGGCTGTCCCACTCCAACCTCTCCCTATCATAGGGACCCCGTTTGAAAGAGTCGGGATGGACTTGATCGGACCCCTTCCTAAAACAAAACGAGGGAACCAATACGCTCTGGTGATAGTCGACTACGCCACCAGGTTTCAGGAAGCATACCCATTAAGATCCACAACCACGCCCCTTATAGCAGAACGGTTATTGGAGTTGTTCTCTAGAGTAGGATTTCCCAAAGAGATCCTAACGGATCAAGGGACTCCGTTTGTCTCCCATCTGATGAAGGAGGTGTGTGAGCTATTGCAACTGCGGCACATCCGGACCTCGGTATACCACCCTCAAACCGACGGCCTCGTAGAAAGGTATAACGGCACTCTGAAAACAACATTGAAGAAAATGCTGATGGTGAACGGGAAGGAATGGGACCAGCTTCTGCCCCTGGCTCTCTATGTAATCCGAGGACAGAGACAGAGTAGTCTCGGATGTTCGGCCTTCGAGATGCTTTACGGCTGACAACCGCAGTCCCTCCTGGAGATGACCAAAGAAGCGTGGGAGAAAGAAAGCGGAGAACAGGAACAAGAGATGTTAGAGTATACGAAAGCTCTCAAATCTAAGATCGGGAAACTGCGTGATCTTGCCTATTCCTCCCTAGAGAAGAGCCAAACAAAGCAAAAGACGTTCTACGACAGAGACGCTGGAGGAGGCTGAACATCAGGGACTGGGCTCTGGTTTTACTTCCCTCGTCCACTAAGAAGTTTCAAGCGGAATGGAAAGGACCATATAAAGTGGTAGGGACTATAGGGAACACCAGTTACCAACTTCAAATGACTGCGAGAAAGGTGCAAACGTATCATATCAACCTGTTGAAACTATGGATAGGACCACCCCCAAAGACAGCGCATCTCACCATACCGACGCCTACCACATCTCTCTCCACCATGGGCGACCTTGTCGTAAACGAAGAGCTGACTGACACCGAACATGAAGACCTCAAGAGAACCTTAGCGTCCTTCGTGTCTCTCTTCTCCGATAGGCCAGGGAGAACCACCCTGACCGAACATCGAATCGACACCACCACGGGGAAAACCGTGAAACAAAGGCCCTACAGAATCCCAGCGGCCAAGAGAGCAGCGGTACAAAAAGAAGTGGAGTCGATGTTAAAATTGGGTTTCATCCGGCCATCCAGGAGTGAATGGTCTTCCCCCATTTTTATGGTACCAAAGCCCGATGGAAGTACAAGATTCTGTATGGATTTTAGAGCCCTGAACGAGATTTCACAGTTCGACGCATACCCCATCCCACGAATCGATGAACTAATAGAGAAACTAGGAGAAGCCAAATTCATTACGACTCTAGACCTGACCAAAGGCTGCTGGCAGGTGCCTTTGCGAGAAGAAGACCGGAAAAAAAACGCTTTCGCCACCCCAAACGGGTTGTTTGAGTTTACCGTGTTACCCTTCGGGTTACATGGAGCTCCCGCAACGTTTCAACGCCTCATGAACACCGTCCTCCAAGACTGTCAGGCGTTTTCATCAGCATACCTTGATGACATAGTCATCTTCAGCTCAGACTGGGAACAACATCTACAACATCTTTCAACAGTGTTACGGGCCTTACAACAAGCCGGGTTACACATAAATTCCAAGAAGTCCCGGGTGGGTTACCACAAGGTGAAATATCTAGGATACATGTTGGGTCACGGTATGATAGAGCCCCAGATAGAAAAGGTCAGAGCGATAGCTGAAACCCCATTTCCCAACAGCAAGAAAAACATGAGGGCCTTTTTAGGGCTAGTGGGGTATTATCGTCGTTTCATCCCTCAGTTCTCGGAGATAGCTGCTCCCCTTACTGACACCCTTAAACAAGAAGTCCGACCTAGTGTCCTCCTAACTCCTTCTCCAACAATGTGGAAAGCGTTCAACACCCTAAAACGCATGATTACTACCAGTCCAGTGTTGTCCTCACCCGATTTCACCCGCCCCTTTACTTTACATACCGATGCCTCGGATTACGGAATAGGCGCAGTCCTCTCCCAAACAGACCAAGGGGGTACTGATCATCCCATCCTCTATATCAGTAGGAAACTGTTTCCCCGGGAGCTTACGTACCCTACGGTAGAAAAGGAATGTTTGGCTATTAAGTGGGCTGTAGATAATCTGAGGTACTACTTAGAGGGTCGCCCCTTCACCCTGTACACCGACCAAGCTCCCTTACAGTGGATGAGCCGCAATATTTCTCTTAACCCGAGAGTGATGCGATGGTTTCTCTCTCTACAGCCATTCTCTTTCACGATAAAACATAAGAAAGGAACGGACAACGGAAGCGCGGATTACCTCTCTCGCTATCCTCTCCCCAAACGGGAGAATCCTAGGGGGGAGGTGTGTAACGGCGCAAGAGGAAGCACGGGGACCCTCCCCCAGCCTGAGACAATGATCGACACTTTCTCCCCTCTTTTCTCTCACCAGCACCCAGAGTGGACTTCCGAGGGGCTGCTGTACCCAGTACCGAGCAAAGAAAAGGGACACCGCTCCTTTAATTGGGAAGGCGTTTCTCTTGACCCGGCCCCTAGCTGTGACGAAGACGAGGGATGGGCTGAAATACCTGGGGCTGCCCTCTCACAGGTGTGCGTTGACACCGGAGGACGAGACGGCGAGAGGAGATCGGAAGGAGGAGTAGCAGAGCGGAACGGAGGTCGGAAGGGAGAAGATCGCACGAGAGATCGCAGAGGAGGAGACGAGGACGGGACAACGAAGCCAGGAGGCCAACGACCCCGTGAGCCGCCCAGCCACGTTCCTGGAGGAGCGTGGCTCTCTCAGGTACGCGAACGCTTCACGGGCTGGGTGGGAGCTATGGGGCGCAGATTGTAGCAAGCTTGGGGGTACTCCTCAGGGGCCTGACATCCTTGGGACATCCCGGTAATCCCCAACCTGAGCACCTATCCTCACCAAGAGTTCTTGTAAATACTGCACCAACAGATCCCTCACTCCCCTTCCCGCAAATCGTTATAACATAGACTGGTCACTGACCCAAGAACCCTTTGTTTCTCTTCTCGGGGGAGCCGCGACGCCACGCATCCTCACCAGCTCCGAGGCAGCCCACGCTGGAGGGACAGCGACCCGTCTGGCGGAGGAAGAAGACCGGCGGTCGAGTTGAACCCCGCGGCGCCGAGACAGAGACTCCCCTGCCGTATTATCGACCAGCAGTTGTGAAAAGACGTGTACGGACTCCAATAAAGCCCCGTGAAACCCCAAAAACATCTAGCGTGATATCTACCCGCTCACAATGTGTTCCGAGAAATGTGAAAGTTTGTACTTTTGCACTCCGAGTTTCAAATGATTGGCTCTCTGTCAAAAAGCTGTCACTGAACAATACGAAACATCCAAGACAGCAAAGAAACTGGGCCATCGATCCAATCAGAGCTAACGAGAGAAAGAAAGCACAGAGAAAGTGAGCATGAGTTTTAATGCAACAACTTGAAAGGGGTCGGAGATTCGTGATTTGTACGTGAAAATCCAAATGCAGAGAGTACTGTGATCAGAGAGGGCACTTGGAGAAGTAGCGCCCCAGGCAAACCAAATTTGACATCCCTTCCCACAGGTTGTCTGTGTGTAGTTAAAATTGGAGGGGTGGGGGAAGGTGAGAGGGATACGAGAAAAGATGGACATGGGAAGAAAACAAGACAGCATGTGGACATGGGTGCCAGTGCTTTACACACATTTCTTTCCCGCCAGGTTAGAGATATACTGCTGCAGGAAGCTCCTGTCCAGTGCAGTAACATAGAATGATGGCTTCCCCTGGAGAATGTGGTGAGGGGCCCCTGAGACTCCCATATCTCACTGCTATTCAATCACCCCGTGCTGAATGCAGCCATACTGAATGGTTGGGGGCTCCCTGGAGGTTTGTGCACCCCCCACCCAATTGCGCCACGCAATAGGCCCCTGTCTGTGTCTCTCTGAAGATCCGGGCACAGTGTTTCGGCCCAGCTCAGCTATGCTAATTGTCGTCCCTGACTGACTGGAATTATGGGTGGTTGTAATGGTGTAGGGCCCTAGTCCTCAACCATAAATGACAGTCACACAGACACCATTAGATACTGGGTGGAACGGGCCCGGGTCGCATGCGCCTGGCCAGTTTTATTATCAGGTTCACATGTCCCGTGACGCCTGTGCTGGATGGGGGTGGGGTGTAAGCCAGCCGTCGGGGAGTGGCTGATAGCATAACAGCTAGACCACTGACCAGCAGGTGGTAATCGCTGTACTTGGGAGAAGGACCGGAAGTTTGGGAGAGAAACACTTTCCTGCTCCGTACAACCTTTGATGTGTAGCTGCAATGATGATAATGCGTGGACCTTACAGTGCCATAGTTAGTCCGAATGGAAGCAATGATCCTATAAATATGAACTGTATTACAACAGGAGGAAAACAATGGGTGTAAACACATCCATTTAAATGCTCGTCTGAGATTAATGTCACTGCCGAGAACGGAGAGGAGAAATGTTCTTTTTGTGTTTTCTGCAACATGGGAGGCTGATCTCCTAATCCGACGCTACCATCATTTGGCATGCATTGCAGTCTCACAAGCAGAAAAAGGGAGGTCATCTTGGTAACTATAATCACAGAAATCAGGTATAAGAAAGCGAATGTATCTTATTTTTGTTATCGTTGTGTAGCACTAGGAGCTGCCGGAAGTTCACTTCAAAGCACTTTTACTGGAGGTAGGATGAGAAAAAGACCCTTTTAGGTATATGTCGATGCCTTGGAGTCCGTTTGTTCTTTGACAATTAGGCAGCATGAGAACAGGTTTAACTACCACAGCCTGGCAACTATAGTGCTTTGAGCAGAAGATGAAGAAGGCAGTGCAGATATTTTGAGGGGACTTCAACGTTAACCAGGACATTCCCAACACCAGGACCTGCACAACTCCTGGCAGTGATTGAAGCAATGTAAGGATCCTCCAGAGTGCTGTGTGGAAGGTTAGACATTTTTAATGTTTTACTTGAGAATTTCACCATACCAAAATAGGAGAAAATGGTAGCAGAGAAGGATGTAGTGATTATGGAAGAGCAGTTATAGTTAGAAACAGACTTGTAAAAGCAAACAGATTTTTAGATTTGTGTGCAATGAGACATGATCAAGAGCGAAGTATAGATTTTCTTTACCTAAATGCACCAATATGAACCATAACAATATATATCTTCAGGCTGCATCGATGTGGAAGTGAGAATAGCAAATCTATACTGCCTCTATGTGCACTTACAGTTTGATATTTTGGACCTCTATATTCTGTCGATGATATTGCTGTAGTACAATATTCCTAGCCTCAATAATCCATATCCAATCACCTCAGGGAATGTCACCATTCCACCTTTTTAAATGGGTTTGGGCCAAATATCTATCAAGAGCATCTCGGAAAACTAGTCTTTTCGACACATAAATTACATTAACGCCCAGATACAAATTGACACAGTCCAATCAGGCACAAAATACTATTATGATTATATCCTTAAATGGCAGTATTATAGTGTGGTTGTGTTACCTCCTCGGTAAAGATAAAAGGCCATGTGAGGCATGGGATGCACGAAGACGTATGCTGTTGCATGTGCAGATATACCCACTGAGTAAGGCTAAATCTATTCAGACTCATCAGAGCTGCTTTAGGTAAGAAAAGGGGAGTGAGGACCAAGGATTGTTCGTAAAATAAACTTTAATTTTCAAATATGGAAAAATACAGTGAATACTACCCCAGTTCTGTGGTTTTCAAAGAGGCTATTAACATTCTTTACTTTGTGACCGCAAATTTTGAGGCTCTCGATTGCCAAATCAGCATTACCTCCTCCCCATGCCAAATAGGCTGACTCAGACACCAAAGAGGGCATGGTCAAAAATAGTGGGAAAATCCTGACCTGAGTCAAATAGAAATATGTGTGTTGAGCCAATTTCATCCATCTCCTCTTCAACTTTACCCGGCAAGTCCTAGAGCTCTCATGTCAAGCAAGTGATGATCACCACCATCTTAATTTCTGTTGTCTCCTACTCCAGGCCAAGGCTGTCCTGACCTTTTACTGCTGACATATCTACTATCACCTCATCCCAACTATTCACATTTGACCATAAGATATGAATACATATATCTGTAGCTCCTTTCTCTTACACAAATGTCATGATATCAACCATGATTTGTTTATCCACCTTCTGCGAGAGTACTCATCAACAGCAGCGGTGTAGTTTGAAGGTTAATTATGTTAGTGTTTTTTTGTAATTTGTGGTCCTCAAACTTTCTTACAATGTTTTTGCAGTTGAGTCTTAGGAGCTGAAACGTCATTCTTCAAAAGACATTGCTAGCCTCACTATTAGAGCTACCTCCATCTCTCACAGGCGAAACCTAACCATATCCAAGAAAGCAATTCTTAGGTGTATATAATTTCACAATAGTGCCTGAATCTTGACTACTACAAAATTGAAAAAGCAAATATATATTGGTAAGTTCAAATTTACTTTTTATGTACCTTGATTACATATATATACCTTTAAGGTATGTTGATGTGGAGTTAGGAATGGTAAATCTCTACTTACTTGTCTAAATCTGCCTTCACGATACGTCAGTAGTCGAAGTTTTAACCACAATATTTGGGCCGCACGATATTTACCTATTAGATATTCTGGCATACAATCATAAAAAGCTGTGATTGCCCAGGTCTACCAATTAATAATTTTCCAACTGTTTAACTATATTGAACATTCAAATCTTCCTGTGTTGTTTACACATGGAGTTTAATTGAACAACATGCACTATCATTTTCTGGAGCCTAAGTCTGAACCACTAAAATACAATGGGCCTCATTTATGAAAAGTGTTGCATCGCTGGGGTAAAATAGTGAAGCAACTTTTACTGCACCCTCGTTGCAACACCATGGATGCGCCATATTTACTGTACAGCACTCCATGTCACAAGGATTGATATGTGCATCAGGAATCCTGAAGTATCTGTAGTGCAAAACTCATGCATTGAAGGAGTTGTGTCGTAAGCATGACACAACTCTAGCAATGCATGGAGAGACCTATACCTATTGCACTGCGTCAACCTTATGCCTGCCATGAGGCAGCCATAAGGTTTTGACGCAGTGGCATCCTAGAAATGGCGCAGTTCAATCTGATACATTCCACTGTGCCACTTCACGAGGCTATCTTGCGGAGGAACGCCCACCCTGCATACAGTATATCCGACGCAGGTATAATGTGGCGTAGGGGTTTACAAAGTGATGCATCTGCTTTGATGTGTCACTTTTAAATATGACGCAATGTGGTGCATTATTTACGCTGTGTCTGTGTCACAAAAAGTGATAGAATAGTGGCGGAAAAGTGTCTCAAGGGGCTCATAAATAAGCCTCAATATTTTCTCTGTGTTACTTCATCAGATCCTATATAAAATGTGGATTTTGGCAGGGATTAGTTACTGCTGCGAGGGATTACATGCAGAAATTCCACTCTCTGCCATCATTTCCTACAAGCTTTTGAGGAGGCCACAATACATTTATTGACTCATCCTTATACATTCAGGATCATATAAGGGGAAGTATTTGGAAGGAATAAATACCTGATAAACAAGAACAGAGCTTTCTCTGGCTCGTGAGTTGATATTTACAAGGCAATGTTAAAGCTATTAACTATTAGCTATTAGCACTCCAATATATAATCCGTATTTGCTGTTTAAGCATGTGTCATCTTTTAAACCTGAAGGCAATGTACTGTAATAAATATATATTTTATAATTACATACTTGAATATAACTATAAAGATAAAGAAAAGACAAAGAACCAGTGGAGTGCAAGAATGATTCGTATCCTTGTGGTGTTCTAGTGAAACAAGATGTCAATGGCTTATCATTTGCAGCAGAAAAGGGATGTCTGATTAAACTGTGCGAGGATATTGTGACTGCCTCTCAACCGCATGACAGGCTGAGACGCGAGCATCCTATCCCTGGGGAAAGCTGATGTGGATAACCATGACAAGCTCTTTAGAGTAAACATTAATATTAAATAATATTAAAGTGGAAGTAGACAACTTCTGGCTTGGGCGTTCTGAAGGAAATTTATGGCAGAAGTTGTCATTACTGCCATAATTAAAGTTTGAACAGCAGTTCTATTTATAACCTCTCAGTCTCTCTCAGCTTTTCCTATCTTTAAAAGAGAAGATTTAAGTAATATTTGGTGCAGAGATTTTTTTTATTCACACAAATGAGTATACTTTTTCGACGGTTCATATTGCTGCTGACAACAACGACAAAATCATTAACACTAATAATAGTTATATTTAAATTAATATGTTATTTAAAACTAGGGCTAGACATAACTCGAGTAATTCATTGTAGCGCAATCACGTGGAATTTCCCAAAAATTCAGCGATATTACACTTGATTATGCATTTTATTCTGTTTCTTAAAGTAAAAATGCTCCCTCGGGCCCAAAATTGCAAGGATGCATTTTTCACTAAGAAATAGTGCTAAATGCAACAGAACATGTATAGCGAGCGGTCACTTGCACTCGTTAAATGTACTCATTGAGTAGGATTTTCCCACAACTTACTACTAACATTAAGGGCTATTTTCTTAGCGCCCCAGCCCTCTTGAATCCAAAATGGACGTGAGGATGCATTTTGTGCTAAGAAATAGCGCCAAAAGCAGCAGAACATGAATAGCGAACAGCAACAAGCACAAGCTAAATGTGCTCTTGCATTATGAATTTTCGCTCAAAATTAATCCTAATTATGCAAGGAGGAGTAATCGCTTAATTATTGGTAATTCTACATTGAAGAGTAACGTGGAATTGTTGAAATTACTCCAGCATAGTTGAAATTCCACTCAGGTCTACTCAAAACGGAAGTATTGCATTTTAAGATACTGTAAAGATCTGGTATTAATATTACCATATTTAATGCTACTTTGACAGCTCCTGCCAAGTAAGACCAAACAGTAAGTCTGCTTCAAAAGGGCAGAAACAGGAAAACTGGGAGCAGACTTTTATGTGTTTTCCTGCCCGCTTTCAAGAGGTCAGGAAAACAAATGAAGGAATTGCTCCAGCATGCAGGCTGCTTCCTCGGTACGAGAGCACTGCTGGCTCAAGCTGGAGATGAGGGACCAGCGGGACCATAGGGGCATTAAGGCTCTCCATGCGGTCCCCAACACTTCTCATTGGGTGCCTGGAAGGGGACAGGGCACCCAGGAACAAGTGGCCGCATGGCCCTCCTCCCCTTGAACTAATTAACCAGGACCCAGGGGATGGGGTTTCCTGAGCCAAAATCGGCCTAGGGAGGGGGCTGGTGTGGTACCCTCCCCTTCAACTAATTGGGCGGGCCCCAGGGATTGGGGTCCTCGAGGCCAAAATCGACCTGGGAGGGGGGCTGCCAGGCCCCCTTCCCTTCAACGAATTGGCTGGACCCGGAGGTGTGGTATCCAGGGCCAAAATTGTCCCAGTAAAGAGGGACGCATGGCCTCCTATTAATTGACTAGGCCCGGTGGGTTCAGTTTACTGGTCCCGCCTTTCCTTTCACTAATTGGCCGGGCCCCGGGGATGGGACACCAGGGGTCAAAATTGGCCCAGGCAAGAGGGCTGCGTGCCCTCCCTCTCCTTCTGTTTATTGACCAGGCACTGGGGGTTCGGGTCCCCAGGGCCAAAATTGGCCAGGGAAGGGGGCCACTTGGCCCCTTTCAGTAATTGGTCCCCGGGGTGATGAGGTCTCTGGGGCCCAACGGGGGGTTGGGCGCAGGGTCTGGCTGCAGGCCAGGCCCTGTGGCCAAGCCCCGCTGTACACTGCTGAAGGCCATGAGTGCTAGGTGTTGGATTAACATAGGGTAATTAAATATTACTTCCTGTTAAAAAAACATAGATATTCAGTGAAAAACCATAGGTTACACTGAAGTAATACTTTGGAAACAGAATAAAAAAGTGTTAGAAATTCACTAAAAACCAAAGATTAGAGGGACGTGTAGTGACCACTCGGAGACAGGAGTGTAAAGGCACACTATGTTTATTGACTTTACATCTCCACTGCTTCCAGAGAGAATGACCAGCACCAACTGAACATTCAAACAGCGAACATTCTATAACATAGTAAACCGCAACATAATGGCTGTAAACAACATCTCCTTCCTTTCTGAAGGAAAACAAAGAACATAAAAATGAATAGCACAGAAACCGAATGCTCTGGAATAAAGGATAACAAATAATTACATGAGCTAAAAACTAGAACAAAGTTATGATGATAAAAGGAAAAACAAAGGAAAAACTGATGAGAAAACCTGTATAGAAAAATTTATAGTAGATTTAGCACATGGATTATACACAATCAACCACCTTACAATTACGAACCAAAAAGTTTTGGTAGTATCACCTTCCTATCACTTTTGCGTGGCTCACACTGTTGTTGCAAAGGTATCATGAGAAGATCCTTCCCCTCACTTTCTGTCACTCTTGTGTTCATACCACACTGTTGATCTGATGGTGCAAAGGAATGATCAATAAAAAATATCACTTCTCTCATATTCAGACAAACCTTGTAGGTTGATCTTTTCCACAATATATGTCAGAACATTATACACTCAAGAGATGTGCCACCAACTGTGCCATTGACTCGCACAGCATAACGAGAAGTGGCATCAACTTTTATATGTGGACCAAACTTTGACAAACCTTTAAGAACTTTGTGAGGTAGTTTGATTCTAATCCAGTTCCCCACCTTGACTTTGGGTTCACCCTTCCTTGAATCCCAACAAATTCATTTGTTTTCGTTTTACCTCTGGAAACAGATTTAGACTCCTTCTAATGTGTACCAACATCTTCAGGCAAAAGCTGCAATCTCCATTTCATCATCCAGCAAAGACACATGTCAAAGGTAGCCACTCTCACTCGCAAAAGTTCAAAAGGACTTTTGTCAGTCATTTGATTGGGTGTAGTGCAATGCACCCATAGCATGCTTTGTACCCCGTTCTTAACCTCAATCCTGTTGCTCACCACCCACTGTATACATTCTACCAACACATTGTTCATGTGCTCAATAAACCCATTGGCTTGGAGATGGTACAAACCACCCTGCAATGTAAACTATTGGACTGCTGTAAAAACAAAGTAATCTCGCTAGATATAAATAGGAACCCATTGCCCAAGACAATTTCTTGGGGATAACCCTCCATTGCAAAGAGTCCTTACATTTTTTTTTATCACTCCTTCAGTGTTGGGATCAGCCATGAACTTAACCTCCCACCACTTACTGTAGGAGTCAGCAAACACTACAGCATATTTATATGGCCATACAAAATCCATGGCAAGCTTCATCCAAGGTCCTATGGGTAATTCAACCATCTGACTTAACGTATTAAAAGTTTTAATGACCTTATTGCTTGTGCAACATGTCACACACCACTTGACAACTCCATCAATCTGACGATCCATAGAGGGCCAGCAGTAGATCTTATGGATTCTCCTTTTGGTGCTTGTCTGTTCGAGATGACCTAATTCAATTACGTGAGCCCTTAGCCTCTCAGAAGGTATACATTTCTCCCCGCGAATGATCATGTCTTGAACAGACAATTCATCTGAAATCTTGGCATAAGGCTGAAGTTCAGCAACTAAATTGTTTTCCTTAGGCCACCTTTGTATGATGTGGTCTTTCATTGTGTTGAGGACTCTGTCTGATTGTAGACCCTCAAATCACTCATTCTCAGAAAAACCACTGACATTACACACATCCACAGCAGCAATCACACATTCCTCATCTTCCTTGGGAACAATTACATCTTCCTGCATTTCCCCCCTGGGGATGTGCTCAGCCTAAAAAATGTACTACAAAAATTTGGAACTAAGTTTAGTAATCCATGGCGTATGATCTTTAACCAAGTGACCGTTTAACATAGGAATGAGAGTCTTGTGATCAGTTAACAGCTTAAAAGATCTACCCAATTAAAAACTTTGAACCTCTCAACTGCCCCACAACAGGCCAATAGCTCCCTTTAAATGACATAGTAGTTCTTTTCACTTGGACGCAGAGCACACGAAGCAAATCCTACTGTATATTCTCTACCTTGTTTGATTTAAATGATCATACCGCCTAGCCCACCAAGGCTAGCATCCACAGAGACAACACATTCTCTTGAGGGATCAAATGGTGTAAGAATTTTCCACTTAAGCAGTTCCTCCTTTATTTGATTAAATTCTTTCTGACAAAAATCACTCCAAACAAACATGACCTTCCTCTTCAACAATTCCCTCATGTGTACCATTGTGGCTGCAAAATTGGGGATGAAATTAGCATAGAATTCACACACTCCCAAGAATGATGACACTTGATCTTACGATGTGGGACAAGGCGCTTTTACAATTGACTCTATCAAACTCACATGCAGTTCAATACCATCACCAGAAATGACATGCCCTAAATATTCAATGGACTCAACACCGAAAACACACTTCTGTTTGTTGCCAATTATGCCCTTCTCCTGCAATCTGTTCAAGACTAGGCCTGGGCGAAAATTTTGTTCCGTTCGCAGAAATTGCGATAATTTGACATTTTCGCGTTCCGCGGAGAGCGCGAAAATGTCAAAATTTCCGGTTTCCGCAGCTTGGCGATCATTTGTTTCTTGCTCGCGCTGTAAAAAAATACATTCTCGCGCGCGCGCGATCGCCTTACCTGAATCCCTGCGTTCGCCGACAAGTTTTCTTGATCCGGTCGCGTTCTCCATGAGATGTTGTATTGTTTTTAGCCATTTGCGCTGTCTCGCGACAGTTCGCGCCTGCAGTGACGTCATGCGTCGCGCGACCACGTCTTTCTTCTCGCGATCATGCACCGCAAGACAACTCAAAACAAGATGGCCGCGCCCGCAAGCAACCACATGGGTAAGTTGGCGACCCGCAACCATGCAGAAAATCTCGCGAACATGCGGGAAAAAAACTTCCGCATCTTCGCGATATTTCCGCTTGTTTGCGCTAATTTTAAACATTTTCGCGATAATTTGCGAAAGTTAATTTCGCTATTTCCGCCCACCCCTATTCAAAACCTCAGTCATATGTTTGTCATGTAATTCTCTTGTTTTACCCAAAACCAATATTTCATCCTGAAAAACAACAGTGTCCTCCACTCCTTCCAAAACCCTCTCCATGATGTGCAGAGAAACAGAGGCTACCAAAGCAAGCCCAAAAGGCATCCTGCTAAATTGAAAAGTCCCTATCAGAGACACAAACACTGTAAGGTGATTGGAATTACTATCTAACACCACTTGATGATAGGCCGAGGATAAACAAATCTTTGAGGAAATCTTGGCCCTGAAAACTTTGACACAATGTAGTCAATCCTTGGTAATGGATGTGAGTCCACCCATATTTCTCTGTTTAAGATGTGCATGTCAATAATCTTTTTTTTACGCATGGCCACCAAAGGAGAAAGCCACAAAGATGACTTAATTGACTCCATCACTCCTGACTCACACATCTTTCTAAGTTCATCAGTAAGATCATCCCTGATACTATAAGACACATTGCACAATTTGTGTTTAGCCAGAATAGCCTGTTCCTTTACCTTAAGAAGAAGCTTGAACCATTTGAATCATCATAATTTGTCAGCATTTGTACTTGTTGGCCCACAGTTGCACACTGTTTCCTTGGTTGCTGACTCCCACCAAATACACCTGCTCTCTGGTTCCTGGCATTAGAGTCATACCAAAAAGACCCTGGTGGAACCACCCCAAAATGTTGAGTCCCTTCTTGGCTACATAAACCTTGCCCTGAATACAACGGTCTATACATAGTAAACTTATTTCAAAGAAACCTTTAAGTTCTATCCTTCTGCCCTCATGCAACACAGGACTTCTACTAGGTGCCTCAAGCGACTTGTCTACCCACTTTTGATCCAACAATTTTTCAGTGATTATTGTCATAGGTACTCCCGAATCCACCAATAGCTTCAGAGGTTTACCATCTACAATGATATCTACATAAAGGTCTACACATTTGTCTGAATCAGCTTTAACAACCAAAATCAAATCATTCATAGAAATCACTGCATCTTCAGATGTGCCACCCTTCACATTATCAGCATACACCAAAGTAACTTTATCTTTGGACACACATACCTTGGCAAAATATCCTTGCTTACAACATTTGCGGCAAGAGGCATTCCTGGCAGGGCAGAAACGCCTATTTAGGAAATGTGAGGGGAAAACCGCATTTCACACAAATATTTTTCTGGAACTTATTTTTTCTTTCTGATTTGTGGAGTGGTGCACCACTCAATGTTTAAGACAAGCAGTAGTTAATTAGTCCATGAGTCTTGTGATTTAAAAGACTGGAATAATTCTTTATTTTTCAAAAATGTCAGCCAACACGTTTCGTTCATGAGAATTAACTTCTTCAGGGCATGTGTATCAACTCCTGGTTGTGGAAAACAATAGTGTGGGGTGGTAGTCCGGGCTGCACGGGCCACCTTGATAAGGGCCGATGTGTGCTAAGTCTGGTATTGAGGCTGAGAGTAGAGCTGTCCGTTTCAGTGTGAAAAGTGGTGACTCTAAACATCGCGTGGTGCACCACTCCACAAATCAGACTTTCTTATTTATTTGCATAGCAGTTGGCACTCAACGACGGCGAGTGCTGGAGTGGTTTTTGTGCACACTCAACCAGACTGATTACTTCTTTCGAAAATAACAAGGGAACTTCACAGGGTAGTGCGGTCACTGTGTCCGCTGTTGTGTGGAACTGTTTTTTTAATTTTTCCTTTCTGTTCTAATAACAACAGGATTGTTACTAAACTTGTGATCATTGGTTTGTTTTTCCCCTCGGTCTTCATGTTCCTTAACAGCTCCCACCACTGCTTTATCTGGCTTCACAAACTCTTTTGATGCTTTTTGAGAACGCTCTATGCTCTTGTAACTTTGGATTATTGAATGTGAGTAATATTGGCTGCATATTTTTGTCTCTACACCGTACTACCATTTGGTCTTGTATCAATTGGGTAGTAAAATGTTCAAATTCACACTCTGATGCTAAAATATGTAGCGCCGCCACATACGAAACAAAACTCATCTGATTCTTGTTCCCTTGTAAAGAACTTGTTTCTAGACACAACTAAACTTCTTCCACATCAAACTGTTTTTCCAACCTGGCTGAAGGTGGTAGATGTTCCAGAACAGCCTACCCCTCAAACCCCAAATTGTGTTCTAGAATAACTCTTTTACATTCAGCACTAAATCTAGTACCTCCCACCGCACCCAAATATCTAGTGAAATACCATACTTTCCACCTAAACTTTGAGTCTTCTGGAAGCTGTAAAAATGGTGGTGGTGGTTGCACACTCTGTATATTGTCCATTAACTCAGTAAATGATAAGTAAGCTAAAAAAAAAAAATACAGAAAAACGATATGAAGATTTTCAACTATTGTTAAAACGCCCAAATGTCATGAATGAATACAATAGCGACCTGGAAAATAATCAACACCATTCTCTGTGAATAAACCAAATATGGAGAGTCTCTCAATATCCTCTAAGTGTCTAAAACCTGTCCTCAATAAAGGTGGAATAAAAGAAAATATAATATCAGCCCACCAAAGAATATGCTAAAATAAGGAAAATAATTACCACCCTGTAGAGTGTGAAGAAAGTGCTCAGTTCACTTCACGCTGGATCCGTAAGCATAAAGTTAAAATCCCACGCCGGCGATACCTCTTTACCTTTGTCAATGTAGAAAAGTAGAGCAATAGCCAAGATGAACACCGTGTAGAAAACTAAGAATTTCCACTTACACAAACACAGGATGTGATAAGGCCGGAACACACTTTCAACACTGTGGTCAGTGGATTAGTTACTTTCTGTACGGTTCCCAATGGCATGTGCTTGCAACATGGAAAGCGTAGATACAGAAACTCACTTCCACATAGATTCGTAAGTCAGCAGACAAGTGGCTCCTGCTTACTTCATTGGATACGATGAATCCTCAGCATGAAGATGAATTGACCCCATGTCATCAGAAGGATACAAACTCTCCAACAGGACGGAGCTCCTCTGAACATTCACAGCAGGGCGGCAACACTTGCCGAAATATTGCACATTCCAACCTCGGGATAAACCGGAAATGGTCGCTCTCTGATCCTGGTGAAATACTGCTGCAGTGAGTTGTCCTGTAAAGAGGAATAATCCACTATGCCCAGAGCACTGGAAAACTGTACACGTGGGTGGAGAAGCAGTTAAAATCGTCACCAATTTTGTAGTGATCACTCAGAGACAGCTGAGTGAAGACACACAACGTTCATTGACTGCACATCTCCACAGCTTCCAGAGAGAATTACCAGCACCAACTGACCATTCAAACAGTAACATTCAATGACTGAGTAAACCACATCATAATGGCTGTAACAGTGCAATCATTTCTTACTACAGGACCTTATAGTTGAGAAATTCAACAGTTTTGGTTATAGTTATCTCAAGAATCTAAAACGTGTGTCCTAAGGTAACAATAATTTGCACCTTCACCATGCACCATGCATCAGTAATGACACCCTCTATAACATCATTCATAATATAACTGCAACATTTGCAATACAATTAGTGATGTTAATACTGTGCATAGTGATGGTGCTAGTATAGCTACCTTAGGGCACAAGATATAGTTTCTTGAGATTGCTATAACTGTTAGATTTCTATGGTTTTTGTGCATTTAAAAGTTTAACCTAACTATCACGTCACTCTAACCTTTATTATTTAGTGAATATATATATTTTTTTTAAGGGCACATAGATGTTGAGTTAGAAATAGTAAATTTATACTTCACTAGGTGCACTTACACTTCAATATTTTGTCCCTCGATATTCTGTCCTCGATATTCTTGTAGCATGATAGTCTAGGGGTTAATATTTAGTAGTGCAGCCGAGATTGGATAGTACATTTCTAATTTATGATACAGTATTTTCAATAGTCTGTTTTGGACACTTAGGGGCCTATTAGGGCGGCGGGCGGACCTGAGTCCGCCCGCCATCCTCGCTGTTTTCAGACCGCCCGCCAGACATGCGGTGGTCCCGCACTGCGAATCAGGATGCGACTGCCAGGCATTCCGCATTTTGACATTGCGGCCGGTGCTGCTTACAGCAGCATCCGCCGCGATGCCAAAATCGCATGCCTGGCATTTCCCTACACCACGTGCCTGCCACTTGGTGTAGGGAACTGCAGTACACCCAGCCATCCCCCGGGGGCCCACGATGGGCCCCCAAAGCCAGTCCCCGCCAGCCCTTCTGCAGCAGCATTTCTGCCATGGAAGGGCCTGTTACCCACCCACATAGTAATAAGGCTGGCGGTGCCTGCTAGGTCCCGCCACCATATTACTGGCCCACATCTGCCCAGCCTTGCCGACCAGCGGAAAAGCGGCGGACAGACGTTGCGTCTGCCGCGATATCCCCGCCATTGTAATATGGCAGAGGTATTTCACGTTACGCCATCGAAATGGGCCCCTTAATTTTTCATTTTTTTCATGCTTTGTAAGTTGCTGCTCCTTGAAACTGTCTTCCTTATCATGTCTTTAGGATTTAGGAGTAAGTCTTAAGCTCAACACTTGCTACTGGCAGGTGACATACTGTCAGTTGATAGAGATAAAGGGTTTGCCTGTGTAAAGCCTTCTGGACAGAGTAGTCGTGGAGAGAACTTTGAGCCTGTAAAAGATCTTCTACCACTATCTGTCTCCTACCTGGGGATCTCTTTCAAATAGATATACATTTATACTAACTTACAGGGCAGATCACATGACCCTAAAGTGAAGCTTTTATTTATCTGTTTGCACAAGCTAGACTTGTATTTCTGTCACTATTGATGTAGCAACATATAATGGAATTTAGCTTTAAAATTAAATGTGTCAGACTCGACCGATCTTCTCTATGCATTATTTAACATTTTACATTTTCATTAGGAATGACTCATAATTCTTTCATGTAAAAATACCTATTATAACAATAACATAATTGCATTTTCATAAACCACAGATGCCTATTGCTTAAGGTGTGCAGTCATTCCTTAGAGCGGAAGCAACTCTTCCCTGAATAGTTCATATTACACTTTATTGTCTGACATTCTACTAATATATTCCACCTTTTGAATATGAATATTTTCATTGAATGTTTTGTATTATGATCTATGGTTTAATCACTTTCAGAAATTCACTGCGTTTGCAGTTCACCTTTCAGCTCCTGTGCCTTTTTACATATTTGTACCCATCAAAGAAATATAAGATTACCACTTAATATGCAAATTCACTATGGACATGAAATTGTAAATTATTGCCCTTTGAATACAATATGCCCTTATTAAGTACTGCTCTTCTACTTTAATATAATGGCTGTCTTTTATTCAATAATTTAACTGTGAGCCCTGTTTTCTATGTTGGTGTTCAGTTTTAGAATTACATTATTCACCACCAAACAAATCATTGAATATGAACTTTTATCACTGTTTGCAAAATGAGCAGCACTGATATATTCAACTCACATGCAAATTATTCACGTTCCCCATAGTGGTGGTTTATGCAGTGTATTTATTGCATATGTGTACATCATATCCAAGTTTTATTATGCCAATAAGGACATCCAGTGGGTCTAATTATCTCTCCATCCGGTACACTTTTTGAGTACACCCTAACTAGGTAGTAAAAACCCTACACCATTTTTTAAGAAGGTACTCAATTATGTCTATGACATTTTCATTGTGTGAGCAAACTGAATGCAACCCCCCCCCACCCACAATGAGACATTGCTAACAAACTGATATGTAGTTAACTTCAGAAAAATTTCCCACATTAACAGTGTGATGGCTGGCAAGAAAGTATTAGAAGGTGTGAATGAACTTACTGACACTGTTGATATGTGTGTGGAATTCATTTAAAATAGACGTGTACAGCATATGCAGCAGTTATGCATGCATTAAAGAAGGACCACAATAGGAACATGGATGTCACCACATCTTGCAAACGGATGTACGCACAACTGCAGTGTGACTTCCTCCTCATTTGCAATGGCAAACCCTAAACGTGTGTGGGTCACATCACTTGTCATTATTGCCTATCAGACTTTCTCCTCATTTTGCTAATTTATTCTGTCAGTCGATGCATGCAGATTTTGTGCCTCTGCTGCCCCAGCAGCTGTACCAGTTGTAAGGGTTGTACGAGTTGTAGCAGTTGCAGGGGCCTAAATGACCTCCTCACATGATACAAGAAACTTCTAAAGAATGGATGAGCCATGTATCACCAGATCCACTTATACAGTTACAGAACTGTTGCAAAAGAATCACACAGCAACCAGATTTCCCTATAGACATTAAAAACAGCGTGGACTAAATTTGGCACTTCTGCTCATCAGGTAGTTACACGTTAGGAATAAAAGCCGTATGTAGATTGTCGTTAAACTGTAATAGATTTTTGAGCAATCTAATAAACTTCACAAAAACGGCATTCCCAAAATGCATACTGCCCTTTGGGCTGTTTGAAAGGGATGTCAGTACAAATCAAAGTACTTGATTACACCCTAGAACTTATACTTCAAGTGTGATGTAAGAAATTGCCTTTATTCTTCACATGCACCCACACCTTAGATATAGAGAGTACGCTATAGAGCATCAGTATGGCCATCTGCAATTTCGCTCCTAGAAAGATAAAAATGTGACTGCTTGAATTAATCTCAGAAAATGGTAATTCCAATTCATTGTTTGGACTGGATTGATGGAATTAAACCACACAATGTATAATTACCAGTGCCTAATATCAACCTATAATCTTTTTCTTTTCATCGGTGCAATGCTGCAAGTGCTATAGGTATGCACAGACATGGTCCTGTGCTCACTGTGCCATTGCAATCAAAGTATGCCTCACTAATGAGGCCTAAATAAGCCAAAACATGTCTTACTGGGCATCTGTCCGGAAGGGATGAGGTTTGGCAGTTTTGGCTTGATGGTTCCTATTACAGCAGTTCATAATCAATAGGGAATGGATCACTTGTACCTGCAACCAGGGTCCAGATCGCTCTATCAGTCAGTACTCAAAATAGGTACTTGGAGAACCCTCGTTCATGTAAACAGGTCGTGGGGCGGTTTATCTTGATTCTCCGCCTTTCTTCAAATATGTGACAGCATCATCATTGGGTCTCTTTTTATGCTTCCTCCACCTGGAGGGAACCACCGGGTTTCACAGTAGTGATCAGAGATTAGTTGTGAAAGGTGCTTTAGTGCAGTGTGATGTTAAAAATGTCTTTCTCATACTCCCTTAGAAGTAACACTTTTATTCTATCTGGTGTATGGGAAGACTATTAAAAAGGTGAAATTCGTGCAGAAAGGACTAATTATGAATCCACTGCACTGTTGATGTCCAGATCTAAGGTCGACATGTTTCAGCCCCAAGGATGCCCGTGATGGGTCAATGGGCTTTCTTCAGGACCTAAAAAAGTTTTTGTGAGAAAAGGTATTGTCCAGTTCTGAAAGATATCAGAGTAAATACTCTGAGATTAAAGGTCTATAGTACCTTAAGGTTGGCAGTACCTTACAAAGTCCCAAATCGGGCTTCAATGGGGCCGCTGAGAGCGCAGTGGCTACCCCTCTGTAGGCTGAACACGACTTGTGCTGGCGCTGTTCTCAGGATCCTGCGCTCTCAGCGTCCCCCCTCCCCCCAGCACCTTGAGACCCTCACGGGTAAGTAGTGCACTCTATAAATCCCTGATTGATTGAGTGTTGCTACATTTCTCCTAATACAAAATGGTACACCACTTGTTTGGATGGGTCTATCATCCACAACCCTAGTGGATTAAAACTGTAAAGCCAATGTGGTCTTTGCTTGATTTCTGATCTGGTCACTAGCTGGTGCAGGACCAGTCACACAATGTACAGTTCTTTTCAGGAGAAGAGTGTAATGTTGGGGGTAGGGAATTTGTGGAACCCTGCCACTTTCTGTTACAGAAAGGGGAGAAATATGTATGATTTTAGCAAAATTTTTGACTCATGGAGGGTATTTTGGATAAGAAAATGTAGCATAATCCATACTAGCTACACAAACCTGGATTCATCTAGAGCTCTAGGTTTCAGAAATGCTCAGTTTTCAAAGGATTCCCAGATTGCAGGAAAATCAAGAGGCTTGAATAGTGCGGCAACTCATCATGGCTAGTGAGAGGAAGTTACTTTGTACTGTCTCTCTGCCATCCCATGTGTCAAAACAACACTCATAAGAATCCAAATTTCATCTCACTTTCCAAGGGGATGCTCAAGGCCATGGGACGCAGAGAGATACTAGAGGCTTGGGTGGAGAGGAAAAGGTCCGATGCCCAGGTGGGCCACCCTGAAAAACGGGGTTAGCTGACCCACACCCATATTTGTTTTAATAGGAAACAATAACCCTGATTCCTAGTGGAATTTCTGCCTCCCAGTGGGCATATTGGTGGTAAACCTGTGAGGTGGTAGAAGGTCTACTGGGCCTATTCTGTGATGGGGCATGGCCCGGTGCCTGAACAGGCTACCTCACACCTTCTGGTTTTACCATTTTTTCACAATGTCTAGTGGCTTTCTACCCCTTAATGTGACTATTAACCCCATTCCAGAGTTGGGGCTCGAACGTTGCTCATGCAGGCCATAAGACACCGTCTTTATTTTTTTATACCTTTTCTCTGGTTTTTAGTGGATTTTCTCACCCACCAGGGGAGAGGTTGGAGTAAACTTCTAATGTAGGCCCGGGGGGGGCAGAAAAATGTTGGACCCATTCTGGAATTCTGGGTTGGGGGCACAACCTGATGCTGGAGTGGGCAGCCCCCACCTTTTCCTGTATCATTTTCCTTTATGTCTAATGCTCTTTCTGTTTCCCAGAGGGCAGGTTTTGATAAATCCCTCAAATTAGTTTGCAGCAAGGGGTGGGGGCGACCCAATGTTTAAGTGGCCATACCCATTCTTCCTTTAATTAACCAATTGTTCAATGGTGTCTAGTGGACTTTCTGCCCCTCCAGGTGGAGGGAAATTATGGGTAAACCCATACACTCTCCCCCAAAGGGTTTTAGAGAGACTGTTGGGGTAATTTAGGAGTAGGGGCACAGCTCGATGCTAGGGTGACCTCCCTCAAACATTCTTTTTATGTATCATTTTTCCAGATGCCTACTTGGCTTTCTGCTCCCCCATGCCCCACGGGGGCAGAAAGACCAATGAAGCCATTTGGGGATTTTGGATAGGGGCCTAACTTGATGCCATGGTGTGTCGCCCCACCATTTCAATTTTTTAAATAAATATTTTGCTGGTGTCTAGTGGACTTGCTGCCCTGTGGAAGGGACTGAAAGGCTGTTCCATTTTCACTCACATTCCAATTCTTCTCGATTTTCTTTAGCATTTATGCCGATAAATTGTTCATGTCAGCTCCCCTACAGAGATAGTGCATGTGAAATGAATAGCTTCTTATCCACACTGATGAAAAATCTGTGGCACGAAGAGATTGGGGATTCACTTCCATGCCATTACAAAACAGACCAGTATTTTATTTTATTTATTTATTTGTGTATTTTGTAAAGCGCACAGCTGCCCCAACGTCCCGGCGCTAGAAACTCAGAAAACAGAGAGCAAAGGATATAGCAAGCCTGATTTAAGAAGAAAAAAGATGTGTCTTCAGGGATTTACGAAATGCTGATTCAGTTTGGCAGGTGCGTAAGGCTAGCGGAAGCTTGTTCCAACACTGAGTAGCACGGACCTCAAAGGTTTTTCCACCTGCTCGCGCTCGATTGAATCGTGGGGTATCCAGGATGAATAGGGAATTGGAACGTAATGTCCTGGAGTTGACATACGGTCGCAAGGTGTTTTTTTAAATGGGCTGACCCATTGCCTTTAGATGCTCGAAAGGCCAGCGTCATGGCTTTGAAAACACATCTTTTGGCAATGGGTAGCCAATGCAGTTTACGGAGGTGGGGGGACATATGGTGTCTAGCAGGGACTTTCTCCACAAGCCGTGCGGCGGCGTTTTGGACCGTATGAAGTTTATGGCAAAGGCCTGCTGTGATACCAAGATAGAGGGCATTGGCGTAATCAAGATGGGATGTTATCAATGCCTGGATCACCGTCTTACGGCAGTCCGCTGGTAAGTAATTGATAAGCCGTTTAATGGTCCTGATCTTTGCGAATCAGGAGGCTGCTACTGTTTGTACCTGGGTGTGAAAACTGAGGTGGCTGTCCCAACGCACTCCTAGGTTTCTAAGCGAGTCTTTGGGGATGGGGGCTTGGCTTAAATCGACTGGCCACCATAGGCTAGGATCCAGGGGGATGTGGAGTTGAAGAACAAAATCTCCGTTTTACCTGCATTGAGTCGGAGGGAGTTGGCATCCATCCAATTAGAAATGTCTCGAAGGCAGGATTTCAGCGGATCGAAAGCAGAGGCGGAAGGGGTATTGAAAGTGAAAAGTAGCTGAATATCATCGGCATAGGAGGTGGATTTAATCCCAGTCTGGGCGATCAGCTTGGCCAAGGGGGTGAAATAAACATTGAATAAGAGCGGGCTCAGGGAGGAGCCCTGTGGAACTCCCCATTTGAGTGGTCTGGGGGGGGGAGTGTAGGGAGGGGTGAAAACCTGCTGTGAGCGGTCCGAAAGGTAAGATGAAAACCATTTCAACACAACGCCACCCACGCCTAAGTCCTCCAGCCTCCCCAGCAGGGTCCTGTGAGAGACGGTGTCAAATGCCGCAGAAAGATCCAGCAGCACTAACACCGCCCTCGACCCCCGGTCAAGCGTCCACCTCACCGAGTCAGCCATTTCAATAAGGGCCGACTCTGTGCTGTGGCCCGACCTGAAGCCATGCTGGGATTCATGGAGGAGCCCATTGGTTTCGATGTAATTCGCCAACTGAGAGTGCACCAGCTTCTCCAGAACCTTAGCAGGGGCAGGCAGGAGAGAGATTGGCCTATAGTTGCTGGGAAGGTCCGGATCCAGATTAGGCTTTTTAAGGATGGGAACCAGAGAGGCAAGTTTCCATTTAGCCGGAAAGCTGCCTGTTCTGAGGGAATCATTCCAAATAAGATTCAAATGGGGATTAAGTAGCGGTGCAAGTTTTTTGTATTGCTTGGCTGGCCAAGGGTCATTTGGGGAGCCTGATATACATTTAAGTAGTTCAGCCAGGGACTCTGCCTCAGAGACCGCTGCGAATTCGAGGAAGGTGGGCAGCGATGGCGAGAAAATTGTAAGATCCTCTTCCCGTCCTTCAGTAGAGGAGGTGGGGAAGGAGGAATAGATGGTCTCGATTTTGTCCTCGAAAAATTGTGAGAGTTTATCGCAAAGCGGCTGTGAGGCAAGTTGTGTGCGATTCAACGCGATGGGATCTGTAAAAGATCTAACTATATTGAAGATCTCCCTAGCGCCATTGCTGGCGCGTTTGATTCTGGAGGCCAGATAATCCCGTTTATGCTCCTCAATCATTCGTCGATATTCTTTGAGGGCTGTTTTATAGGTGATTTTACTATCCCTATTATAGTTCTGTCTCCAGTGGCGTTCAAAGGATTTACAAGAGGTCTTTTTCTGTTGAAGCTCGTCAGAGTACCAGGGTGCTGAAGGTACAGCCCTGTGAGTTTTGATAGGTTTGAGGGGAGCCAGAGCATCTAAGGCCTGACCGATCCATGCATCCAGATGGTCAATCTGTAGATCGAGGTCAGGTGACTTGCCTGGTTGGGTGTTTTTTAGGAATTCCAGGAGTGATTCAGGGGTGATTCGACTCCAGTTTCTGCCAGATATTTTGGGGATGATAGCGGGTCTATTGTGGCAGAGAATGCCAATCTCAAAAGGAATGAGGAAATGGTCCGACCAAATAACCGGGATAGGGGGGGTCGCCTGAATAGAGGGTAAATTGGAGCAGATCAAATCCAATGTGTGACCCGCTTTGTGCGTGGGTAGGGTTATTATTTGGGCTAGATTGCAGTCCGCTAGCGTAGAGATGAAGTTATTGCTATGCGGACAGAATTCGTTGTCGACATGGAGGTTGAAATCACCAAGAGCAGTGAAGTTGGCGTAGCGTGTGCTGAGCTGAATGATATAATCCGCCAAAACTGGTAGGTAAACAGTGTTGGAGTGTGGGGGACGGTAAATAAGAATACCCGAACAAGAGGAAGACGGGGAGGTTAAAATACTGAAAGGCATACCCTCTATACAGTCAATTTGGTCGTATGAGGGGAGGGTGACCATCCATTTGGAATTATGGATTAAGGCTATACCACCTGCTGGAGAACCATTGGGTCTGTTGGCGCAGATGATACTGTAACCCTCTGGTAAGGCAAGGCTAATAGCAGGGTTGGTGGTGTCGTTCAACCAGGTTTCGGTTAGAAAGAGCAGGTCCCATTTGTTGTCCCGGAGGGACTGCCAGATATCAATGGCATGTTTCACAATACTATTTCCAGTAGGGTGTTCTGACTCGAGTAGTGCAAACTCGTGAAATTCTATTTCTGGTATCTTACATAAAAACTGAGCTTGAGGTCATGCATCACATTCAAACATAATGCAAGATATTGGTAGAAGACTGATTTGAGAATAAAATAGCTCTATGACTTTTCCTGTAGCCACAAGACTATTTCTGCTCATAACAGCCTCCCCCACCAGAAAAGCATCCAAAATTCTGCACACACAAATTTCACGAGATTTCACAGTCATTGAACTTTTCACCAGGGCCACATTTTGACACTTTTTTCACATTGATCTCTGAGTCTAATACGGTTCTTTTGCAGCACGGCATTGCACCTCCCCTAATATGAATTTCCCCATAGTATCTGATGATGCGTTTGAAAAAGCTCTATTTGGTAACTTTATATTTTCATGCATGAGTCTCAAAGATTTCTAGTTCAGTGATGGAGAATGTAGTGGCTCGACTCAGAATTCACATGCACATCATTAACACAAGGCACTAAATTATGCGGAATTAAGTGTGGCTGCGCTGCTCGTACAATAAGAAACACTGCATAAATGCTGCTTGAAGAATTAGCTCTACTTAGCACTTTAATTAGAACTTAATTAGTATTTTACACTAAGAGATAAACTAATTTTATCAATGCAGTGTTTTTTTAACCGATGCACTACAGAAAAGGGCAAATGGTCTGTGTTTGTTGAACATTTCTAGAAGTGTTCATGCAAGTAGGAAAATGCACATTTTACAGAGACACCAAATTTGCGTTTGCACCACCACAACCATTCACCTATTTATGTGGATAGCAGCACTGTAGATGTAGGGGTGGATATTTATTTCGAATTGACTGAAGTGCAGCAAGGCAAGTTGCGGTGCTGTGTTGCATGAATGGCAGATAGCTGAAAAGTGTCATATATACTAAGATTTGGGGACTCTTCAGCTCTCTCCCTGCGCTTGTGCACTTGAGACTGCCTAGCGCCAATGTAGACACCCTTTCATCATGGTAAAAAGGTGCCTGCGTTACGGGCAGGATAGTTTATGTGCAGGAATGGATGCCTTCCTGTACAAAAACAATACTCAGAGACATATTTCTCTCTCTATGTGTGCTGCAGAATTAAACATATTTCTTCTTGTTATGCCTCAATGGGGAAGGCATAGCAGTTTGATGTATTTCCAGGTTTCCTTAGATTTAGTAAATCTGGGAATGTGCTATCCATGACTGAATGCATTGGAACGCCCAAGCTACACCCATGAAATGCCTTCCCAACTCAAGGTAATGCAAGGCAGCATTATGAGTGCAGTATTGGTCCAGTAAGGAAATGTTGTATCCATCAGGATTCTGTGGAGAAAGCTATCTACTCTGGAAATAAATAGCAGTGTATTGACAATGCTGTAGGAACTCACATGTTTGGCCAAAATTGTGACTTAGAATGATGGCCACATTCGTAAACAGTTCAACCTAGGCTAGCTTAAGTAAGGGTGTGTATTGGTGCCCTTTTTATTTTAATGTATACAATCATTGTTCCCTCTTTACCTCACACAGCATTCCTTCTAATATCTCTGAAATTTCTACACACTTTAAACTAAGATGATACATTGATCCGGAATAGAATGGAGCTGGGCTTCAATTTGTGGAAGTTTGTGTTCCTTATTGTTGTTCATCCAACTTGATTTCCATCCCTGCTGAGGAAACCAAAGTCTATGCGTCCACTCAAAGTAACTGTCCATCAACTAGTGTTTGAAATCAATTATAATGGGTTATTTTCTTGTAATTGTGTGTCTTAATGTACCAGCACAACCTTGCAGATTGACCCTGGAGTCTCTTGACCATATTGATGAGTTTTGAAATGTCATCATGGTAGACATGGTAGCTGTCCAAAGGATTCATTACTAGACTTCTCATGACTGCCTGAAGAACTGGAATAATTTTCTGAAACATGGAATATTGTTTTGTGCCACCTAATATCAAATTGTTGCTTTGGGAGTACGAGAAACAGATTCTCATCAAGAATGGTTCCAATTTTAGGACCCTGAGGGGTTAATGGCCGAAGGAAAATGTTTTATAGGTTCTATGTCAGAGATATGCATACCCTACAGTTATTCAAATGTTTGTATGTTACAGGTGTCTACGCCCTTTACCTTCGGTTCTGACTCCATACCTTAACCCTCACTTTGCAAGTGAGCATTGCTGCGATGCAGCACACAGCAAACTGGAAGAGTTATTGCAAGGACTTTTGGAATTTTAAAGGGATGATATGTATGTGTGCACAAAGAGGTGGAGCCTCATAATACTTCCCTGACACAGATTGCATATTCAAAGCTTTATGTGTTTGCAATGCTCAGAGAATAGCCATAGGAAGGAATTTAAGCTACTTTAGATTATGATGGTGACCCACAAGGAAGCCACCGAGGATATGGACTAGATGCTCTGTGTTCTGGTGAGGGAGGAGAGTACAGAACACAATTAACAGACACTTTGGGCCCCATTAGAATGGCGGGCAGACATCCTAGCGGTGCTGGGACTGGCCGCCAGGGGTGTGGCGGTCCCGCACCGCCAATAAGGATGCGACCGCCACCCTGGCGGTCGCATCCCGCATCTCTAACATTTGCAGCACCCGCCACAATGCCAAAGAGGCACGTTGTGCATTGCCATGCACAACGTGACAGGCACCGCACGGTGCCTGCCACCTTGAGCATGGCAAAGTTAGGGGGGGTACCATAGGTACTCCCCAAATGCAGCCCCCCACTCCCCCCTGGGGCCCGCTACGGGCCCCCAAAGCAATTCCCACCAGCCCTTCCATGGCGGCATCACCACCATGGAAAGGCCTGAACAGCCAGGCATCATAATATGGATGGGGGTGCCTTCCAGGCACGGCCACTATATTATGCCCGAGTTCTGCCCGGCCGGCACTCGTGACGATTGCCGACTGGCGGAAAAGCGGCAGACGGACTTTCCGTCCGCCGCGGTACCCCCCACTATGGTATTATGGTGGGGGTAAATGTGGTTGTGATGGCGGGCGGATCGCCACCGCCGGCCGGTTGGTGGCGGTCAGCCCGCCATCATAATCAACCCCTTATTCTTGATGTAATAGTGCTTGGTTTAATGATAAACAATAATGAATGAAATCAATGAGGTTACTTTGGAAAAGATTATTTTGTTACTTCACATGTACATAAATAAGTATAAATAAAAAAATATTAATGTTTTTAATGACAAGATTGTCAGATGCCATTTCATTTGCTCACATATTTTTGTAACACTAATTAAACATATTTTTTCTTTGGTTGTGCACCACTTGATCTGAACATATGCACCTACCTTTTAGTACCTTGGCTTCTTCACTTATGCTCCTACTGCGCAAAGCAATAATTCTATCTTGTACTGAAGCCTTCCTCACCCTAAGGTACTGATAAGGCTAGCCTAAGAACAGTTGTAGCTGTTTTAAGTTCTTCCAAGACAATAGCAATATTAAGTAGACTCCTAGTAATTTCCCCAATTTGACTTGTTAATTTAGCCTGGAAATTTAAATAGACTCTCTACAATGTTGATGTGATAAAAGCTAAATGATCTACAGAGGTCATCTTCCTACAGTGTAGGTGAGGGTTCTGTTCTCCTACCTCATCCTGTGCAATCAACTTATCTTCTGGCTGTCAAGCATTCTTTGGTCCTCGACTGAAAGTCATTCCACTTTTTGCAGCATTCTTCTGTGGTCATCTTTGCCATCCCAAAATCATTTATGCAGTCATAGATCCTGGCCCATATTAGTTTTTTTGTGACTTCCGATACATTACAATTTTGAAAATTGTTCCTCATTTCAAGACACAAATTCCTCTGCTAAGATCTTTAGTTCCACTGAAAATCCTTTTTGTTTTTATGACCCATCATCATGGGTGTCCTTGACTGCCATGTTTTAAAACAAATAGGATAATGCAGGAGCTATGTATGGGTTCTCCTCCTGGCTTGTTTATGTAATTCCTGACTACTGATGCAAGATTCGCAGTTCGCAATTTTTTGCAGAATTGGTATTTACGATTCACTAGCCAATGCATGATAATTTCAAGGCTGGAGACAAGGATCTGGGTTCTTACTTTAGCACTTCCTGTCAATGCTTTTTGCAGTTTGGTGAAGGGCTCTGTCAACATATCGGAGCTCTGCACCAAACAGTTCTCTTTTTCATTCTTATTTTATCCTGAAATGGGATTTGTTTTTGAAAATAAAAAATCAAATGTTTCCCTCGCCATAGGAGTCATCTCCCATGATAAGGAGAGCATGTAAGAGTTTTCACTGCCCCTTACCACCAGGTGAGGTGTTTCCTGGCGGCGATGGGCAGTGAAAATTAACCTCTAATTCTGCCCATCTAAATCAGATGGGTAGAATCTGAGGTCTGCCCGTATTCCACAGGGGTTTAATTTCGGCTGAGATGGAGTAGTCTCTGCCATGATTAAAAATATGGTCCACTCGCATTTAAATTGGGTGGGCAAACCACTATGTTAGTGGGGAGGGAACAACGTCACCATTGCGGTGGAGTTCTCTCTCCACTCACATTTAAATTAGGCCTAGAGTTGTTGAAAATAATTTTGGCTTAGACAATCCGTTCTGATATAGAGACATTTAGTAGAAACCTATTCATACTCATCCACATTACTTTATCATAAAAGTATTCTCTATAACTCCACTTCATTTTTTGTTCTACAATGTTCTCTGTTTTCGTTTTTAATTTTTTTATTCTTGTCATGTTTTACCATCAGCTCATACCATAGACAGGTACAGCTTTCCAATGTGGGCATCTGGGCAGTGCCCCATTTGTCACTCCTCACTGAATCAGTGTTGCATAGCTGTAGACCATAACAGTGAAAGAACTGTGCATAGTGGATAGGCCAAAAGGCTATGGTCAGTCCATTATAATTCACAAGTATAGTAATTTTGAGGTACTGATATACTAGACTTCTATTAGAGTGTCAGAGGATGAAATTGTTGCCCAATGGTCTCCAGCTGAGCGGTTCATGAGAGTGCTCCAAAGTAAGTGGTTTGAGCTGCATGGTGAATGAATGACTATGTTACAGGCCTTGACCTCTAATTCACAATGTGAGTGTTTTGCGGGTTATTGTGCGTGGCCCAAATCAGGAGCTAAGCAGTGGAGCGCAGTTCAGAAGAGATGCAAAAGGCAGCCACAGTAGGATACATCACTCGAAAAGTATTCAAAGATGTTTCATGTTTAGATGTGTGTATATATGTGTATATATGTGTGTGTAATGCTGATGATGAGAAGTGCCCCCATGCAATGCTGTCACTAGAGTAAGGATTATGCCCATTTTTGATGTAATTCTGGACTCATCGTACTGGTGCCAATTCTTTGCATGTTGAAGGCTCCCAGGGCATGCCAGTGCCCATCAATTTAGTATCGCTGACCATGGTCTAATTGTAATATTTTTGGCATATTGTAGGTCATCATAGCATAATGCTGTCCACTTCAAATATAATGCTGCCCATGCATAGAGAGGGTAATTCTTGCCGCAAGTGTGATAAAGCTAGCCGTGTTGTAAAGGTGGTCATTTCTGAAATAATGTAAGTATATATGGAATAATTGTGCTGCTTCCTCAAATGATGCTGTTCCTGCCATAACGGTGCTAATTTCAGGCATATTTTGCATATTCATGGTATGAAGGCACCATCATGATGATGATTGCTGGCATATTTCATCCATTCATGTCATCATATGATGATTCATGGGCTGATAAGCCATAATCTAACCATGGGTGGCACTAGTACATCTGAGTACTTGATGCAATAAGAAACTGATGCAATAAGGGTGCCGCTCGAGGTCCGTTTCCTTGTTGCTGGACATTGGGGTTTGTCAACCACAACGGACATAGCACTCTGGAGCCATAACGCTGTTTGGAATCACTTGCTCCAGGGGAGAGTCTGCTAACTGAAAACCACGCATTCGGGACTGCGAGGACCAGGGAGCTGTGCGTGCTCCACACCGGCTGCACCTGGCCCTCTTCCCGACTCCTCCCCCGCAGAGCATATCACGACTCGCGGCCCCCGCTTCGCGGGTGCCGCTCGAGGTCCGTTTCCTTGTTGCTGGACATTGGGGTTTGTCAACCACAACGGACATAGCACTCTGGAGCCATAACGCTGTTTGGAATCACTTGCTCCAGGGGAGAGTCTGCTAACTGAAAACCACGCATTCGGGACTGCGAGGACCAGGGAGCTGTGCGTGCTCCACACCGGCTGCACCTGGCCCTCTTCCCGACTCCTCCCCCGCAGAGCATATCACGACTCGCGGCCCCCGCTTCGCGGGTGCCGCTCGAGGTCCGTTTCCTTGTTGCTGGACATTGGGGTTTGTCAACCACAACGGACATAGCACTCTGGAGCCATAACGCTGTTTGGAATCACTTGCTCCAGGGGAGAGTCTGCTAACTGAAAACCACGCATTCGGGACTGCGAGGACCAGGGAGCTGTGCGTGCTCCACACCGGCTGCACCTGGCCCTCTTCCCGACTCCTCCCCTGTCTACGCCCCCATCTTCTATACCATCACATTACTGTTCTCACGCGCTAGCGGGACGCGTGCGGGACGAGAGCCGGGGCGAAGACCGGGCAAAGAGCGGGCCCTCTGAGGCCCTCAGAGTCACGAGGAGACTGGACTGGGGCAACTCCCCATCTGCAACATCTACTAACCGTGAGTCTGCAGCTTGACACTGCCAGTATCAATATGACTGATATTGTAGCTATTAACTCTCCTGCTAAACATGGCGTCCTAACTAAAGGTACATTGGTAGACTATTTTAAAAAGATGACAGTACCCACGGACAAGGAGACTACACTCGCTGAACGAAGGGCCGAGAGACGCCGCTCCATAGAGTGCATGAAAAATAGGTCATTACTGGACAGTATATCACCTCTGAGTCCGTCCCATATTGTGTTAAGTCCTTCTACCTTGACGCAGGAGGCGCTAGCCATGGACAACGTACCAGAGTTGTTAAGAACAATTGATCCTGCACCCAGTAATTTTAACTCGTTACCAGTTTTAATTAATTTGCCTCCCGCTAGTACTTCTACTATTTCTGGAAAGGAAATCGATATTGTTGTTACTCCAATTGAACCGAGGGCTAAGACCACTATTAAAAAGACAGCGAGGGTACAGGTGTCCAAAGTTATAAGGCCCCCCCCGTATAAGAGAAGAAAGAGGCTAGGCAACTTGCCAACTCGCAATAGTAATCATACTGATTTTGGCAAGGGCCTCACACTAAATGAGAGCTCTGCATCACTGACAAAGGCTCTATCACCACCCTCAACTACACGCGATCTGGCTGTAACACCCTCCACCTCCCTGGTTCTTCCCCCTCCTGACTTGTCTTGCTCTCCATTGCCCTTACCTGAATTGTGTACAGTGACATCACACCTTGAGAGCATAGAGAAGCTGATTAGATCATTCACTCTACCTATTATAGAAAGGTTAAAAAATATAGAGTCACGACTGGGGAATTTAGAATCTTTATTCTCAAAACATCCAGGGACATCGAAAGATTCCACTCATTACCCGTCTCTCTCTATGGACTTAGATCCTTCTTGCACGTACACTAAGATCAGCAAGATAGGTAGCTCCAATCCTCAGCCTAGGGATAAGCCCAATCCTACTGCAATTAATCCAAGTCATGGCCAACACGTAGATGGTGAAATAAGGGAAAAATTAATAAACGCTAACAGAGTAATATCCCCAAATGAGAAGGGGGAAAATCACCTCTCAGTTAGAGTGAGTGATTCACGTAGCCATCAAGTTAATTTGCCCCCAGAGGCGGTACCATATGTGGTGGTGTTAACTGAAGTTCCACCTCTGGATAAGGGCAGAAATGAGGGTTATTATAACCTAAAAAACAAAATCGTGCACTGGCTTAGGACAAATAGACCCCTTCCCCCAAACATTAATGGCGAGATATTGCATGTACGAAGACTTCCTTGGTTGGGCCGCAGAATCAAAGATCTAGAAGGGGATGTAATTATTATTAATTTTAGAGACCCTAATGCAGTCAAATACATCCTAGACTATCCCTTGGGCTCTACACGGGGATCTATAAACCCCCGTGTATTATCCTATTTTTACCCAAGATCAATGGTCTCTTATAATGCACATCCCAGGGCTCCAAGAAAAACAGTGGCCCTCTTTCATCCATTTGCAGCACCATTTGTTTCCCTTGCTCCACATTGTAACACGCATGTACTTAGTCAGGTGGCATATGAAAATGTAGCAGAATGGTCCACGGTTCCTCCTAGGAATCACAGAATGGGACCTCGGAGGGAGAATTATACGCTACCATTTACTCCCCTCGAAGTTGCTAATAGATTTGGGGCCTTATCAGGAGTTGATGACTGTGATTGACTCAGTAACTCTTTTGTTTGTGGGCATAGCATGCAGGGGGGCCAGGATGAGGGTATGGATCTGATTCTCAAACGGTCAACTTGTTGTACACATCATTCTACCTCTGACAGGCAACTTGTGCCCTCACTGGCGGCTTACTTAGGACCCCCGGAACACGCTCTGGTGGCCATAGATGAATTAGCCACCGAATCTCACCGTTCTGCATACAGGGAGAACAGGGTGGAGGCGGTGGGTGGCTGCCTCCCACGAAAGGCTAAAGAATTACAGGGGTTCACGTGTAAAGCACAAAGTGACCGGGAGGTCTGTGCTCTCCAAAGGATAGAAGAAATTTCTCCGCATGAGGCTTTTATGCCTGTAATTAGAACTACGAGGGCTCTAGAGATTCTGTCATGGAACGTGGCTGGGCTTCCCAATAAGTTAGGCAATACTGATTGGGAAACCTTTATTAAAGAACATGATATATGCATGTTCCAAGAGACGTGGGCTAGAGAAAATCTTAGCCACCCCGGTTTTGCTACCTTTGATATTCCAGCTAGATGGGGAGGGAAGGGACGCCCGTCTGGTGGCTTATCAACATGGATTGCTTGTCATTTAGGTTGTACTGCCGAGTTGGTAGAAACTAACTCTCTGGATATCTTATGTGTTGTCTTGCGATGGCCCAATGGGGTGGGTTTGAGACTGGTAAATATATATTCTAGACCGGTTGGAGTTGCAGCCACCTCAAGGACATTGGAGGATCTAGGGCTTTTTCTTGACTCCCTCACTGGCCCAGATATACTCTTGGTCGGAGGGGATTTCAATATCCAGTTTGAACCACTCCCGACGTATTTAGATGGGATCAGCAGTGAGGAGGATGATCTTTGGGGAATTCAAAGAATTACAGGTCCGCCAGCCAGGGTAGCATCACCTCTCTTATTGCAAGTTCTAACATTAATGTTGGCAAATTCACTCAGAGCATGCAATGGTAGGTTTAAGGGGGATAACCCGCCCCAGCCAACTTTCAACAGACCAAGGCAGGAGTCTCGGATCGATTATATATTGATTAGACTCCAAGAATGGAAATTGGCACTAGACTTTAAAATAGACCAAAGGGCTGACAGTGACCACAACCCCCTAATCCTCTCATTAGCTGCGGATGGCTTCCTTAGGTCAGAAATCCGCGGAAATGGTTTACCTGCTCCTAGCCTTACTCTGTCTAGCAACAGACGAAGACTAAGGTGGGAGAGACTACTAGAGAAACCGAACCGCATAAGGGCCATATATGAGCAAGTGGCTGCAACTCTGGAAAGCATGGAGAACCTACTCCCTCAATTGCCCTCGTTGGAAGGCTGTTCTCCCCTTGAGGGTATCCACCAGACTCTCTGTGTCAACCTAGCTGAGGTATTGAATCCTGTAGTCCGGGGCAGGAAACCGAGGAGTGAAAGAGCCTCTTGGTTCAATGCCAGCTGTAGGGTGGCAAAGAAAGATCTCCTCCAAGCACTTAAAAACAAGGAATCATCCTCTGTGATCAGGGAAAAGAGGGTGGCTTATAAGTCCAGTCTTGAAGCTGCGAAAATAGATTGGGACTGGGAGAACTGGTCAGAAATAACATCTGCTCTCAAATTCAGAGATTCTAAAAAATTTTGGCACATAGTCAGACATGGTTCTGCTGAGCCTGTTAAGGCTATAGAAGGCAATGTTACAGCTGAAGTCTGGGAAAAACACTTTTCGTCCCTTTATAGTAGTGTTGGGTTAGACCAAATGGGAACTCCGCCTGAGAGCTTAGTGAACCCCATTGATAGTTGTATTGTGATGGAAGACTTTAAGCTGGAGGAAGTGGAAATGGCAATTACTAGCCTTTCCTTAGGAAAAGCGCCAGGTCTAGATAAGATCCCAGGCGATCTCCTAAGGCACGAAGTCAGAATCTGGGCATTGTACTTTTTGATACTGTTCAACGCAATTATCCATGGGATGGCACTTCCCCTAACTTGGCTGGGGGCGGAGATTGTGCCCATTTTTAAAAGGGGCTCACCTTTGCTCCCCGCCAATTACAGACCGATCAGTCTGATAGACGTTCCACAGAAACTCTTTGCGAGGCTTCTGTTGGATCGTCTTTTGGACTGGATCGAGGAGAGGGATGTCCTGACCCCTCTTCAGGCTGGGTTTCGTCAGAAGATCTCTACCGTGGATCAGGTCTTTAGGCTGTCCCTTATATATTGGAAAATAATACAGCTGGAGGGTGGCAGCCTCTATACTGTATTTGTAGATTTAAGGGCTGCGTTCGACCTTGTTCCGCGTGGTAAGCTCTGGGAAGTCCTGGCGAAAGTGGGGATGCCAGCTGATCTCCTGAATATGATCATCCGCCTCCATACAAACACCTATGCCCGTGTGAGGTGCGGTGCGCAGGGCGAACTCTCGAATAAGTTTCCCGTTGAGAGAGGGGTAAGACAGGGGTGCGTACTTGCACCGACCCTGTTCTGCCTCTTTGTTAACGGGGTCATTGACCATCTTAACGGGGTCCCCAATTCGGATGTCCCGAAGTTGGCGGGAAGGAGGGTCCCAGCAATTATGTTTGCCGATGATACCCTCCTTCTCTCCAAGTCACCTATGGGAATCCAGCGTGTTCTGGATGGTTTTGGGGACTTCTGTAGAGAGCACGGATTGGAAATTAACACCACAAAGACCAAATTTATGGCCTTCAATCCGCCACCCAGGTTTCACCGTATCCCTCGCATTGGGGAAAATGTATTAGACCGAGTGAGCACGTTTGAATATCTTGGCGTCACACTCAATGAGGAATTGGAGTGGGGCGAACATCAGGAGAAAACAAGGGTGAGGCTGGCGCAACATATTGGCGGAATATTAACAATGGTGGGGAAGAATAGGTCAACCCTTAAACCCATAGGCCCTCCTCTTCATATTTATAGGGTCCAAGCAAGAGGGGCAGTTACCTATGGGAGTGAGCTATGGGGTCATAAAATCCTGGACAGCCTGACAAAGGAGGAGAACAGATTCCTTAGGTGTCTAGTAGCTCTTCCCCCGAGTACACCGCTAGTGCCTTTAAGACTTGATCTAGGCATTAGACCACTGGAGGAAGAGCTGGCACTTCGTCCTGTGATCTACTGGCGCAGATTATGGACGGTGCCTGAATTGATTCACTACAGACAGGGTCTCCAGGAAGTTCTCAGCTTCTCAAATTCGGGAAACATTCCTTGGCTTAAATTCATTAGGAACAGTTTGATGAGCCTAGGACTAGATGCACTCTGGAATGATCCTGGCAATGCCTGCCCCAAACTTTCTAAAAAGGCTCTAACCAAGGTGTATCATGATTCTAAGGCTCCTATACTCCGACCCTCTAAATTTCTAGGGTCCCTAACAAATCAATTCCTTCTTATGAAGAGTACGTATACTTTCGAATCGGCCTTGGACAATGTTTACCCTGTAATGATTAGGAAGCTCTACCTGCAATGGAGGCACGGGTCCTTGCCAATTCGTGCCTTTACTAGCTCCTGGTCCACGCCAACATCCAGTATTTGCCCGGCATGCAGCGCAAGTGAGGAAACTGAGCTGCATTTTATATTTTTTTGCACGGGCTATACTGAGTTTCGTAGAAAGTGGATCATTCCCATTTGTAGGAACCTGGGTTTCGTAAGGTGCCATCAAGCCTTTAGAATTCTTAAGAGCGAAACGGCCGCGCACATTGTGTTTGCAGTGGCTAAATTTTTGGGGGCTTTCTGGCAAAAACGGAAAAAATACCTAAAAATGTCGATTTGATCTAGGAATGTAAATATTATGTATTAGCTGTCTGGATGCATTATTTTAAAGATTTTACCCATTATTCTCAAATGTTTTACACTGATTTTATGTGCTTTTATGGATTTATTCCGAAATAAAGTTTCTTTTGACTTGACTTGACTTGTAAAAAAGAAAAAAAGCTGATTTATAAAAAAAAATCGTATTATTTTTTTTCAATTGTGCTCTTTTGTTACGTGGAATCTCGTTTCTTTTTTCAAAACGAAAAACATGTATTTCTTAGCAAAATGTGTGTATGCTTACAATCTGAAAAGCTGATGTTTAGCAACATAAATATTGTATTTCCTCATATATATTATTAAATCTGATACTCACGTGTTTAAAGCTACTGATGTCTAGGACCCGAGCCTATAAAATTGCTGGCTGAGCTCTAAGGTCTCTAAACCTGGACGAAGGCGCTATAGTGCGAGGCTGTAAAATAGAGGTAGAAGTGAATGTGCATATGGTCTTAGATTGCAATATTTGTCTATATGTTCCCTTCCTGTCCCTTCCAAAAATAGTCAGTGTCACAGCATATTACTAAGAAACTACATGAAAGGGACAGGAAAGGCATCAAGGAGAAGACAGATGCAAAGAACCATTATAGGTCAATATGAAATAGCATTTTCTCACTGCCTCTGTAACCTATAGCTAGGTGTTTTGACATTTGTTAGCAAAATAGAGCTGAAAATGCATCCTGACACATTCCTTGCAGCGTGTGACCCCTTAACACGCCTGAATTAGTGTCAGCCTTGGGCCAGCCTTGCTTGTCGCATCATGACAGTATTCATAAATGCCCCGTCGGAACCATCCGTTTTATAGCAAACGCAATTTAAATCTTCTCAAATAGGTATCATTTAGCCCCACCTTTTCAAAATATTTGCTAACTTGATGCAATTTGGGTAGTTATGTTTACTCTACCACTTTCAAAGATCACCAACTGCCTCTGCCCACCTCTGCCTATATTTTTTAAGAGTAATTTTCCATTCAGGTGACATTTGTGAAACTTAAGAGAAAGTATTTATTGAAGTAAGGTTGCCATATAGTTACACACACCATAAGTGTAAACTACCAAAGAGGACACTAATGTTGCATAACTAAGGAGCAAATTTACTAAAGGGCTTGAGCTGGTGCTTGTGTGTTATAAAGTGCATCAAACAGCAGCGACAAACAACTTACCTGTGCAAAAGATATTTTGCAGTAAAAGTTGACCCTTGTGCAGCTCCAGAACTGTTATGTGCCAATTCCCTGCTCAGCTCTACAGAGGAGGTGTGACTAGGGTAGAACAGATCTAAAATCATAGGTTTTGGTGCCAAGCCAGATCTTCTAATCTAGCATGAGCTAGGCATGCTAAAACCTTGAGAAACAAAGGGCAAGTGAAGTGTCTATCAATATATCACCTGATATCTTATGTCAGACCACTCTGCAGGGGTCTTCACAAAGACCATTGCAGTGGAAGGTGTATCTCCAGCACAAAGCCTACGCTAGAGAAACGAAGGCTTCATTTTGCACCATATCGGACATCTGAGCAATAACAGACACATTTTCCATGAGCATCGCCAATGCACATCATCGGTGGACAACTCTTGCTAAATGTGGTGCTGCACTATTTTTTGTTCTTGGTACAGTCAAATGCTGCAGTTTTTACACACCATTTGGTTGCATGGTGGATAGTAAGTCTGGACCTCAGAGTGTAGGAAACATGTAGTACACTGAAACCAAGTAAGACCCAGATAGTCAATTAGTCAGCTTAGCCAAATGCCTGCACAACACTCTTTTTCCTAAGTTGCATAGATGTCTTGAAGTAAATAGATCAATTATGCCTACACTGGCATTGTGGTTGTATGACTGAATTAATTGACAATACAATATTTTTGATTTATTGATGCTTTGGATCAAATTCTCCTTTAGATTTATGATTCACCAAAAACACAAACAAGAGTTTTTTGGTCATGGTCCCTACTGCAATTATTGAGCAGACAGCTTGAAAATGGCAAAGAAATGTATGTTTATTCTTATATCATTTTTGTTTCATGAAAGAGAAACATGCACACTGAAAAAGGTCAAATTGTACCTCAGTTAAAAAACTGAACTTCTGACAGTGGCTCTCAATCATTAATCTTTAAAAAAACATGTGGTATAAAATTCAATACCAATTTTTTTCCTTCACATCTGACCGAGTAAACTTCCTGACTGGTTAAAACTGAAACACGTTATCACCATGAAAAACAGGAGCTTGGAATATCATCCTGTGTTGGTGCACGCCTTTATTTGCATAGATAGCTTTAGCCAGTCACGACAAATTTAGATTCACACTTCTGTTTCAATTGATAAGATGAGTGCTTCTGTTTCCTGTTTTGTATCCAGCATGTTCTCCCTAGGCATACGTTACTCTTCTCAAGAGTATGTAAGTAACTTTAGGAACAGGATTTACTTGGGAAATATGCTTGTATTCTTCCTTTAAATAAAATGCTAATTCAATCAGTCAGTAGCTAGAACTTAAAAATATTCTAAAAATATTCAAAGGGTACTATCAGGCACATGCATCAATGTTGGCTTTTGCGATTTCTTAATTGCGATTTTTAAGGAATCGCAATTAAGGAATCGCAAAAGCCCATGCACGTAGAAATCGCTTAACAAATAGCGACTTCTAAACATTCCTTAATTGCGACTCGCAAATAGCGAGTCCCAATTAAGGAATACTTCCCCATTCATTCCTATGGGCCAAGAGGCCCATAGGAATGAATTGGGAAGACATTCTCAATTTGTGATTCTCAATTAGAGAATCGCAAATTGAGAATGCAATTTCAAGGGTGACAGGGTGTCAAAAGGACACCCTGTTGCACCCCTGAAATCTGCATATGAGTACATCTTGCACACACATGTGCCCCAAGGGCATGTGTGTGTGTAAAATGGAACTTTGAAAAATGCACTTTAGTGCATTTTTCAAAATGTTTGCAAATTACCATGAAGTTCAACTTCATGGTAATTTGCGCCCCCTATTAGCGAAATCGCAATTTTTTTTACTTTAATGCATTGCATTTAAGGAATCTCAATTTGCGATTCCTTAAATGCAATCGCAATTTGAGGACTCGCAATTAATTGCGAATTCTCAAATTGCGAGGGCCTTGACCCTTGATGCATCGCAAAAGCTAATTTTGCGATCGCAAACGGCCGATTTTTGTGAATCGCACCGTTTGCGATCGCAAAAAGCTTTGATGCATGTGCCAGAAAGTCTCTTACCCTGTACACAGATAGGGGAATTGATTTTAATATCCATTCCGCTCTTCGTTTTAAGATAAATACAAAATAAATGTTAGCAGCAATTATATTATCAAATTTAAAGACTGTTGCCTGTTGCCAAAGAGGTGGAAGATGAATAGCATTTACAGAGCCAGACAGGGAGGAGGGGGTCAATGTTCAATTTAAATCAAATGTGGGGTGATTTAGCAAAATTATGACAAGGATAATTCAATAAAGTGATGTCAGACCTGTCAGTCTTAGGGTCGTCTTTACCTAAACGTTTTGTCTTACTCCTACTGTGTTTGCTGAATTTGTTTTTGTTGACCTTAGGACTTTGAGCACTTTACCACTGCTAACCAGTGCTAAAGTGCTTGCAATCAGGCCTTCGACCTTGGTTAAATAAAAAGTGGCTTACAACTAATTTGTACATTTAATTTAATTGTACGTCCCTTGAAAAGTGGTACTACATGTACCCAGGGTTTGTCAATTAAATGCTATTAGCAGGGCTGCAGCACACATTGTGCCAGCCACTTAAGTAGCCCTTTAGACATATCTCAGGCCTGCCATTGCAGCTTGTGTGTGCCGTTTTAAACTACTATTTTGACCTTGCAAAATAAACCGCTTGCCAGGCCTACACCTCCCTTGTTATTCATTTTAGGCTGCAGTGTATTTAAAAAGTTGGCCATGTACTTTTAATTTTGACATATCCTGTTAGTGAAAAACACCTTAATTTGTTTTTCATTACTATGACGTCTACCTCTTCTATAGTCTAACATTGGGTTACCTTACTACATTTAATAAGTGATACCTTTTGATCGGGAGCAGGTAGAAAAGTTGAGTTTGGTCACTAAAGCATTGTAATTTTCAATCAATTTAGTCCCTTACAATTGCAATAATTTTTACTTTTGACTAAACGATTTGGCAGGCCCTTCAGAATTCTGGATAGGAGAAGAGTGTCATCTGCAAAACATAGTGCAGATGTGGATGAATCATTTAATTTAGGGGAGTCAGGTATACAATAGCCCCTGATCTGCTCCCTAGGGTGAGCAGAAAGCCCAGTAGGAAACTGAGATGATAGTTCTTTTTTATAAAAGAGGGCTGGGAGCTTCCCACAATGGGCATACCAATGTCCCAAACCCCCAACACAAAAGGGACAGGCTTCCTGCCCCCCTTCAGAAGCAGATCAGGATTATTATCCCCGATCTTCCCCCTGGGGGCAGAAAGTCCACTAGACACCAGGGATTATTTTATTTTTTAGTACTTAGTGGTGAGGGCTGCCCTAAATGGGCACTATAATGCCCCACCCCTTACAAAAAGTACCACAGTCTTTTTGCCCCCCTGGGTGGCATATGGGGCAATAGCCCCTGATCTGCCCTCCCGGGGGGGGGGGGCAGAGAGCCCACTAGGCACCAGGGATGATTTTTGTTTTATGAAAGAGGGGTGAAGCTGCACACAATGGGCATGCCAATTTCCTCACCCCCAACACAAAAGGGAATGTCTTTGTGGCAATAGCCTCCCTTCTGCCCCCCCAGGGGGGGCAGAAAGCCCACTAGGCACCAGAGATATTCTTATGGGCATGTCAGGGAATGGCCCCTTAGGTAAGGGTTGCTCCCCTTTTTTTGTGAACACATTTTGGCTGCTTCTACCCCACATCAGCTACATTTTTAGGTCTCTCTGCTCCAGGGGGTGGGGGTGGCAGAAAACCACTAGACACTAGTGAAAGTTTCTGTGTGTGTGTGAACTGAAGTTCGGGTGATGGTCTGAGTTTACTGGAATTTGGCTGGCTGTGTGAGAAGCTGCACTTTGCTGGCGGTGTGTGTGGACTTATGCTTAGCTGGTAGTGTGAGTGGACTAGCGCTTAACTGGCAGTGTATGTTGACTGTCACTTGACTAGTGTTCTGTGTGGAGGGCACATGTCTGGTACTGTGCGTGGACTGGTACTTGGCTGGCTATGTGCGTGGACTGTCGCTTGGCTGGTGCTGTGTGTGGATGGTGCTTGGCTGGTGGTGTGGTTTTAGTGGATCCTCCAGCATTTTATTACCCAGAATCCCTTGCAAGCTGCAAATTTAGGTAACAATTCACACTTTCCTCACATTTCTGTGTGGAAACTTTTCAAAACACTGCACTGCCACAAATTTCCCACAACCCAGCATTTTCCTCAGTTGCCTGAAAAAAATGATACCTCACTTATGTGGGTGCCCAAAGCAGAGAACCTAAAAACTTATAAAATGAAAAACTGATGGGGAACCAAAGTGGGTCCAAAAGGGCAGTTTTTTTCATACATTTTTAGTCTGACACTGCTTTGGGCATCCACACATGTGAGGTATCATTTTTATTGGGAGACTGAGAGGAATGCTTGGTCATGGAAAGTTTGTGCTAGCGCGTTGATCTCACAACCTTCCCACACAGAAGTGTGACGAGAATGTGACTTTTTAGGTCAATTTGTGGTTTGCAGGGGAGTATGGTTAAGAAAACGTTGGGGGAATCCATGCAAACCATACCTCCCTGGACTCCTCCAGGTGTCTAGATTTCAGAAAAGTCCTTATGAGTAAATTAAATATGGAGGTGAGAAGGCAAACGGTTTGGGGATGACCCTGCTGAAGGGGCCAGGTCCACCAACGCTAAATCGGAGGAAGTAAAGCACTAAATCACCTGGGAACTGCCAGTGTAGGTGGGATCAAATCCAGTCTAAACAAATTACAAATGTAGCACTTTTCCCCTGTTAGACTGCACACATTTGATAAAAGAAACTCAACAAGTGCTAGAAGCAATGTGGGAGAAAGGCTCATATTCCACATTATGGCACCCAGGTTTTGGCAAGAGTTTCTAGAAGATATATTCCAAACAATAGGCAAAAGGGTCCCTTCTCAGGTCCGAGTGTATTGTTTGAATAGATACCAGAAGTGGATTGGGGCTCTGCAAGAGGCACAGGGAACCTAGTATTGATTTTTTTGCTGGCGGTTAAGAAGAAGCTTCTCAGGAAATGGGGCAAAGAGGACCTGCTGAAGCAACTATATTGATATCATAGAATATGGTTCATAATGGGAATGGAAACGGCTTCTGGTAAAATAGCATGAAACGTTGAGAATGCAGTAGACAATGGAGTGCACGGCTATACTTTTTTGCAAAAGATGCTAAACAATTTATCTGCTGATGACTTCACAAGAAGTAGCAAGGCACAAAACCTGAAGATAATTCGGACAGCACGTGCCTCAAAGCAAAACCCCCAGATTCACAGGCTCCTGATCATATTGCACACGTTGTCTTCCAAGAAAAAGCATTGGACTTAGTAACAACCAGGATGGAGATAGGTTGTGATCGGAATGTTGGGTTACCTCCTTTTATATGTTGTTAATGTGACACTAAATTACTAAATAAAATCTGATTGAACCATAAAAAGTGAGTCCTGTACAAACACATCGGATCACACGCTGCACCAGCACAGGAAGATGATGTTACAAAATCGATTCTTGCAATAAACACCTGCTGATGAGCTCTACCATGTGAAAATGTTACTCAACCTCACTAGTCAAGTGAAAACAGAGGAAGGTGTACCAGAGAAGGTATTCGAAGAATAGAAAACTACATAACTTTGATGATAAGAAATACACAGAGAGGTTAAATGCAGGATAGTGAAACACATAAAGAACAATGCATGTTCCTGCTACTACATTCTTAGTAATAACCTTATCATTCTAGAGGCCTGATTATGAGTTTGGCGGTCTGACCTCCCAAACGCCGCATCCGTGGCCACCAATAGACCACAGTGCTAGCTGACCATATTACGAGTTTACCACGGTGCCGGCAGTACGGCTGCGGAGATCTTACAGTGCTTGTGATTAGTTCTCCATATGTATCGATGCCTGTGTGCACATTTCGACTGCATTTGTGTGGAATGCACACATATGCATGATACATGTGGAAAAATAATTCTACCCATTGCTGGAGTCTAGCCCATATGTGGGCAATCCAGGCAATGGGTATATGGCACCAACAACTCACCTGTAGATCGCCACAAACAGGGTCGTATTCCTCGTGGTGAAGATGCTGCTGTGAAGGGGGTGCCTGGAGAAAGGGATCCACGTTGAACTCAGATGGGAAGAACAGGAAAGGGGGGAGTACGCACCCTAAATCCTTGTTTCCGCCAACTTGAAGCTGACTATCCCACCACTGTAATCGGCTCATCAGAAAGCCAAATCATAATATGGACAACAGTTAAACTCCTCTGTACCACCCTATGGCTGCTGATCTTCCCTGCCCTTGGCCCCGACGGTCTGCGGTGTGCTGGCAGTTTCGGCAGATCAGTGGCGGTCTTTGCAATAGCAATCAGCCAAACTCGTAATACAGCGGTCAGAGGGTACGGTGGTTCAGGGTCCGCCAAACTCTTAATAAGGCCCTAAGTGTATTGTGTATTTTTTGATACTGCAAATCAAGCTACTGGTGTTGGATGAGTGGATCAACCAGCCAGTATAGGATGGAATAATGTGACCGTTGAGTTGAGTTTGCTGTGGGCAATGCATGAACTCCTTATTATGAAGCTAGGTTTTCAAGGTATTTACTTAGATGATCTGGTGGTAGCTAAAAGGAACTGCTTAGAACACTACTTAATGGTATGAATGAGTTTTAGATCATTACAACTGGACCCATATATCAGGGGACAAAGTGTTCTCATATGAAGGTGCTACTTCCTACATTTTAATCCATATATAGTGGCATGTTATACTGTTTAGCGATAATGCTTAAAGCTTTATTAAGCTTGATTGGATATTCTCCTTGATTCAGAACGTAAAATGATGCTGGCAAGGTCATGCTGCAATGGCATGCATCACGCTGGGTGTATCCAATGCACTCCCAAAATACAAGTTGTGCTCTTGAAGTATGGGTAATTGTAATTAGGATTGGTATGTATATGCAGTGTAAAAGGTGCGTACATGGGTGCCATGGCCCTTGAGTTCCATTAAAAGCAGCTTTTTTATTTTGTTATTTATTTATTTGAGTTTTATATAGCGCTGGCTAGACCCGGAGGTATGAGAGCGCTTTACATGAGAAACATTGAGTTACATAATACAAATTACATCTGTTACAAGAGCATAGTAAAAACACAGACAAAAAGAAATGTTACAGTAGTAAGGACACACAGAAGGGAGACAAGGAGAACCGTGCCCAATGACTGGCTGGGTAGGTGACGGCCGAGAGGGAAAACCAGGGCCGATCTCCTCTACAGCTGTCTAGCAGCTCCACCGGGCATCAGGCATGTTGCTCAGGTCTCCGAGGTCAGGGATAACAAGAATAACAGTTTTGCAAAGTTACATTTAGTTACAGTTGCATAGACAAACATATAAGGACAAGTCCCAATAGAGGGTGGATGGAAATGGGGAGGGGAGTAGAAACAGGAGGATGGGAAGCAGATCAGTTCTGGCAGACCGGCAGTGGAAGACAAGTACCACATGAGAGCCCAAAAAAGATTAGAGTAAGCGGGCCCAAACCCAGGTGGGGTCACAATAGTTACTAAGTCCAGTGCCAAATTCAATCACCGCATTGGGTAAGCTCGGTAATTTGGGGGACCTCAAGGCGGGGGTGAAAATAAGGGAGCCTCTTAGTGGCCATTAATGTCTGGGGGGGAGAGACCATCCCAGAGGGGGCCATCCAGGGGCAATGGACAGGCAGACGACCACAGGCGTGGACCGGCGGCAAGCAGTGATCCAGGAATCGATCGAGGCCAACAAGATGGTGGGCCCAGAGTAGCAGTCACAACAACCTCGGCACAAAATGGCAGCCCCCAGATCAACAGAACACAGAAAATGCAAGCCAAAGAACAGTTCCAAACTACCCCACCACCAAGCGCATTCTGTGTAGTCTGTTATGTGCACCATCTTCACCACGTTCACGTGGCCCCAAGGAACAGCGTCGATGCCCTCTCCCCACAAGGTCACACTCTCGGCTATCACCCAGCTATGACCGACAACAGGGGTGGGAGGCAGTCTTCAGCGCCCACATGCCCAGTCAGCTGCATCACGACAGATAGCAGCCCATGCAGCAATTTATCACCAGCACATACAGCGTGCCACAAATACTGCTAGGCCCCTCCTCACCTGCCCGGCAGCTCCGACACGGTCACCACACTCTACGCCGCACAGCAGGTGAAGGCCCCCAGGCAGTCCGAGCTCCTTGCAGAGTCACCCTGCCTCAGCCCCAGCTCCTCTAGCTCCTCAGCAGCGGTAGCTACGCCCACAGCCAGGATCACACGCACAACTCCGTTAGGAGGAGGGGGGGCTCACCGCTCACCTACGCTTTCATGAACAGGTCCGGCAGCTCCGCCATGGCTCCTTTTTACGACCGGGCCCCACAAGCAGACGGAGTCTCCCGCAATCCTGGCCCACTTCGGCTGCAGCAATGGAGCTCTCGCCAGGTGCCTTCACTATTCAGCACCGACCGCTCCCGATACCGGCAGGGGGGTCACGGTCTGCCCTCGCCCCTGGCCGGGGACCTCCTGTGCTCTCACAGGTCCTCTGCAGCTTCGTCAACTATGCCAGCCGCCATCTTACAGTTGTGATGCGCCTCCAGGTCTACGGCGTCTGTCGTGATCCACAGGCTCAGGAGGGCTACCTGCACACCGCTCCTGGGACCAGGACGATCACAACAGTGTTCTCAGTCCAATTCCGCTGAATATATCCACGGATGGGCCGCTGTGGATGGGATTGCATGCGGATGAGTGGACTCGGATGGCAGAGCTGCCCCAGCAAGCAGCCATCTTGCCGCCGCCACGTCACACCAAAGCACGTCACATGCCAGCAGCTTCTATGATGAAGTGGATGACTGTATTGAAGATTGCATTTTAGATGTTTGCTCATCTAAGTTTATAATTTTGACAGTGATAGTCAGTATTTCTTCCTTCTTTGAATATGTTGAGGAGAAGAGAAGAAGGACTGCTACTATATTGGAGAATTCCGGACCCAGCCACCTAATGGTGGAATAATGCACAGCATCTGAATTCAGAAAAGATTCACACTGCAAAAACTTATATTACAGGTTCTAGAAGCCATTGATCCATTATTACCTTTCCTTGTGTTTACTGGGAGGTGAAAACGTGCCTGCTCACAGGAGACATGTGAAAGAACATTACATATATAATCTATCACACTGTCATTGTAAGAGTGTTCAGTTTGACACAGAGATGTTCCATTATGCCTCTCTAGCCTTAAGCTATAGTGTGATGGTCTTGACAGCTCTGTGCTCCTCACACAAAATGCTAAACATGCAGTTGTGATTCAGCAGTGTTTAATTGCGAAGTCCTTATTGGCAGATGGCTGTTGCACTCTTTGAGATGAGAGGATCGAATGTGTTTGTCTCCCTGAGTAGTGTAATGAAACAGAGGTTCCCAGTCTTGATACACTCTTTCTATTGAGGATGGTAAACAACGTTTACCACAAATCTTTTTCCCCGCAGGGAATCACAACGCGGTCGTTACAACGACCGCGTTGTGATTCCGCATACCATTACTCCGCAAGTCGGAACAACGGCTTGCGGAGGGGGGGTGAAGGTGTTGGATTCAAAATCCAACACCTTCCCTAGTGTCCGCACAGACTGGAGTTGGAATAGTAAATTATACTATTCCAACATCCAGCGCCCCCCCTCCGCAAGTCGTTGTTCCGACTTTCGGAGTAATGGTATGCGGAATCACAACGCGGTCGTTGTAACGACTGCGTTGTGATTCCCTGCGGGGAAAAGTCTGCGGGATGACAACATAGCTTCATTGAGGATAGCCTTTAATCTGGGTACTAGGAGGAGCATGTCTCCCCTCAGCACATATCACATACTGGCTCAAACCTCTTAATGGACCAATGCTAGAGTAACTCTCTTGCAGGCAAGATATATGCATTTTATGTCTTCATCTGCCATAGGTATAGGATGGAATTAAAACAATTACACAGCAAAGATACAGAGGCATGGTCCAGAACTGGGGAAAAAAACGCTGACCCAGTATGGCAATGAATGGGAAGCAGTACATTTTCTGCAGGAAAAAGTGCAACGTTTTACAAAATCAGCAAGTAAAATATTATGAAGAAAGTTTCAAACTGGTCACAGTTATTCTCCCATTAGTTGTTTGTTTTACATATCATTTGGTACTTGGTATTAATTCTGTTCACTCTACTAAACAAGATGAATTACTTTCGGGTAAACAGTCTTGTAAAACGGGACACAGGGCAAGCACAAAACTGAAACGAGAGCGCAAAATCCTTAATGAAGAACTCCCTCAGTAGCTCAATGTTGTTTTCAGCAAGGCCATGAAAACTGTGTCGGTCTCAAATCCTATATAGTAGGTTAGTGACCTGGCACTGTTAGATACCTATCACCCTACACGATTAATGCATGATTTAATATTCCTGTGCAAATACAACTTTTTTATTTCAATGTATTTCTGAAACATCCTCCTTGTGCGTGGAGACTTTACGTTCTTCACTGCCAGCAGTTTTTTGGGATACTAATTTCTGATTTCAGTTGCTATGGGTACAATCTCGTGGCTGTGCGCATACCCATGCTGTGATTGCTGCTGTCGGGGAGGCTCCGCGTATGTGGGACTGTTAAGTAATGTCTCTTTGATGGTGTTCAGTGTTTCTGACGCATTCACAGTATTTCTCTGGGTATGAGTGTGCATAACATTAGGGGGCATATTTACAATAACTGGCGCATCCCTGCATATCAGCAGAGATGCGCCAGTTAATGTGCGCCACAGCTCCGCCAACATGGATGCGCCGCATTTACAATGCGGCGCACCATGGGGCAAAAACGGCACAGATGCGTGACGCATCTGTGCCGTAAACGTGGCGCATTGCTGGAGTTGCGTCGCAAGCGCGACGCAGCTCCAGCAATGCTCTGGGGGGCCCTATCTTGCTAATGCTGCATCAATCCTTACGCCTGCTTCAGGCAGGCGCAGGGTTTTGACGCAGCATGGGCCTAAAAGTGACTGAGTGAAATCTACAAGATTTCACTCAGCCACTTGTAGGAGGCGTTCCTGCCCCGGAACGCCCCCCCCTGCGCAGGAACGCCTACATGTGGCGCAGGGCTTTACAACGTGACGCATCTCCCAGATGCTTCACATTGTAAGTACCCCGCACCATGGTGCAGGATTTGCGGCGCCGCTGCGTCACAAAAGTGACGTAACGGCGGCGTAAATGAGGCGCAAGGGGCTTGTAAATCTGCCCCTATGTCTTTTGTGTTTGTTCGCTTTGTTAATCTCGTTACCATAAATTGCCATGCTCGGACGCTGTAACCCGTTTTAGGTGATGTGTATGTAAGAGGTGTTTGTTAAGTATTCCAAAAGCTGTGTAGCACGTGGTGGTTTATTTTTTCTTGTAATTCTACTTTTCGACTCAGGCGATATTTTACCTCCTAGATTATATGGACATTGCTATCCCTCACCCTTAATTTCAGTATTCATTTCTACAATTGAGAAAACATTAGTTTTACGATTACAAATGCTTTTCTGCCACATTAATGTACACTTCTCCACCTCACTGACAAATACTAATACGGTTGATTCGACAGCTAGCGAGAGTAGGTTTTAAAGGCTGGAAATTATACAGGCAGACTATTACAATGGAAATTGCTTCTAAAAGCGCACTTATTGGAAATACAAATATAACAGACTGAGCACCAATGAATTCACTATGATCATCTGCATTCTGGTTGAGGAAATAAATCAATATTTAAAGTGCAAGTGGTTGCTCGAATTTGAACCATTGCATCTGCTAGAGATAAGAATATGGGGCAAGTAGGCTTGAGCTGTCAACCCTGAAAACAGAAGGTATGAACACATTCAAGATGCATCTCAAGGACAAACACAGGCAGCAGTCACCAAATAAATGAAGGATGACATCAGAAGATGGGATTTTGCCATATTTAGTGTATCAAGGGACCCGGATGTGCACATCTAAAACTGGTAACCTGCAAACAGGCATGTGTTATGGGAACAGAATACGAATCTCTAAAAAAAAAAAATGAAAGTGAAATGATGGATGAGTTCAGTTCAATAAGCTTTTATTCGGTTTGCATAACACAACCATGTAAACTGTACAATTTATTCTACATTTATCAAACCCCCCTCATATATAATTAACAAACACGGTATAATCAGTACTCCTCCTTCTGGATAATTACTATAATACATGTTCTCAATAAAACATCAAAATGTGCAAAATCGCTATAAAGTGACCTATGCTAAATGTGCAAAATTGATGGATGAAAAGAGAACCTAAACAAAACATTTCGCTTTTTATGAGGGCCACAGAGTTGCTGTCTTTTAAATAATAATGAAAAAATGCGAATAATCTCTGTACTAGGTTAAAATTTCGAGCGCTTAAAAAACATATCAAGCGGCAGAGATTGGTGATCGCTATCTAGCGGGAAACGCGAATCACCACTTATAGGGAGATCTTGCCTGAGGACACAAGGTTTCCTTATATGGTGCGTTATTCGAACGTTCAGATGAAATATGCCCCAAAGACAATTTACTTCTTGGCCAGAGGCAGATGGCTTAGCAGCCCTGCTGATAAAGTTAATGCACCACTTAAAAAACGATCGACTTCAGAAAAAACATGCAATCAATTACTGTTTTATCATACAGACTATCCACTGATGAGACCTAACTATGGGCCACTGGAATTATGCAATTGTGCGGCTGTTGCAATTTTCGCATAATTAGAGATTTGACGCATTTGCCACATAATCCATCAACTGCCGCATAATCTGCAGATTTTAACAAAAATATTTGTTGTTTATAGCTCAAACGGTTCAAGTTACTAAAAATGCAGCCACACGTGTGATGTAGGGCCCTTTTCAAAACATGACTGGTCAGGGTATTGCTATATTTGGGTATTAAACTGGCACGTATGAGGTGCAATGAATGCAAAGAGAGTGTTACCAAGTTTAAAAATTATGAGTAATACTATTACAAAATGTGCTGCATTATGTGACATAATTTGCCATTTCTTGTCGCATAATTTACTCAACCCTTTTTAGTAATTTGACCCTCTACTGTCGCATAATTCCAGTGGCCCTGCTATAACTTAGTAGACACAGATATCTGACCAAAAAAAAGTATTGACAAAGCCAATACAATTGGCTTTTGTATAGTACATGTCCACAGAGAGACTCAAAATATGTGGAAATACTAGCATTTTGTGTTATATTTTAATGTGAAACATCATACTGACAAACATTGCGTGAGGATGCATTTTGCTGCTTAATAAGTGGCGATAAAAGACAAGCACTGCAAACAGCAGCCGAGGGCATTCTGATCGTTTGTGTCGTTCCCCAGCGCTAAATGTTTACCACAAACAGCGCATAATTACGCAAATGTGGAATAATAGCATACATTTGGCAATTTCGCATAGCAAACATAATGCGCAAACATGCAAGATGACGCCAGCCTGAAAGAGCATTTGTCTGGGCCTAGCTTTTATATAGTGGTCCTAAACCTTATTTTTGAAAAGGAGATCAATCAATAACCCTTGATATATCAGTAAATCATTTCTCGAGCATGCGAAAGGACACTAAGTCTGCTCATAATACTTAATAAATTATTCAAACAAAGAACAGAGAAAATGCAACAAACCAAATTCTAACTCGCCATGTATTTTATTTTCATGTCAAATGGAGAGGCAAGCAAATTGCTATACACTCTACGTTGATATTTACGTCTACGGGTTGCTCCAAGTGGAACGTGCGAGAAGGAGGAGTGCTCAAGTGTGGAGTGATGAGAAGAAAAAGAATTCAAATTAGTGACATAAGGAAAAAAACAGTGGTACAATTGAGAATGGGCGGACTGGTTGTTAATCACCGTCCTTTTTGGCCTGGCCACGTTATAGTTAAGCAATTTCTAATTACAATTTTTATATAGAGATATATTCCCATGTGGCACGTTGGATATGGTGGTTGGGGTCCAGGCCTTTTATTGAAAAGGCGTCGACGTTTTGACCCGTCTTGGGGCCATAAGGGTAAGTTAGACCTTGGCTATGCGGGTCTTCTTCAGGACGGAGTGGGGCAACCCAGGGCAGGGTGATGGGCCTTCGTAGTACCCTAAGGTTTGAATTAGTATGACAAAAAAGCATCAGAGGGTGTATCAAAACTGGTTTACCCCCTCTGTGGTTCGCGGGGTGTGGATCGAATCCAATTCGCAAAGGTAGCGGTCCATGTAATCCTGTGGCCGTACTGCCAAAACCTAGGTAGGTTCGCGTGTACACTGATGTGTAATCTGGAATGGAATTGGGGTTACAATTAACCCAATGCCTAGAGACTCTAAGTGTGATTTTTACGGAGATCTAGTGCATGCAATTTACCTTCAATTATTTCAAACGATCAATCTGGAGCGTGGGTAGAGGGTGGTCCGCGTAGTTGGGACGATCCTCATTCAAGCGGGAAGTAAATTCCAAGGCTGGAATAGAAGGATATTAAAATTAGCCTAACGTCTGAGGTTGACATAGGCAAGCCGATAATGATTAACGGGCATCCTAAGCATGAATTTACCTTGAGTCGCATGGAGTCAGCATCCCGGTACCGCCTTGGCTGACTGGATACTGGACACGCGGTTGCCTCGAGGACGTATTAAATAAAGACCCGTGTCAACGTCGACCCGACGGTGCCGGGGCAGTGGAGAAGGAGGAAAGACTACCCTCCGGTCTGAGCGTGCTAGTGGCGCGTCATGATGACCAGTGCATGTGATGATGCAAGGATGCACACAAGTAGCAATACAATTGATTAGAACAACAATTACTATTGCTACCGGCGATGAGCTTTAATTCTGCCAAAGCAACTAAGTGTTCTTTGTGGAGCGCACTTACTAGTCACAAAGTAAACAACAGTGTCAAAGGTGAAAACAGCATAGTCAGTGTTACAGAATTTCATAGAGTACACCAAGATGGTCTTAATGTCAGTTATTAGCTATAATTATATAGCGCGCATAGAACACTGTACAACGTGACGGAGATTACATGAAAAAACATTCAAAATAATTATATACAATTATATACATTTGGATTTCAGGTATAGCTGTGATGTTTTACAGGCACATGAGGGTATAGAGCCACGCAATAGGGACCCCCATTAATTAACAACAGTAAAGGGATTTCTGTGTACTAGTGCCCTAGTGTAACCCGCTAATGAGTATTGGACGGGAGTGTATGGGTTCAGCCGTTATTAAGTACAGAAACCTGTCTGTTGATCTCCTCAAACTCATTCAATCCCCTTGAAACAGTATCCAATGAGCGTATCCATCTACACTCACGTTTGTTCAATATGCTTACAAAATCACCACCTCTAGGGTTGGGCTTCACTTTCTCAATGACCCACCACCTGATGCTTTCAGCTTCATGTTCAAATGTGGTGAAATGGTCAACTTATCGGAGCCCCTTGCACCTTACACCGGATATGGCTACAGTGCTGGAGAATGCGACATTTCACTCTCTGTATAGTCTGTCCAACATACAAAAAGCCACATGGGCAAATAATGGCATAAATGACACCGATAGTGTTACAATTGCTGTGTTCCTGTAGTGTATATGTCTGTTCATTGTGGGTGAATTCAGTTAGTTCCTCAGTCAGGGGGCAGGCTTTACAGACTCCACATTTATGGTGTCCCCTGACAGGCGGAATACCCCACAGAGTAGAGAACAAGACTGCATGGGCACACTCTAGCTAATTATCCTAAATCCAATGTTATCCCGGTAGGATTGCAGGTTAGAAACGAACCTGCGATCTTCCTGGATAACCCTAAGTTTAAGGAAAATTTCAGTTTCGTATCAAACAATTGTTCCAGGCACTGGATGGTGCTTGGAATTGAGACAGCAGTTGAGGAAGTACAACGCTTGACTAAAGAAATCTTTGATTTAAAGAAAGAAATCATTGAGGAGAAAGCCCTCATTAACGCAAAAGAGGCCCTAGAAAGACTAGAGAGAACGATTCGCGAATTTGACATTTACACCCAGGCCACCAGATTAGACAAGGTAGCAAGGAATATCAAATTTTATGATAAAAAGACCACCTACCCCTTCCTTCAGGAAGGTTACTAAGTGAGAGACCAGCAGGGTACCTTCTCGAGTGGAGGGAGAGGTGGATTCATGAGATACAATACATTTTCTGGGTCTTCACTAGGGAGCAGCTCAGATAGTGACACGGAACGCCCAGGCCCCAGCGTAGCCTCTACCACCCCAGGCCACACCTACACAGACCAGCAGCCTTTTTTAGTAGAGGAACCATGGTGGGAACAGTGAGTACGGGGACGCCCCTGGGGCAGACCCAGGGGAACGAGAGTTCCAATGTGGAATCAAGGCAGGGGGAGAGCGAAGAAACAAACGCATTTCCAACAAGAAACACATGGAGACATACAAACGAGATGCCAGCATTACAGATGGTAACCTACACGCCTGAAAACCCGATAGTTAATCTGTCTGACTATACACTTAAGCCTAATGAACAAGAAATCCTATCAAAAGGCCTATCATTTGTCCCTACCGCAATGCCCAACAACCTCAACCTGAAAATCGAATTGCACCATTTTTTTCGCAAGGTCAGGCTCAAACATCACTTCCTGAAGATCCCCCATAACCTGACCATCTCAGGTAGTGGACTGAGACCCCCCTCTAAATTTAATCCCCCCACACACCTGATGCCCCACAAGCTGTTGGCTTTCGAACAAGTGGTACTCCGGGATGTGGACAACATACTAGCCAGCCGGCAATACGTGAAATACAATGTGAGCAAACAAGAGAGGGAGGCATTAGAATCACTAAAAACCAACACCAACATTGTGATCAAACCCACCGACAAAGGCGGGGCGATTGTGGTGCAGAACACTGAGAACTATAAAAAAGAAATCTTCTTGTAGTTGTCCGTTAAAGGGAACTATGAGAAGCTAAAGACGGACCCTACTAAGGAGATTAGCAAAATCATAACAAATGTGACACGGAAGGCATTCGAGGCAGGTCACCTTAGCAAACTAGAACATGACTACCTTAATAATAAGCACCCAGGATGCCAACCATATATACACTCCCGAAGATACATAAGCGGATGCAGGACCCACCAGGGAGACCAATAATATCAGCTTGTGGCTCTGTGTTGGAACCGCTGTGTAAGTATATCGATGTTTTCCTAAAACCGATCATGGAGGACACTACCACATACCTCAGGGACACAATGCAGACAATCAAACTGGTGGATGAACGTGCTCATGATCCCATGACTAGCTTACTAGCAACCATGGATATAACTGCCCTGTACACCAATATCCCCCAGACAGCGGCACTTACATGCATAGAATCAGTACTGAATAGAAGACCTGCTCCACACAAGGTCCCAACAGAATTCATTGTGGAGCTTCTGGGGATTGCTATGACGAAGAATTATTTCATTTTCCAAGGACAGTATTATGTACAGACCAAGGGCGTGGCAATGGGGGCAAGCTTCGCCCCAAACCTAGCAATCATTTATATAAGTGAGTGTGAACACCACTTTATCCTCAACAAGCGTAATCCATAGCAGAATTGCATAACATGGCGACGCTATATAGACGACGTCTTGATAATCTGGGAGGGCAGTGAGGAACAACTCAAAACCTTTCACCTCTGGCTCAACACTTGTTCCCCTGACATTCAATTCACGCTAGAATCTGATAGGGAGTCAATTAATTTCCTGGACATCCAGATAAAAACAGAATCAGGAAAGTTACACACAAGTCTGTATAGGAAGAGCAGCGAGCGCAACACACTTTTGAGATACACTAGCCACCACCCCCGCAACCTCAGGGACAATCTCCCTTTCGGTCAATTTCTGAGGTTGCGGAGGAACTTCTTTGATGAGTCAGCAGGCCTCTTAGCAAGACTAAGTGAACGTGGATACCCTATCAGACTCTTAAAGAAAGCACGCAAACGTGCGTGGCACAACCATAGGGAGTACCTATTGGTCCCAAAAACTAAGACTAAGAGTGAAGACAGACTGGCATGCATGACCACCTTTAACACGAAGAGCAGTGCTATTAAAAAAACCATCAACCAGTATTGGCACCTGGTGTCAGATGAATTAGGTAACATGCCACCCCCTCTACATGCATTTAGAAAGGGTAAGAATGTGAGGGACCATGTTTTAAAATCCTTTCTGCCCCCATCACGCACTCCTGGCCAAACTACTCTCTGGGGTATTCCGCCTGTCAGGGGAAACCATAAATGTGGAGTCTGTAAAGCCTGCCCTCTGACTGAGGAACAAACTGAATTCACCCACAATGAACAGACATATGCACTACAGGAACACAGTAATTGTAACACGACCGGTGTCATTTATGCCATTATTTGCCCATGTGGCTTTTTGTATGTTGGACAGACTATACAGAGAGTGAAATGTCGCATTCTCCAGCACTGTAGCCATATCCAGTGTAAGGTGCAAGGGGCTCCTCTAGTTGACCATTTCACAACATTTGAACATGAAGCTGAAAGCATCAGGTGGTGCGTCATTGAGAAAGTGAAGCCCAACCCTAGAGGTGGTGATTTTGTAAGCGTATTGAACAAACGTGAGTGTAGATGGATACACTCATTGGATACTGTTTCAAACGGATTGAATGAGTTTGAGGAGATCAACAGACAGGTGTCTGTACTTAATAACGGCTGAACCCATACACTCCCGTCCAATACTCATTAGCGGGTTACACTAGGGCACTAGTACACAGAAATCCCTTTACTGTTGTTAATTGATGGGGGTCCCTATTGCGTGGCTCTATACCCTCATGTGCCTGTAAAACATCACGGCTATACCTGAAATCCAAATGTATATAATTCTATATAATTGTTTTTAATGTTTTTCCATTTAATCTCCGTCACGTTGTACAGTGTTCTATGCGCGCTATATAATTATAGCTAATAACTGACATTAAGACCATCTTGGTGTACTCTATGAAATTTTTTAACACTGACTATGTTGTTTTCACCTTTGACACTGTTGTTTACTTTGTGACTAGTAAGTGCACTCCACAAAGAACACTTAGTTGCTCTGGCAAAATTAAGGCTCATCGCCGGTAGCAATAGTAATTATTGTTCTTATCAATTGTATTGCTACTTGTGTGCATCCTTGCATCATCACACACACTTGTCATCATGACGCACCACTAGCACGCTCTAACCGGAGGGTAGTCTTTTCTCCTTCTCCACCGCACCGGCAACGTCGGGTCGACGTTGACGCGGTTCTTTGTTTAATACGTCATCTAGGCAACCACGCGTCCAGTATCCAGCCAGCGGAGGCGGTACCGGGACACTGACTCTATGCGGCTCAAGGTAAATTCACGCTTAGGATGCCAGTTAATCATTATCGGCTTGCCTATGTCAACCTCAGACGTCAGGTTAATTTTAATATCCTTCTATTCCAGCCTTGGAATTTACTTCCCGCTTGAATGAGGATCGTCCCAACTACGCGGACCACCCTCTACCCACGCTCCAGATTGATCGTTTGAAATAACTGAAGGTAAATTGCATGCACTAGCGCTCCGTAAAAATCACACTTAGAGTCTCTAGGCATTGGGTTAATTGTAACCCCAATTCCATTCCAGATTACACATCAGTGTACACGCGAACCTGCCTAGGTTGTGGCAGTACAGCCACAGGATTACATGGACCACTACCTTTGAGAATTGGATTCGATCCACACCCCGCGAACCACAGAGGGGGTAAGCCAGTTTTGATACACCCTCTGATGCTTTTTTGGCATACTAATTCAAACCATAGTGCAACATCCTCATTCTCCTCATTCACTTCTTAGGGTACTACGAAGGCCCATCAACCTGCCCTGGGTTGCCCCACTCCGTCCTGAAGAAGACCCGCATAGCCAAGGTCTAACTTACCCTTATGGCCCCAAGACGGGTCGAAACGTCGATGCCTTTTCAATAAAAGGCCTGGACCCCAACCTCCATATCCAACGTGCCACATGGGAATATATCTCTATGTAAAAATTGTAATTAGAAATTGCTTAACTATAACGTGGCCAGGCCAAAAGGATGGTGATTAACAACCAGTCCACCCATTCTCAATTGTACCACTGTTTTTTTCCTTATATCACTACTTTGAATTCTTTTCCTTCTCGCACATTCCGCTTGGAGCAACCCGTACACGTAAATATCAAGGGAGTGTATAGCAATTTGATTGCCTCGCCATTTGACATGAAAATAAAATACATGGCGAGTTAGAATTTTGTTTGTTGCATTTTCTCTGTTCTTTGTTTGAATAATTCATTAAGTATTATGAGCAGACTTAGTGTCCTTTCGTATGCCCGAGAAATGATTTACTGATATACCAAGGGTTATTGATTGATCTCCTTTTCAAAAATAAGGTTTAGGACCGCTGTCTTTTGTACCAGACTGTACCCAGGTCCAAGACCAATTTGGGTGACCCCATTTTTTGTATTGGCTAGCCTTTATATAGCGCATGCTTGCAATTACTTTACATCTTAATGGTTAGCTGCAGAACTTGTTTGCCAGATTTATGTTTGCTCATAGGGGCAGACATTTAGGGGGGATGTCCATGGGCATACTCTGGTGTTACAAGAAACAGCAATGGGAAATGAGAGTACACATTTCTATGTGGATGGCATCCATGGAGTTTGAGTGTTATGAGCAGATGAACTTATGTGGAATTGGTATCAATTTGGGTTGACTCTACACGATGTATGACATTATCTAACCTATGTGAAATACCTTTATACGTTTTTTACTGCGAACTTCCTTTTGCGGTGGGAGTCTATTGAGGGGTATAATGGGTAATCAGTGGTTTGTGGGATGTGGCATGCTGCGTAATAGTTTGGTGCGGTAAAGGATTAGGTGTCTCACCTCCTCACTCAGCAGCTCCACCCCAACCAGCGCCGAAAACGATGACCCTAACACCGCAGCCCAAACCCTGCACAGATGGATCTCTGACAGCGCCAACACCATAGCCCCCCTCAAGAAAAACAAAAACACCCACGCCAAGAAAGCCAGGTGATTCAACACTGAACTTCGAGAGTGCAGACGCACTTTCCACTGCCTCGAAAAGACCTGGAGGAACACAAAATCCATGGAAACACACAACAACTTCAAAGCCGCTACCAATGCCCACCATCAACTCATCAGAAAAACTAGAAAAAAGCAATGGAACACAGAATCTCCACACACGCACACAACAGCAAAGAATTCTTCAACATCATCAAGGAATTTGCCCAGCCCACCAGCAAGTCGACTGACATTCCTCCCTCACAAGACCTCTGCGACAGACTGAGCACCTTCTTTCACCACAAAATCAAAAGCATCTACGACAACTTCGACGAAGACAACCAACACACGGAATCCCCACCAACCACCCCCGACAAACTGAAACCAGCGATTGACAACTGGACAGCCCTCACCACTGAAGACACACTGAAGATGATGAAGTCAATCCACTCCGGGGCCCCCACGGACCCCTGCCCTCACCACATCTTCAACAGAGCCGCTGACAACATCGCACCAATGCTCTGCCCCACCATCAACTGCCCCCTGACGACAGTCTCGTTCCCTGATGACTGGAAACACGCAGAGATCAACCCCCTCCTAAAGAAACCCTCGGCAGACCCCACCAACCTCAAAAACCACAGACCCATCTCCCTGCTCCCGTTCCCGGTGAGAGTCATCAAGAAAGCAGTCAACAGCTAACTCGCCACATTCATCAAAGAGCACAACATCCTCGACTCCTCCCAATCCGGCTTCAGAAAAAACCACAGCACAGAAACCGCCCTCGTCGCCACAACAGACGACATCCGCACCCTACTGGACAAAGGAGAAATAGTAGCCCTCATCCTCCTTGACCTCTCAGCGACATTCAACACAGTCTCCTACCGCACCCTAATACGCAGACTCTACGACGCAGGGATCCAGGACAAAGCCCTTGACTGGATCCGCTCCTTCCCTTCCGGCAGAACGCAGCGGGTCAGACTCCCCCTTTTCTCTCGGTCCCTACACCAACCACCTGGGGAGTCCCTCAGGGGTCCTCTCTCAGCCCCATGCTCTTCTATGTCTACATGGCTCCACTCCCCCCATCGCCAGAACCTTCGGACTCAACATTATGGCATACGCAGATGACACCCAACTCATCCTCTCCCTATCCAACGAACCCAACACCGCCAGAAACAATTTTTGAGAAGGCATGGAAGCCGTCGCCAAATGGATGAAAAACAGCTGCCTACAACTAAACACCAACAAGACAGAAGTACTTATCATGGGCCCAAACTCCGATGCCTGGAATGACACCTGGTGGCCCCCAGCCTCGGAATCCCACCCACCCCCAAGGACCACGCACGCAACCTGGGAATCATCCTGGACTACGAGCTCCAAATGGACCACCAGATCAACACCGTCTCATCCTCCTGCTTTCACACCCTCCGCCTCCTATGTAAGATCTTCAAATGGATCCCCCTCAAACACAGAAAGATGGTCACTCACGCCCTGATCACCAGCAAACTTGACTACGGCAACGCTCTCTATGCCGGAATCAACAAAAGACTCACCCACAAGCTACAGACCATCCAGAACGCCTCCGCAAGACTGATCCTCAACCTGGCAAGACACTGCCACATCTCCCAGCACCTGCGCACACTACACTGGCTCCCAATAGAGGCAAGAGTCTCATATCTCATATTTGAACAGCTGAATCAATTTCCACGCACCCCAATGGACCCTACGATCAGCCCAGCTCTCCTACGCCATAGTCCCATGCACCAGCAAAACCAGATCAGGAGGCCGCTCCTTCTCCTTCCTCGCGGCCAAAGCCTGGAACGCCCTTCCACTCCACCTTAGACAGACAACTTCTCTTCCCACCTTTGCAAAACACCTCAAGCCCTGGCTCTTCAACGAACGCCCCCCGATGGACCGGAACCTACACCCCCAGCACCTTGAGACCCTCACGGGTGATTATCGCGCTTTATAAACGCCTGATTGATTGATTGATTCTGTCAATCCTGTATGAGCAAAGCAAGTCAATTCATCACTACTTGACTCAAAAAGGAAGAAGCAGTTGATGCTGTTGGCAATCCCCTTTTTCTGTGTGGTCACCCTATTTTTTGACTTTTGATTGAGTCTATATTTTTACTGGCTTTAGAACTCTGTGCACTTTACCCCTGCTAACCAGCAGTAAATTGTCTGTGCTCTCCCTGGAAACATGGTTGAATTGGCATGCAACTAATTGGCATAATAAACCTCCCTATAAGCCCACCGTATATGGTGCCCAAAGTGTACCTAGGCCCTAGTAGATAAATGCCACCAGTGGAATGAAGCACATAGTGTGCCCCCACTCAAGTGACAACACAAAACATGTCACCAGGGCTACCCTGCAGCCAGGGTATGCAGCTTTAAAACTGCCAATTCGACCTGTCAAAATAAACCTTTTGAGAAGACCAAAACTTTCCTTTTAATACTCATAAGTCACCCCCAAGATAGCCCCTAAATTCCCATATGGCTGGGTGCATGTTATTTATAAAAGATAGGGCATATATATTTTATGGTTTGTGTGTCCTGACAGTGAAAAATCTCCAAATTAATACTTCACTGTGGTATGGCTCACACTCCCATAGTAAAGTGCTGGGTTATATTATAACTTCCTATAATGCTTAGTTTCAGTTTGGGAACAGGTAGATAAATGATTCAAGGACTCATTTTTAAAGGTCATTTAAATCCCACTCAATGATCAAGTCAGATTTTGTCTTATACTTTTGAAAATGACATTTTTAGAAAGTTACTGCCTCAATCAAATGTCCCTTTGTGCGAGAGTTGTTTGTCACCCAGGAACAGAATGGCTTCTTGATTAGGTGTGAAATGGCTCCCAGAGATGAGACAAAGGGAGGGGGTTGGCTTCAGGATGGCAATTGGGGTTTGCACAGTAATGCCTATTCTGTCATTGGCAGTTGTTCCTCACACCTAGGCCTGCCTCTCTTTGTTCTTCATAGTCAACATGTCTCTGAACACAGCGGGAGGAGGAGCTACTCCAGAACTGGTTTGGAGTGACCACAAGGGAATGTTTGCCCATTATCACAGCCACGCCTTTTGGGTGGGCACAGGGAGCTCTGCACTGGGAAAGAGAGTTTTTGGCATGTTGCTTTTGGTAGAGAGGAGCACTGTGAGGTAGTTTCCAATAAAACACACAGGAACCGCTGCAAAAGTGGGTAGAATTATCCCAGGGAACTTTTAATCCATTGGTTAAGGAGATGCCCTGACTCACAGGCTAGCATTGGGCCTACATGTGGCACCCCCAGTACCCTCTTCAGAACACCACAGGGCCTGTGGAAGAAAGAAGAAGGACTGCTCCTGATGCTGGAATGTGAGCAGAACCTGCTCCCACCTATACCCAGGACCTTGAAGTGGACTTCAAGGGTCAGTTGGCTGACCACCTGTCAAGCTAAGGGGGACACAAAAGCTGCAAAATGTCCACTTTCCTGAACAAGCCCAGCTGATCTGTTTTCCTGGAGTAAGATAAAAACTCTGTGAGAGTCCATAGAATTCCACCAACAGGTGGAAATAGCCACTTTACACAGCTCATACTGTGATTTAGTGCCAGTAGCGCAGTTCATGCTGAAAAATCATCGCTAATGGCACCACTCGGTGCGCCAGAGGGTGCAGCTACTCACGTTGATTGTGCATCTGCTTGAGTAGATTTCCCACTAGAGTTGCAGCATTCTGACCATGAATGGTCAAGAGAGCCTGCATTAGAAAACCTTGCCGTATGTCCACCTAGTGATCGGAAATCGTGCTAGAGACACCAAATCTCGCTCACGCTCATCAAATTACAGTTCTGGAGTCTTCTGTAAGAACAAATTCTGCCACGTGGTGATTGGCGGAATTTGTCTAGAACAATGCAGAGTTGCCAAATTCTGCCAATTCCATGAGTGGTAAGGAAAATTCCACCCACTCCTAATCAGATGTCAGCAGCTTCACTGGGGCTTTCTCTGACAGCTATCTGGTCTCGAGGATCCCTTCTTGGCCTCAGACAACTGCCTTGCCCTGCTTAGGATTTGCGACTGCAATTTCATAGACTAAGGGCCTAATTACGACTTTGGTGGTCTTGGAGCAGGCCGCGACTCCATCGCTGAACCAAAGTCGACTGCCGCCCTCTGGCCAATTTCCAAGTCATTTTGTGGTCTGGTGGGTGGGCGGTGGTGCAGTACAAAGCGTTTACATGTGAGCCTTAGAACTGCACTGCCATGGGACAGCCAATTCACATTCCTGTGCAGTCCGTGCCGTGCAGGAACAGGATACATGCGCACAGGGGGGCACAACATGTTCCTCTCAGCAAGCACCCCTATGCACAGGGGTAAGATGGGACCCTGAGATTGTGTCCTCACCGCGAGCAGTTTCATGGAGTGAGAACAGCCATGAGACTGCTGGCGGTGAAAAAACTCAGAATATGCTTGGTGGTGCCACGGCAGAACTTCCAAGCATATTGTGGCCCCAAGATCGTGGTGACAACCGCTGTACGTAATACAGAGGTCATTTTGGTTTTCAGTTACATCCTTTTCTTTTGTTTCTTTTGCAGGAGGAAAAGGATGGACCCACTCCCACGTCACTAACAGGCACGGGTTCCCTACCCTTTTCTTCGATGTCACTCCTGGGATGTCTTCTCAGATAAGACCTCTTACGCATGGTGTTTTCTTTGATTTGACAATGTGGGGACCTTTGTGTACAGTGCCACAGTCTTTGCCTGGACACGCCAGGGCACTTGCTCATAACCCTGCCTCCTCAAACGCATGCATGCTGCATTTAGTAATTTCGTCTTATCCTCTTGGTGCGACCAATCTGTCCACATGCACTGTGGACAGGCTTATGTGCACTTTTTTGAGTTCACAGAGACTAGATCAGGCACTATTGCCTATACCCGCATTTGTCTTGCATGTCTACTCATGTGCTTTTCATATAGTGTACACCAGTAAGGCACTCTGATTTTCTCGGTTTTACTTATTTGTGACTGGTTGTCTGCCTTTGACCTGCGGTTTGAACCTGTATATTTTCAAACATTTTCTTTTGCATGTGTCATTATACTTTACTTTTACTTCGTGTATTATACTCCATGACTGTGCCTTGAACAGCAGTAGGTATTTTGCCTTGATTTTGGATGACTGCATGCACATTCCAATATGGCTGACATATTTTGGTCTCCATTTGTCCTTTTTCCCTGTCACCTTGCATTTTTAAAGGCACTAGAGTGGTGGTTTCATTACATGTGATCAAGGCTGCTTGTCAGCTGAAATGCGTTTTGTAATCAAACAGTTTTGGCCAACCACTTCGGATTCTGTGGATTGTATCCTGAGAGCGCATCTACTGAAACATTGTTATATGGATTATAGCCAGTACGCTCTGCCGGCACACACACCACTTTCCTTGTTAAATAAAGAATGTAAATCATATTTTAATATTGCATTTTGTGTAGTTTCCAGGTATTTTTCTATTGTTTCATTTTTTTCACATTTATTAAATTGTTTCACATACATATACCTAACATAATTTTAACATAAGCTTTTACAGTATATATTACTGTTATTTAATGTATACATTATACTTTATAATATTTTACTACTTTATTTAATTTATACTTTACAACGTAATTTTAACCTGTCTGACATGTTTAATATTTATTTACATTTTAGAAGCATTTATTCAATGTTTTTAACTTATTCTCTCCTTCATCAGATAGTCTTTTCTTTAGTTTCATTTAGTGTCCCTTTTTTTACCACAAACTTCTATTTTGTAGTCTACTTTTCTCATTTTTAGTCCATTTTCTGGGATCCAGGTGGCAGTAAGGTGTTGCTGTACATCAGTACTGGTAAATCCTTTTTAAAGGTTTTTATTCAAAGTTTGAGGATGCGCTGGTAACTTGTAGCTGCTTAAGGTAATGCAGCCCCCATTTAGCAAGGGCTTGTGTTTGACTGAAGAGATCTCTAGTAACAGTGTAAGGTACTACAGAAAGGACCTGTGTCTCAGTCAAGGGGCCAATAGTAGTGGAATAACATACTGAAGCATGCTAGAACTAGGACTTGTGTCGGACTCAAGACCTATTGGCTTTGGCAGTCCAGTTTAAAGAAAGCAAGATCTACTGGCTTGTTACTCTTTAAGGTTACATTAGTTTCAGTACATTTATTTAGTTCTTTGACCTGCCTGGGTGCCTCTTTCAAAGTGCTGTAAAATCCATTTCTGCATCCAGATGTTTTTATAATGCAAAGGTAACCGCGCCCAGTCTTCCTTAGTCAGAGGTCAGCTTGTCTTTATCATTGCATACCCAGGTATCATGTTCCCTGGTTCGAATTTGCTGGTCACTTTTAGTTAATTTTTATCATATTTCTATAGTTAATCTGCCTATTTTCCTTGATTTGTGTGCCACACATGTTTTAGGGACATTTGCCACCAAATGTATTGTTGCTGTTCACTGTGCCTCACACTGCCGGTCATTGCTAACGCTGCTCATTGCCTTTGTTGCATTTCAAAACCCTACCTCATATTACTGAATGTAAATAAATGTAATAAAGTGGAATAAGCAGAATCAAAGTCTGCATTATTTTAAATGTATATGTAATATTGCTATCAATGTATTATTCCATCCTTTTTGTTTGTCTGGTTTGAAACAAATAATATATCCAGATTTTCTCAGAGTTTCCAAAACTGCCTTTCTGCCCCACGTGCTCCCATCCATTTGATCTCAAGATACAGGACGAGGAGCTGACCATTTTTTGCTACGTATAAAATATTGTCGACAGCCTTGTCAGGATTAATGGCTCAGAATTATGTCAAGATATCTCATCACATTCAGTTCTGCAAAAGCAGGTTCATCATTTAGTCCATATTTCTATCAGCATGTGGGAATTCTTGCAGAACCTTAAATTCAGAGACCGTGCCAAGGACCTTGGCAATTTCTGATTAATTTAAAACATGAGAGGTGGAGAATTTTGCCTTTCAAATCCATATATATGAAAATTACCCTATGAAATCCATCACAAAAATGATGTAGAACGTACTCTTGATGCCTGAAGCTAGTCCTTACCCGGTAGAGTGGCCAAACATCTCATGAATGTTGTGTCAGTCCTGGGGCGCTATCATCAATGGTTGTGCTGGTGCAGATCACAACTGGGCGCCCTTGTTTAAGGCATTGAAACGTCTAAAGCACGTTAAGTTAACTTATAAATTCTTAAAGGTAATGCATGAGCAGTAGACAACTTAGCCAAGAAGTGGTTGTACGATGGAAGACAAACTTCTGCCTCTAAGACATACCGAATATCCAAATATACAGTGAACGGCTAAATTTGCATGTATTTCCTCAGAGTAACCACTGAAAACATGGCTATCTAGAGAGCTCCGTGTATTAGTACAGATCATCTGTGCAAGTGATTTTTCTTATTTTTCTCCTCCCTCATTGAATAGATTGTCTGAAAGGGATTACAGTTTACAGTAGCATGGCTTGAGCACCTGGCTCTACCCCATCAAACTATCCCAAGTATATCTACCAGATCATGTGCTCTTTAAATGCAGGAGTCCTCCTTTCATCCTCATCCACTATCACCGGGCCATGAAAGGGATGCAGCAGAGCTGATTGGATGGTGCAGTTCTCATGTCTTTTGTCACCTCCCTATGTCCCTCTCAACCTAGGGTATCAGCTAGATGTCCAGGTGCAGGTCAAAGAGACGAAGGACCAGTGATGCCTTCCATGTTTGGGTCCATTAGGTCCTTGATTTAAGATCTTAGTTTCAGCCACTTAGTCTCACATCTAAACCCTCTCTTCCCCATTAACTTAAGTAACTTACTAATCGCCTACCGTCCACTGCAATAAACTACTACCATCTCTATTTCTTGGAAACAGCAGGTGCACACTACGTTAATTCTGCCGGGTCACTGTTAGATGGAACCAAAAGCGCACTTACCTGAACCACGTACAGTATGCCACATAGGCTGCCTTAAGAGGTTCATGCTGATGGCTGGTCCTTTTTCATTCGTGGGTAGACCCTATAAGGTTTTTGACCCTGGCGTTCTAGTGTACACCTTATATCAGTCCAAATACCCTTATGGTGATTGGTTGTAAAGTCAACCTTATAGACCAGCTATCCTAGTGGTAGCATGGACAAGAGCAGTCTTAGGCTAAACTCTGAATGGCATGTGAAGCCAGCTGTGATACCATATATAATCCCTTGAATACCAAATGAAAGGACACCACAACAGATATATATATATAAAATAAAGTGTATTTATTCTAAGCAAACCCTCAGCACTCTTTATAAGATTAGAGGTAAGTACAACACAGTCTTATTAATGCATACAGTAAGTCACACAGGTAAGTAATACAGTTAGGCCCTAGGGGCCACGCAAACCATATACTAAGTAAGTGGTATAAGAACCACTGTCACGGAAATAGAATAGGCCTAGGCCTAGGGAATCGCTGGGGCTACACTATACTAGCGTTAGTTAGGAAGTGGGAGGCCCACGGGATTCGTGTGCAGAGTGGAAACACTCACGCGTAATGCGTAAAAGTCAATAGCAATAGTACAGTTTAGAAAACGGTAGATTTAGGACACTTCCGGAGTAGCTAGGAAGTTGAGACTTGAAAACTAGACACTGGGATAGTCACTATCCTGATGAGCACCGGAGTACCCAAGTTACCTAGCCCACAGGCTGCGGGTGCATAGGGGTGAAGATGCGTCGTTTTCGTCGTCGACTCCTATGGATGCCTGAAGAAAGATGCTGACAGGCAGTCAGTGAAGAGTGTCCGGTGGATCCCAAGGCTGGGATCAAGAAGAGAGGAAACCTGCAAGCAGAAGGGACAGAGTCAAGGTCACTAGCCAGTGACCACGTGGAACCAGGAAGGAACCAGGCGATGTCGTGAAGAGTTGCAGGTGAAGGTGAAGCTTGTCGCTGCAGCCAGGAGGACCAGGAAGAGTCGAGGGCAACCAGGACCAGGAGGCGAGCTGTCCCACGAAGGCTCTTGCTGTCGGCGGCGTCGAAGTTGGACTAGGACTCACCAAGCCTTGGCAAGCGGAACCCACGAAGAATGAAGGACTTGCTTCTGGTGCAGACCAGGAAGGTCTGGGGTGCTTCTTCTTTGCAGAGAAGCGGGAGCCAGTCTGGAGGAGCCAAACCAGCGCAGAAGATTTCAGGATGCGTCGTCACAGAGGCCACTAGCCAGCGGGCAAGCAACCGGACAGACGCGGCAAGCAGGAAAATGCTGAAGGGCCCCACGCAGGACTCGTGGAGTGTGGGGGGCTGGTCTTCGGTGCAGATGGTGCTTGGGGTTGGGGCTTCTCAATCCCCGGTGCACAACTTCGAGGGTACCTCAGAAGCTGCGCTGTAAGTTACTAGCCACTTTTCCCAGGTAGCCGGTCCCACGTCGCTCGTCGCCTCCACGGATCTCAGCTCTGCTGCAGATGTGGATGAGGGTCGGAGAAGTCTGGAAGTCAATTCTCTGGTCGGGCTCTGCAGTCGGTTCCTCGTAGAACGGTCGCAAAGCAAAGGGTAGTCTCTTGATGGTGCCTGTTTGCACAGGGTAGCCACTCCTTGGCTACAAGGGAGATTCTTCAGTCTTCTTCTTTCGTCGAATGTCGAAGGTCGAGAGTTTCTGTTCAGTTTTGCAGGTTCAGGATAATCTAAAGTCTTGAGGCCCAACTCCCACTCTTATACTAATCTGGGGGGCTGGGATACCTGCTAGGTCACGCCTTATGGGTGGGACCTGGGAGGGGGTGGTTACACCCACTTCCCTTTGTCCAGTTTCGCGCCAGAGCTGGGGCTGGAGTGCCCCAGCGCCGGTTTGAACTGGACTATGCAAGGAACACCTTGTGTGCCCCAGGCATGTCTCATTCCTTTCAGCCCACCCTGCCCCAATACACTAAAGGCTGTCTGGGGAGGTGCTAGCACCTCCCCAAGCAGGAAACCTATTGTCCAGGCCTCCCTGGCTGGGATCACTCCCAGCTGCAGGAGGTCAGACTTGTGTCGTGGCAGCAGCATCCCTTTTGTGATGCTGAGGCTTTGGTCAGAGGCTAACAGTTGAAGTATGATTTTAACATGTCTTTCCCTCTAGAAGGGGGGAATAATATTCTCATGTCCAGAAATGGCATGGGGGTATTATTCCACAGTGTTAGACACCTTACACGACATGTTTCGATAAAGCCAAACCATAGTTACCATAACCGTCTAAGATTATAAGGCACTTTAAGAGTATATGGTAGGCTATATCATAGAACAGCTATAAGGACAAGGTTCCGAAAGCTGCAGACAGGCTCAGCTCATGCTAGAGCACCATCTCACATGTTACCAAGCACTCTGCCTCCAGGATTGTTAAGGCCTGCCATAGGAGTGACTGATAGGTACACATGTGTCTATATATAAGGGTAGATATAGGCATACTATACCTAAGCAAGGGGTGATTACACGACCTTGCCCCAGCTGAGTGATCAGCCAGTTGTGTCTGATTGGAAGGCCAGACCAGGGGTGGCATAATACATGCTGCAGCCCCTGGGAGGCCTAGGGTACACCTATGCCCTGGGTACCTAGGGTACACTGTACAGGGTCCAATAAGGTGATCCTTACCAATTGGTTATGTACCTAGGGTACATGGAGTCCATTTTACAGAGAGAGCAGACAGCCTGAGACCCTGAATGGCAGGATCTCAGGCCAACTAAGTCGAAAAACCAGCTAGACACTAGGCAAAAAGTTGGGGGTAACCATAGTCAGATATCCACCTTCCTACACAACCCCCCCCCAAACGAAAGGAGATAAGGCTGGCCTTGACAAGGTAAGCCTCTATTGCCTGAGTGGCCATATAAGGAAGAACCAGCACTGGCATGGTTACCCCCTGTCTCATGGTCCACTAAGCAATCCCTCATCCTAAAGATATCATAGGGTCTCCACCATAGGGAATCTCTACCTTTGGTGTGACTTTGCAAAGTAAAAGGCTGGTGTTGAGATGGAGTACTGAAGTGAGTGTCCTCAAAGTGAGGCCTCAGCTTCCTCCAATCATCCTCCACCCTGGATGCCTTTCTTTCTCTAACTGAGTTGCACTGTGCTCTCAGGGTCAGCCTCTGGCTACCTAAAGCTGGAGGCTGGGTCCCTTTTGTGGGCTTACTGGAGGGACAGGTCAGGTTTGGGGCCCTAAGGTCCCATGTTTGCCTGTGCCCAACAGAATCCCTCTGGGGGAGGTCCCTAACTACCTGTGAAGGGGATCCCTCAGGAATGTTTTTACCCATCACCTGGCTAGGGCAACTAACCAGGCAATCCTCATTCTTTTGAAGGGGGGGTTCTTGTGGACAGGGGCCCTCTTGGGGTCCACTGGCCTCCCTGACCTCTGCAGCCCTGGGCTGACTGAGGCAGGGTAGAGAGAGGCAGGCTACCTGCACCAGACTGGGTCCCACATTGGAAGGGGCCACTGACATCAGAGGCTCTGCCAGGCCAGGCCTGGCTACCTCTGGGGCAGTTCCTTCACAAGGGGTGAGGTCAGATCCCTGAGGAGGCTGACCTCTTCCTAATGTCTGGGGAGAGGGAGACTTTTCTTCCTCCCCACTACTCTCTGTTTGTGTGGAGTGATCCATAGTTTCAGGCTTCACTACACCTATATCAGTCTGAGTGTGGGCTGAGACCATTACAGCCTTGCCAACCTTTTCAGGAAGGCACTCAGTTTGTGTTTGAGCTGTGACTGTCACAGCTCTGCCAATTTCTACAGGGAAGTCTGTCTGTGCCTGGGCTGTGGCTACCACTGCCCTTCCAACCTTTTCAGGGAGGAAAGCTACTTGGACAGGGGTTGTGACTGGCACAACCCCACTACCCTTTTTGGAAAGGCCTACCATTTTAGAATGGGTGGCTTGTTCAACTCCAGCCCAAGCTGAGAGTTCTAAGTCATTCCCCAGCAAGCAGTCCACAGGCAAGGTTGGAGACACCGCCACCCTTTTAGGGCCAGTGACACCTCCCCAGCTGAGACATACCTCTGCCATGGGATGACTGTTCTGTTTGCCATCAATGTTAGTTACCTGGTATGAGAAACCAGGCAAAAGCTGCTCAGAGGGAACTAGCCTATGGGCCACCATAGTGATGCTAGCTCCAGTGTCTCTGTAGGCCTCAGCTTTTCTACCATTGATGTAGGGTTCCTGTCTGTACCTACCCAAAGTGTTGGGACAGGCAGTGAAGTTGGCAAACCCCATGCCACCATCACAGACAAGAGTAGCTGCTGTAGGGGAATTGGCTAAGCCAGGATCCCCCTGTGTTCCCCAAGAAAACCCAACCAAATTTTTGGGGGCACTCCCACCACCTGGGGGATTACTGCTGACAGTAATAGGTGGTGTGACAGGAGTAGTTGGAGGAACAGTTTTGTTTTTAGCCTGTGGACAACTGCTGTCAGTTTTCCAATGCCCAGGTGTTTTACACACATGGCAGTAAGGCTTTTTAACTGTGGTAGAGGAGGGAGCTTGGGACCCACCACCCTGTGTGGAGTTTTGGGGCCCTGAGGAAGATTTCTCTTTTGCTTTATCCCCACCCTTCTCTTGAGGCTTGGTGGTATCTTTCTTTTGGTCACCACCCTGATTTTTAGGCCTAATCCTGGTCCTGACCCATTTATCTGCCCTCTTTCCCAATTCTTGGGGAGAGGTCAAATCTGAGTCTACCAGGTGTTGATGGAGAAGCTGGTTCTGACAATTACTAAGGATCTGCTCCCTCATAATCAAGTTGTACAATCCTGTATAGTCCTGCACCTTGCTGCCATTTAACCAACCTTCCAAAGCCTTAGTGGCACAATCCACAAAATCAGACCAGTCCTGTGTCTGTGTCTTCTGGGTGTCTCTGAACAACAACCTATATTGCTCAGTGGTTAAGCCAAACCCATCTATCAGAGCACTCTTCAGGACTTTGTAATTGTTTGCATCCTCATCACTGACTGTGAGGAGCTTGTCTCTACCTTTGTCAGAAAAGGAGAGCCACAAGATAGCTGCCCACTGACTTTGGGGTACCTGCTGTACTTTGCAGGCCCTCTCCAAAGCAGTCATCCATTTGTGGATGTCATCCCCATTCTGATATGGGGGGACTATCTTGCTTAGGTTTCTATGGTCATAAGACCTATCCCTATCTCTAGGAATGTTGCTGCCACCAGTGGGTTCTGACCCACACAATTTTTGCTCTCTAGCCAGAGCAAGCTTCTCTTTGGCAAGGGCAATTTCTTCCCTCTGAATCCTCAGATTAGCTTCCCTCATTCTGGCTTTATGCTCCTTTCTCTCAGGTGAAGTCATTCCCCTGTGAGAGGAAGCATTAGAGATGCTAGAAACATGGGAGTGGATGGATTCCCTTGAAGGGGATCTGTCCCTCCTGTTTCTCTGTGTAAGCCTACTTGTGGGTCTGTATGGGGGGACCCCATGCAAACTCCCATGTAAACTTAGGTTAGCCTGGCTAAGTCTTCCTACTTGGCTCTGGCTGTCTACCTCCCCATCTGAAGTCCCATCTGACTCATCTGTGGTGGGTAGACCCTTATCTACAGCTATGGCACCATCCCTGGCAGCTCTTTCAGCATCATAGGCCTCCAGAAGCTCCACTAGCTGTCTAAGGGTAGGGTTGGAACCCTGTTTTATTCCTCTGGAGGTACACAAATGTCTCATCTCCTGGAATGTTAAGGTATCATACCTAGAGGGGGTCTTCTGCAGACCTGCCCCTCCTGAGAGAGCATCCACTTGATCTCCTCCCAGAGGCATGATCTAGTGAGGGTGTGGTGTGTGCACCTACCTACACTAGTTGTTTCTACTAAACCTCTCTAGTAGTTGTAGTCAGGGTGTGTTACTCCCTTCAACCTACAACTACTAAGTCCAGTAGGACTTAAGTATTCTAAACTATGTTATATGTACCTAGACAATATCTGTGTGATCTTTCAATTTAGTATCTCAAGATTACAATGGTATTACAACAGCAAGCTCAGATCCCAACCGCTGCTCACCAATGTGAGAAGTTGGCCTGATGTATGATGTCACTAGTTCTAGTGTACACCTTATATCAGTCCAAATACCCTTATGGTGATTGGTTGTAAAGTCAACCTTATAGACCAGCTATCCTAGTGGTAGCATGGACAAGAGCAGTCTTAGGCTAAACTCTGAATGGCATGTGAAGCCAGCTGTGATACCATATATAATCCCTTGAATACCAAATGAAAGGACACCACAACAGATATATATATAAAATAAAGTGTATTTATTCTAAGCAAACCCTCAGCACTCTTTATGAGATTAGAGGTAAGTACAACACAGTCTTATTAATGCATACAGTAAGTCACACAGGTAAGTAATACAGTCAGGCCCTAGGGGCCACGCAAACCATATACTAAGTAAGTGGTATAAGAACCACTGTCACGGAAATAGAATAGGCCTAGGCCTAGGGAATCGCTGGGGCTACACTATACTAGCGTTAGTTAGGAAGTGGGAGGCCCACGGGATTCGTGTGCAGAGTGGAAACACTCACGCGTAATGCGTAAAAGTCAGTAGCAATAGTACAGTTTAGAAAACGGTAGATTTAGGACACTTCCGGAGTAGCTAGGAAGTTGAGACTTGAAAACTAGACACTAGGATAGTCACTATCCTGATGAGCACCGGAGTACCCAAGTTACCTAGCCCACAGGCTGCGGGTGCATAGGGGTGAAGATGCGTCGTTTTCGTCGTCGACTCCTATGGATGCCTGAAGAAAGATGCTGACAGGCAGTCAGTGAAGAGTGTCCGGTGGATCCCAAGGCTGGGATCAAGAAGAGAGGAAACCTGCAAGCAGAAGGGACAGAGTCAAGGTCACTAGCCAGTGACCACGTGGAACCAGGAAGGAACCAGGCGATGTCGTGAAGAGTTGCAGGTGAAGGTGAAGCTTGTCGCTGCAGCCAGGAGGACCAGGAAGCGTCGAGGGCGACCAGGACCAGGAGGCGAGCTGTCCCACAAAGGCTCTTGCTGTCGGCGGCGTCGAAGTTGGACTAGGACTCACCAAGCCTTGGCAAGCGGAACCCACGAAGAACGAAGGACTTGCTTCTGGTGCAGACCAGGAAGGTCTGGGGTGCTTCTTCTTTGCAGAGAAGCGGGAGCCAGTCTGGAGGAGCCAAACCAGTGCAGAAGATTTCAGGATGCGTCGTCACAGAGGCCACTAGCCAGCGGGCAAGCAACCGGACAGACGCGGCAAGCAGGAAAATGCTGAAGGGCCCCACGCAGGACTCGTGGAGTGTGGGGGGCTGGTCTTCGGTGCAGATGGTGCTTGGGGTTGGGGCTTCTCAATCCCCGGTGCACAACTTCGAGGGTACCTCAGAAGCTGCGCTGTAACTTACTAGCCACTTTTCCCAGGTAGCCGGTCCCACGTCGCTCGTCGCCTCCACGGATCTCAGCTCTGCTGCAGATGTGGATGAGGGTCGGAGAAGTCTGGAAGTCAAGGCTCTGGTCAGGCTCTGCAGTCGGTTCCTCGTAGAACGGTCGCAAAGCAAAGGGTAGTCTCTTGATGGTGCCTGTTTGCACAGGGTAGCCACTCCTTGGCTACAAGGGAGATTCTTCAGTCTTCTTCTTTCATCGAATGTCGAAGGTCCAGAGTTTCTGTTCAGTTTTGCAGGTTCAGGATAATCTAAAGTCTTCAGGCCCAACTCCCACTCTTATACTAATCTGGGGGGCTGGGATACCTGCTAGGTCACGCCTTATGGGTGGGACCTGGGAGGGGGTGGTTACACCCACTTCCCTTTGTCCAGTTTCGCGCCAGAGCTGGGGCTGGAGTGCCCCAGCGCCGGTTTGAACTGGACTATGCAAGGAACACCTTGTGTGCCCCAGGCATGTCTCATTCCTTTCAGCCCACCCTGCCCCAATACACTAAAGGCTGTCTGGGGAGGTGCTAGCACCTCCCCAAGCAGGAAACCTATTGTCCAGGCCTCCCTGGCTGGGATCACTCCCAGCTGCAGGAGGTCAGACTTGTGTCGTGGCAGCAGCATCCCTTTTGTGATGCTGAGGCTTTGGTCAGAGGCTAACAGTTGAAGTATGATTTTAACATGTCTTTCCCTCTAGAAGGGGGGAATAATATTCTCATGTCCAGAAATGGCATGGGGGTATTATTCCACAGTGTTAGACACCTTACACGACATGTTTCGATAAAGCCAAACCATAGTTACCATAACCGTCTAAGATTATAAGGCACTTTAAGAGTATATGGTAGGCTATATCATAGAACAGCTATAAGGACAAGGTTCCGAAAGCTGCAGACAGGCTCAGCTCATGCTAGAGCACCATCTCACATGTTACCAAGCACTCTGCCTCCAGGATTGTTAAGGCCTGCCATAGGAGTGACTGATAGGTACACATGTGTCTATATATAAGGGTAGATATAGGCATACTATACCTAAGCAAGGGGTGATTACACGACCTTGCCCCAGCTGAGTGATCAGCCAGTTGTGTCTGATTGGAAGGCCAGACCAGGGGTGGCATAATACATGCTGCAGCCCCTGGGAGGCCTAGGGTACACCTATGCCCTGGGTACCTAGGGTACACTGTACAGGGTCCAATAAGGTGATCCTTACCAATTGGTTATGTACCTAGGGTACATGGAGTCCATTTTACAGAGAGAGCAGACAGCCTGAGACCCTGAATGGCAGGATCTCAGGCCAACTAAGTCGAAAAACCAGCTAGACACTAGGCAAAAAGTTGGGGGTAACCATAGTCAGATATCCACCTTCCTACACTCTTGGTGAGACCAATCTGTCCACATGCACTGTGGACAGGCTTATGTGCACTTTTTTGAGTTCACAGAGACTAGATCAGGCACTATTGCCTATACCCGCATTTGTCTTGCATGTCTACTCATGTGCTTTTCATATAGTGTACACCAGTAAGGCACTCTGATTTTCTCGGTTTTACTTATTTGTGACTGGTTGTCTGCCTTTGACCTGCGGTTTGAACCTGTATATTTTCAAACATTTTCTTTTGCATGTGTCATTATACTTTACTTTTACTTCGTGTATTATACTCCATGACTGTGCCTTGAACAGCAGTAGGTATTTTGCCTTGATTTTGGATGACTACATGCACATTCCAATATGACTGACATATTTTGGTCTCCATTTGTCCTTTTTCCCTGTCACCTTGCATTTTTAAAGGCACTAGAGTGGTGGTTTCATTACATGTGATCAAGGCTACTTGTCAGCTGAAATGCGTTTTGTAATCAAACAGTTTTGGCCAACCACTTCGGATTCTGTGGATTGTATCCTGAGAGCGCATCTACTGAAACATTGTTAAATGGATTATAGCCAGTACGCTCTGCCGGCACACACGCCACTTTCCTTGTTAAATAAAGAATGTAAATCATATTTTAATATTGCATTTTGTGTAGTTTCCAGGTATTTTTCTATTGTTTCATTTTTTTCACATTTATTAAATTGTTTCACATACATCTACCTAACATAATTTTAACATAAGCTTTTAGAGTATATATTACTATTATTTAATTTATACATTATACTTTATAGTATTTTACTACTTTATTTAATTTATACTTTACAACGTAGTTTTAACCTGTCTGACATGTTTAATATTTATTTAATTTTAGAAGCATTTATTCAATGTTTTTAACTTATTCTCTCCTTCATCAGATAGTCTTTTCTTTAGTTTCATTTAGTGTCCACTTTTTTAACGCAAACTTCTATTTTGTAGTCTACTTTTCTTATTTTTAGTCCATTTTCTGGGATCCAGGTGGCAGTAAGGTTTTGCTGTTCATCGGTACTGGTAAATCCTTTTTAAAGGTTTTTATTCAAAGTTTGAGGAGGCACTGGTAACTTGTAGCTGCTTAAGGTAATGCAGCCCACATTTAGCAAGGGCTTGTGATTGACTGAAGAGATCTCTAGTAACAGTGTAAGGTACTACAGAAAGGACCTGTGTCTCACTCAAGGGGCCAATAGTAGTGGAATAACATACTGAAGCATGCTAGAACTAGGACTTGTGTCGGACTCAAGACCTATTGGCTTTGGCAGTCCAGTTTAAAGAAAGAAAGATCTACTGGCTTGTTACTCTTTAAGGTTACATTAGTTTCAGTACATTTATTTAGTTCTTTGACCTGCCTGGGTGCCTCTTTCAAAGTGCTGTGAAATCCTTTTCTGCATCCAGATGTTTTTATAATGCAAAGGTAACCGCACTCAGCCTTCCTTAGTCAGAGGTCAGCTTGTCTTTATCATTGCATACCCAGGTATCATGTTCCCTGGTTCGAATTTGCTGGTCACTTTTAGTTAATTTTTATCATATTTCTATAGTTAATCTGCCTATTTTCCTTGATTTGTGTGCCCCACATGTTTTAGGGACATTTGCCACCAAATGTATTGTTCCTGTTCACTGTGCCTCACACTGCCGGTCATTGCTAACGCTGCTCATTGCCTTTGTTGCATTTCAAAACCCTACCTCATATTACTGAATGTAAATAAATGTAATAAAGTGGAATAAGCAGAATCAAAGTCTGCATTATTTTAAATGTATACGTAATATTGCTATCAATGTATTATTCCATCCTTTTTGTTTGTCTGGTTTGAAACAGATAATATATCCAGATTTTCTCAGAGTTTCTAAAACTGCCTTTCTGCCCCACGTGCTCCCATCCATTTGATCTCAAGATACAGGACAAGGAGCTGACCATTTTTTGCTACGTATAAAATATTGTCTACAGCCTTGTCAGGATTAATGGCTCAGAATTATGTCAAGATATCTCATCACATTCAGTTCTGCAAAAGCAGGTTCATCATTTAGTCCATATTCCTATCAGCATGTGGGAATTCTTGCAGAACCTTAAATTCAGAGACTGTGTCAAGGACCTTGGCAATTTCTGATTAATTTAAAACATGAGAGGTGGAGAATTTTGCCTTTCAAATCCATATATATTAAAATTACCCTATGAAATCCATCACAAAAATGATGTAGAACGTACTCTTGATGCCAGAAGCTAGTCCTTACCCGGTAGAGTGACCAAACATCTCACAAATGTTGTGTCAGTCCTGGGGCGCTATCATCAATGGTTGGGCTGGTGCAGATCACAACTGGGCGCCCTTGTTTAAGGCATTGAAACGTCTAAAACACATTAAGTTAACTTATAAATTCTTAAAGGTAATGCATGAGCAGTAGACAATTTAGCCAATAAGTGGTTGTACGATGGAAGAAAAACTTCTGCCTCTAAGACATACAGAATATCCAAATATACAGTGAACGGCTAAATTTGCATTTATTTCCTCAGAGTAATCACTGAAAACATGGCTATCTAGAGAGCTCCGTGTATTCGTACAGTTCATCTGTGCAAGTGATTTTTCTTATTTTTCTCCTCCCTCATTGAATAGATTGTCTGAAAGGGATTACAGTTTACAGTAGCATGGCTTGAGCACCTGGCTCTACCCCATCAAACTATCCCAAGTATATCTACCAGATCATGTGCTCTTTAAATGCAGGAGTCCTCCTTTCATCCTCATCCACTATCACCGGGCCATGAAAGGGATGCAGCAGAGCTGATTGGATGGTGCAGTTCTCATGTCTTTTGTCACCTCCCTATGTCCCTCTCAACCTAGGGTATCAGCTAGATGTCCAGGTGCAGGTCAAAGAGGCGAAGGACAAGTGATGCCTTCCATGTTTGGGTCCATTAGGTCCTTGATTTAAGATCTTTGCTTCAGCCACTTAGTCTCACATCTAAACCCTCTCTTCCCCTTTAACTTAAGTAACTTACTAATCGCCTACCGTCCACTGCAATAAACTACTACCATCTCTATTTCTTGGAAACAGCAGGTGCACACTACGTAAATTCTGCCGGGTCACTGTTAGATGGAACCAGAAGAGCACTTACCTGAACCACGTAGAGTATGCCACATAGGCTGCCTTAAGAGGTTCATGCTGATGGCTGGTTCTTTTTCATTCGTGGGTAGACCCTATAAGGTTTTTGACCCTGGCAGTCAGTAATCAGATTATGCCATGTGATACTCTGTTATTCCTGGGTGGACCTTATAAAGCACCCTCAATGGCTACTAATAACCAGTGTATTCTGTGGGCTGTCCCAAATTCACTCTTAGGTCACACTATCAAGCAACAACTGGCTGGCTCTGCTAATTCTTGATGGCACACACATGACCTCAACTATTTGCTATCAATAATTACAAGCATGTTGAGCTCAATAACTGTATAAATATGTTTCTTCCTAGGAGGGATAATAGTTTTATTAAGTAATAATAATACTTACTTGAAGTCTACTGTATTGCCTCCCCAATGTATTTGGTAGAAGTATTATTAAAATCAAGAAAGATGTGTTTAAAAAATAATCATAAGCATTTTAAAAAGTGAGAAGCTGATTACTAATTCAGGATGGAGCACATGTGGATGTGCACAGTCACTGTTCACATTGAATAACGCACAACTTGAACTAGCAATCATCTTCTGACTAAAAACACATTTGAATTGCTTATGATTTTCTAGAAAGTCATACACATTTGTGCACATGTAGAATCAGTGTTCTAACCGCTCAGTGACCTATGCATTTGTACACAGGGAGACTGCCCAAGAGGTCCTTGTAGGTTACACATTCTCTCATCCACTGATTTACTTGGGCAGACATTTACAGACTCCAAGCATCTATCATTTCACCCATCATTCGTGCATTGGAAATATGGTGTGTTTGAACATTTAACAAAGCTCAAATACTTCCACAGGCAGAGTATTACTTCCTGGTCTGCAGCATCTGCTCTGGTATAATTCATACCTGGTCTTCTAGCTTTTATCGAATCACTGCTCTGCTCAACCTTTGCCACAGAGACTCTGCATAGTCTCCAGTGTATGTGCCAAGCTCGATCACAACCTCATTTCAGTCTGAGGCCAATGTCAATGGGCTTACTACTTCTGTCCCACCACTTCTGCTGAGAGTTGTGATTTCATCTAAATTCTTATTGATTTGTGAATACAACTTGGGTCTCATGCGGATGTGTAGTAACTCAGATATCTGAGCATGAAGTTACAGAAGATAGCAGATGTGCTAAGTTTGTATAGTCTGCACTGATTTGTGTATTTTGTATATTATGGTTGAGGCACAAATCGTAGAAATGGCTTCCAGTTGTGATTGGGTGGGGCCCGAGGAAGTCAAAAGGTTAAGAACCACTGCTCTAGAAAGCATTTATTATAACTATAGTTCTCCTGTGCCTACCTGTGGGCTACCACTAGTCACTCCTGGATGGATTCATTAGATCATTGAACATGGCCAGTTAAATTAAGTGCATGCCTGCAGCATGAAGTACTAGATAAATCCAGTGAAAATAGAATACAATGCAATGAAATACAATATGTTTACGGCTGGTCTGTTGCTTTGAAAATCTAATCCCCCTGCGATCCGCTAGTGACTTTCCTGCAGAGTATGAAAACCAAACAGTTTTTCTGAATTGCTTTGCACAGCAGATTCAATGGGGCAGATTTATCAAGCAGCAGCAGTTAAGCAAAGTGACACAAAGCATCTCAAAGACCAGCGACGGCCCGTGTAGGGCGTTTTACCGGGGCGGTGATGTGGGGCAGAGGAGGGGCAGGGTGGGGGTTGCAAAATGTGGCATACGGCCGATTGCAGGTAAGTTACGAAAAAAATTAATAAAACAAATATTGTTACGCGCGCTGCATCGCATTTGGCGATGCTGCGCGCGCAACTAAATTCGTTTTTTTTTTTCTCCGTAACTTACCTGCAATATGCCGCATGCCGCATTTTGCAACCCCCCACCCTGCCCCTCCTCTGCCCCACGTCACCGCCCCGGTAAAACGCCCTACACGGGCCGTCGCTGTCAAAGACATAACAAATATTTACTTTCCAATGCAAAACATTTGTTGTGCTGGAACATCGGCCTCAAAGTAGCACAATAAGCATGCCAACGCTACCCCTGTGTTTTGGGGGGAAATTCAGACTGGGATTTTTCAAAAAAATTAAAGCCTCATCGATGAAAGCGGAAAGCCAGAGATTTTTGTTTTGTTTATTTCTCTTTACCTTTCACACACTGTGTGCTGCAATGTATAGCACACATCCAATGTGTGCAATATGAAATATGGCCCTAGCATAGGATTTTGTACTGGAAGGGTACCTTACAGTATAAACCCTATCCCACACAGCACTATGGTAGAAAGTGCATGTGTGACACTGCGAAGCCTGTTTGTGTGCCAGCATACAGAAAGAGAGAAGCAGCAGGTACTGGTGGTGGAATACTTTTCAGAGTGGGGTTGCTGCAATCAATGTCACATCAGAGAAGTCATAGGGAGTGTGAAGACTCCAAGCATCACAAAAGAACACGTGCAGCATATGTTTTCAGCAGGACAGTGGTAAGGGTGTAGTATATAGCTGGTGGTGCTTTTTGGAGAACATTGTCGCAAACATATTACTAAAGCATGGCAGTGCAGTATTGTTTAATTTGAATGGTTACTCTGTTTGCTCAGACATTCAGGGGCCGATTCATATTGGGCCTCCACACCAATGGGTAACTGCAGAATGAAGGTCTCGCCATGATAGTGGGTCCTCCGCCACGAGTGCGGAGGCCCTTTGTGAATCAGGACCACAGTTTTTTACTGACAAAAAGTGCACAAACTATAATATGTGAAAATAGTATTTCAGGAAATACGTATGTAGGACTTATTCTGATCCTTTTAAAATCCGTTTCCATCACACTTCAGAATTATAAAAAACAATTATGCTTTATTTGTGTTTTCTGAACTGTTGACTTAGGGCCTAATTACGAGTTTGGCGGTCCATAGGGCCTCCAATTCCGTGGTGGCGGTCCCTTGATCTCCAGACTGGTGGTCCACCTGCCAAATTGCGACTACAGCGTGGGACCGCCACAGGACCGCTGCTACTGCCGAGATGCTTGATCCCATGGCAGTGGCGCAGCGGTCAGAGGCCATAATATGCTGGCGGTGCCATATTATGGGTTTCCTCACTGCCCTCCTTTTCATGTTAGTGAGCCCGCCATGAAAAGGGTGGCGGTAAGGAAACTAAGGGGGCGCTACAGGACCCACTGGTGCGTCTCTGCATGGGGGTGCATGCAGGGGGGCACATGGTGTTTCCTGCTGTCTGCACGTACTCCCATGTTCCTGCATGGAACCAAATGCACAACATTTGCTCTCCCATTGCAGTGCCTTTCTAAGGCTCACTGCCTGGGACCCCCAAAGCATTATCCCCCAGACCAGGAAAAAACTCCTAATCTGACGGGCGGGCAGCATGGGGGGCGCTGGCGTGGCAGCCCGCTGCCACACCACCAAAGTCATAATCAGGTCCATAGTCTGAAATGTTTGTACAGATCATTGCAAGCATTCACATTTTATCAGGGTTTAGAAAAACTGACATATTCTGTACCCTGCAAGCCTGCCACATAGTTCACTTAACAAAATCATCTCGCTTTTCGGTTAGAGAAAGTACACACCTATTAAAAGAATAAACAGCCATTTGCCAGAAGTCATTGCCTGTTATTTGATCTCTGTCTTTAAAGCACATAAACGGTCTCCAAATAAAAATAAAAATAACATTTAAAGGATTTCTATTGCTAATTCATCTTCTGAACTCCAGCATTGTTACTGTGGGGGTTCTGCAGCAGGGTCAGCACCCCTACCTCCAGCGCCAAAAGCAGCAGGTCATGTATAGTAAATATCCTAAGGGCCTGCCCTCGCTCTCGAGCTCAACGCACTATGCATTATTGTTTAGTAAAACCATCCCAATGTGTCGTCTTTGTCGCATCTGTGACATTTGTGTCCCCATGACTATCACCATGCTAACTACCGGCGTTTAGGTACATTTCTGCAATATTATAATCCAATAGACTCAGAGTAGCTGTTTTAAAACATTCCAAGTGTTAATATTAGCTTGAATTGCCTTTGCTTTTCTGCTACAAAACAAGGGTCAAGCAGGGCCTCACTAACAACAGATCCTACAATATCAGGAAAGTATCCCACAGAGCAGAGAATGGGCAGCTGGCAGGATTTCCAGTCTTCCAGTTAGAGCCCTTTATTGCAATTGCAGTGTTTAAATTGGACGATGGGCCTCCAGCGGCACTTGATTGGAAAATGTGGTTACAAGTTTCATATTCCTTCAGATCCTCATTCGCTTGCTGAGCCAATCCTGAACCTTGCAGTTGTTGAAATTCTACAGCGTGGACCTTTTAACAAGTAAATATGCAACATGTGAGTTACTTTTCTTCTAAAACGCACATGTAAATCTTTTATTTCCTTTTTCAATTACAAGTCATTTCTGATGTCTTGTAATAGGAGCGAAAACGATTTGTTCCTTAGCGAAGTTTATTTACAATAACTGACGATTTAGTACAATTCATTCGTTTATAAAGAGTTTTTCAAAAAAGTGCACGCTTTCCTAATTGTATTTCCAAACGAAAATACACATAATCAAAATAACTGCATCAAAACAATCTGAATTTGCCACGTTTAAATGTCGTTTTTCTCTCAAATTGTTTTGTTCATTTTATAAAGTGAAAGAAGGGGCATTTATATTCTTTGGTATGTATGTATAGGGAGGGGTCTCTTAGTTGCCATGTAAACTTGACCTGTAGCAGCAGAATTGCCATAACTTGTGATGGTTCAAGGTCTGAGTAGTTCATAGAGTCGCTGGGACACACAGGGCCACTTGGCCACCTACAGACTCGCTGAGAGAAATACTGGCACTCTGGGAAAGCATCAGATTCTTTGGAGGACTCGCAGGGCCTGATTCACAAACAGGAAACATACATATGTATCTGTATTCATGTGTATATTTACTCCTACACCTAGGTGTAACTCTCAACATGTTTACTATTTACTATCTCAAAGTTGTGAGGTATGTTATGTTTAGGGATGTAGAACATCCCACTTAGTTTTGTGAGGGTTGGGGATTTTGTTAGGCACCCGTCACTCACCAGCAGGATGGACTGATCTTGTGACGTGCGGGGATAGTAAATAAAAGGCTAGAGGGGCATACCACGTGGTCAGATACACACAAATAATTCAGTGTCCGCCTCATCATTTACTAGCCGCCTCCCTAAGTAGTCCTCAAGGACACAACAAATTGGAGATCAGCAGGAGCTGTACCGTCCAGCTCGTGCACACGGCACATACCTTGTCTTCCACAGTTGTGGTGCCTCGTCAGAGGTTGACGCGGTGACGTCAACGGGCCGCTGGCGAGCCCTTCCGGCTGCTCTAGGCAATCGCGGGCTGACACCTGCTCGTGCCTGTGTGGCGGGCTGTCTCTAATCCTGCCGGTTAAGCAAGGGGCATGTCCTGGCTCCATCGCTTCGCAAGTTTGCCCGGCAGCTCTTTCCTGCTGTCTACCTGCCGAGGGACTCAGGCACCTGAAGTATATATTCAATCGCCGCCTGACAGCTGCTCGTGCCTGTGTGGCAGGCTGTCTATAATCCTGACAGTGAAGCGAGGGGCGTGTTCTGGCTCCCTCACTTCACACACTGGAAGCTCTTTCCTGCAGTCTCCCTGCCGTGTGGACTCAGGCAGCTGCATGCAAACATTAAGCGGGAGGAGCCACTGATCCTACAACCCAAGAACCAGCAGACCACTCCGTGCTTAAGGGTCCACCGTGGTGACTGTTCCACTACATGTGGCCCAGTGACTCAAAGGAGGCCGCTTGCTATGTGGTAGGTCCCGTGCTACCTACTTCCTGATGTAACAGACAGTTGTCCTGCCTTGGGCTGCACCACCTCTCATCGCAGCTTGACCAGGATGGTGAGGCCTCTGTGCTGCTTTCTTCACTTCTTTGCTCAGCGGATACTTGTGGCAGTAGCGATGGCGTCAGTACCAGCACCTGAACCTTTTATTGTGGAGGGTTCCGCGTCTGCGCAGGCAGCGTGCTGGAAGGACTGGGTTGAGAGACTCAAGAACTATTTTGCTGCAGTTGCTATAGAAAATGGTAGATGTCGTCCTATGCTCCTGCACTTAGGTGGTGTTACCATTCACAAACTGGCAAAGACATTACTGGAGGAAGGTCCACCATTCACATATGCCAAACTGAAACAAGCTCTCACTGCATACTTTGAATCAATTGTGAATCCTGACTATGAACGGTTCCTCCTACGCCAAACCAGGCAACTTGACATCTTTTACGCTCACCTAAAAGAACTCGCAAGGACCTGAACATTGCCTGACTCAGATGATGAAATGTGCGCCCAGTTCATACAGGGAGGCCTATCTGTCCAACTGGGGGAAAACATTCTCCAGGACCCAAGCATGTCCATAGTGGATATGGTCCCGATGGGGCGATCAAAAGAACTATCCAAGGTGTGCGATGCACACATGGAAGCAGCTCCAAAGCGACAATTAAAAATGGAACCTGTAAATGCGGTGCACCTACGGGAGCTGACAAGAAAAAGACCCCTCCCAAGCCGACTAAGACTGCCAGAGGGTGTTACACATGCGGGGTTCTTATCATCATGAAGGGTCATGCCCTGCTCAGGGAAAACAGGGCTCTGCCTGCAACAAACGAAACAATTTTTCTAACGTACGCTGCTCCTCTGCACCACCAAAGGCACAAAAACACAAGGCAGTGAACAACATGCGAAATTCTGAGACCAAAGATGAGGAAGATTACATGGAGGATGACGATGTAGAGGGGGCAATACTTGTCATACACGCTATGATGCCTGGAGAATGTCCCAGACAGCGCATACCAAAGTGCACAGTAGTCTTGTTGGGCCACCATATCCCGGCCTTATTCGACACAGGAGCACCCATAAACATTCTTGCACAGTCCATCCTGAAGACTCTCCCAGCGCAGCCTGTCCTGCGCTCAACTGCCACACAAATCTTCGAATATGGGTCATCCACACTGCTTCTACTGGCTCGGGGTATTCACCACGGAGATCACGTATGACTCCTACTCAACGCGTGCCAAGGTCTATGTCACCAAAACTGGTTCAGGGATGCTGCTGAGTTGCCGGACAGTGGAACAACTTCAGTTGGTCTTGTTTGCTTACAGCATACATCTAGGAAGTGAGGATGATTTGGTGGCTGAATTCTCAACACTATTCCAAGGCATTGGGTGTTTAAAGGATAGTCTCATTCACCTCCACATAGAAGAGTCAATACAGCCGGTCGCTCAGTGACACAGCAGGGTGGCTTTCCATCTGCGCCCAAAGGTGGAAGAGAAGCTAGGAAAATTGGAGCAAGCAGACATCTTTGAGAAGGTGGAGGGACCTATGCTGTGGGTCTACTCAATCATGGTAGCCTGCAAGAATCTGCGTTGACATGCGCCTACCCAACTTAGCCATCCAGTGGATGATATTGTGACAGAAGTGAGTGGTTCACAATGGTTCTCGAAGATGGATCTTCTGGCAGGATACCATCAACTGTTGCTGGCTCCGGAGTCAAGAGCCATTAATTCCTTCTCCACTCATGTAGGTCTCCGGCGATACAAACGCTTAAGTTTCGGGGTGTCAAGCGCAGCTCGTTTTTCAGGATACCATCAGGGGAGTGTTGGCTGGTCTTGAGGGAGTAATCAACGTCAGCAATGACATTCTGGTGCATGCTCCGTCCATCAAACCGATACGCTAAAGGTGACATTTCAGCGTTTGCAGGACAATGGTCTCACTCTTCACCGTGAAAAGCGTGCATTTCTCCAGAAGGCGATCTCATTGTTTGGATATTGTTTTGCTGAGAATGGGGTCATGCCCAACTCTGCATAGATTCAAGACATTCAATCATCTAGGGCCCTGACTATCATCACTGGAGTCAGCAGCATCTTGGGGATGGTAACATATTGTGGCCAATTCAGTCAAAACTTGACCATTCTCACAGCTCCACTTCGAGAACTAACCAAAACACAAGCAGTGTGGGAATGGGGGCCTGCCCAAGAGAAAGCTTTTCAAGCTACTAAAGAAGCATTGTCAGTTCAACCCACGGTGGCCTACTTTGTTCCTTGTCCTGAGTCAGAATTGTCGGTCGATGCCAGTCCTTCCACCCTGGGGGCAGTACTCTTCCCAAAAACAGGATAACGGTGAATGGACTCCAGTAGTCTACGCCAGTTGAGCTCTTACAGATACCAAACAGTGATATTACTACATCAAAAAAAGCCATTTGGTTAATTGGGGATGTCGCCACTTTCATCTCTATCTTTATGGTCACCCATTTATTGTGCACACGGACCACAAACCATTGATACTGTTGTTGACAGGATCGTCCTCAAAGCCACCCCCTAGGATTGAAATTGGATCCTCCAGTTGCAAGAACACTGTTTCACAGTGCCATACTGACCAAGGTTGCATAATCAGGCAGAGTATCTCTCCAGACATGCCAGGCCTGCAACTGTCAACGTAGAGTGAGAAGCTGAAGATGTGGAAGAATATGTGTGGCTGGTGGTAGAGAGGTAAAGACCTTTGCCCATATCATTGGAAGACATTGTGGCTAGCTATCTCTGCTGTGTGAAAAAACAGGTGGTCAATCTTGCACACTCCGCTTATCAAGGGGTAGTGAAGATAAAGTCCAAGCTATGATGTAAGGTTTGGTTTCCTGGTTTGGAAGACCTGGTTGAATGCACAGTGAAGCAGTGTTCCTTGTGCCAAGCTGCTTGCCCGGCTGAGCCGGGCAAGCAGCTTAGAGAAGTCTAAGTAGTGCAGATCATTCTCTGGTTTTTTTTCTGTCTCATGTCGAGCAGGAGGGCAAGGGGTGGGGTCCAAGTCGACCGGGGATGGGAAGATATGATTTTCTCCCTCTACACATCACCTCACAGAGGTTGAAAGATTTTGTAGTGGGGTAAAATGTAAAGCCACCCTCACACATGGATGCTGTATCAGGTCATGTATTTTCACCAGTTTGTGCGATGTTGGCTACGACGTTTTATTTTTCCTCTTTATCTGTTTGTGTTTTGCTTCATTTGAATAAAGGAGGAATGTTATGTTTGGGGATGTGGAATATCCCGCTTAGTTCAATAAGGGAGGGGAGGTTTGTTAGACATCCCTTCACACACAAGCGGGATGGACCGATTTTGTGGTGTGCGGGGATATGCAATAAAAGGGTCAGAGGCGCATACCTCGTGGTCACATCCACACAAAGAATTCAGTCCGCCTCATCATTTACTAGCTGCCTCCCTCCACAGGCCTCCCGGACCCAACAAGGTACACCTAGGTGTTGTCTTACATGTCTCCATCCCTTCAATGAAGAAATAAACCTCCTCTAATTGTATTTATAACCATAAAGCTACTACAAGCAACTTTACCTCTGAATTCTATGTTCTGACTTGGTAGCACATTTGTGCTTTAAATAATTACATAATATAATTTAAATATAACACTTTAATTTATATTGGTATACAACAACTGACAAAAATAATGATCATTGATTGCAATGCAATTGTATTGATATTGCAGCTGATTAATTAGTATTTTATTAATTGTCATTAGAATTGAGATTATTGCCCATTTGTAATGCAAAATAATTTTAATGTTTACATGATTGTATTCAACCAAGCATAAGCAATAACAAGCCCTAAACTAATAAGGAGTTCAAGCAACATTCCCACCAGAACTGCTCTTACACTCCTGCCATTCCGAAAGGAACACTACAGAGCAAATTTATCAAAAGTTACTTAACGCAATGCAGCAACACAACTTGCTGCGCTTCATAACAGGGAGAAAGCTGGGATGTGCCATATGTAGATAAAGATATGACTCTTTCCTGCTCTCTTTCTGCATCGGAACACTTAAGCGCCAATGCAGGCACCCGTGTGCGTTAGTGCAAGGGTACCTGCATTACAGGCAGGATTGTTTTTGTGCACAAAGGGATACCTACCTATGCAAAAAAAAATCCTTAGAGGCATTTTCCTCAGAAAGCAGACATGTAGAAAGGGGAAATAAGGAGGAGAAATGAAGATATTTCTCCTCGTTCCACCTCTGTTGGGAAGGCGTACCATTTTGTTGCAATCCCAGGTTCACTACCCTTAGTAAATATGGGCTTGAGTCAAAATCCACGGATTGATGCATGGGAACGCCCATACTTTACCCATGGAGCACCTTCCAAATGCAAAGTAACGGACGCAGCAATTTGCACTCATCTCAAACTTCTTTCTACTACTCTTTCCAATGCACTACCTATTTCTCATATTGACCACAGGAAGCTGCTCCTAGAGTGGTGTGACCCTACTACAGTTGTAGAACTGTTGTGAGTTGGGACATCTCACAAAAAGTGACGGACTGGCCTCACACACCACCTGGTGTCATGCTTCATCATCGGCCAGTCCTCGCCCTCCAAAACCTTCGTTTGATGGAGGGCGGGCATACACCTGGAGACAGGGATGCACTTCTAAGCTAAAGAGTGGGGGCCCATGGGGTGGAACGTGAGGTTAAAAATCATTATAGTTACCAGGATATTTTTAATGTGATCAATAACGGTACAGCCAGGACGACTTGATTGGCCTACTCCATCGGCCATTGCACAACCAGGCACCGCACTGCATGCATCGCCTTCACGGTAACTCCGGACTCCGGATGTATCGCACCAGGAACTGCTTCACAGCCGCAATCACCTCAGGCTGATTCCAATCTTATCATTAAGCACATCATTTAAACCCGTCTTCGCGGCCTCACTCCCACATTCGGGCGGACGAGGAGCAACACCTTAGGCTGAATACGGGACACTCTGCCTCAGACAGTAAGAGTATGAATGTTGGTGTTCCGTCACTTAACCCCTCCGGTTTATAGTTGGAATGATTGTGGTCTCATCTTGCGTGCAGGCTTGCAAGGGTCCATTCTTTGGGTACCTTCAGTCCGTTGACTATTACATTTTGCTTCTCTCCCTTTAGATTGAACAGGAGTGTCTCCTCCTTTTCCCCCCATGTGGCAAGTAGTTTGTCTAACTAGGGTAAGCCTTACGAGAGCACTTTTTGACTCCCAATATGTTTGTGTACTCACGTAGAGTGGCACATGTCACGTGATTAGTCACTCACCTTAAGGTATTTACGCATGCGTGTATCTTTGCATTTATGTACTTTATGCTTTTATATTTGACCCTTTTTCTACAGTTGTATACATTTGTTTGTTCAATCTTCCCTATAGGCTTGACAGTTGGAAGCCATCTAGGTAGTGGAGTGTGGCTCCCGCCACACCCGCGCAGTGGTAATTTCTTGCTACCTGTTGGTAAGAACGGAGCCCCCTTTCTGTAATTCTAGGTCCTGATGAATGCCCTGGACCCGCTCGGGCCAACTAGGCAGAAACATGTCGACCTTACACTAGACGGCTAGGGGACATTTAATACCCCACCCGCCGTCACTTTGTTTTTAGTATCATATAGTTATTGATCACATTAAAAATATCCTGGTAACTATAATGATTTTTAACCTCACGTTCCACCCCATGGGCCCCCACTCTTTAGCTTAGAAGTGCATCCCTGTCTCCAGGTGTATGCCCGCCCTCCATCAAACGAAGGTTTTGGAGGGCGAGGACTGGCCGATGATGAAGCATGACACCAGGTGGTGTGTGAGGCCAGTCCGTCACTTTTTGTGAGATGTCCCAACTCACAACAGTTCTACAACTGTAGTAGGGTCACACCACTCTAGGAGCAGCTTCCTGTGGTCAATATTATTAATGGAGGCCGCTAGCTCCTAGTACCCCGCGCCTCCCGTTCCCCCCTCCACACCCTGTGGAGTTCCTCTAGTGATTGCTACCTATTTCTCACCCTATACATCTATCAATATGTCCTCTACACCCAATCTCTCATTTATCCCAAACCCCCTACCACTACTATGATCCCCAAAATAAGCCTTTCTAGACTCAACACCCCATCAGGGGTACAAGCGCTATATATAGATGCAAACCTTTTCCCTTTTAAACCCCTCCCCAACCCTTCTCAATCCAAATAACTGACTAATATATAGTGAGGAGGAGGTGTACGGAGCACACCGGAACTGCACAGAGGAGAGTGCCGACTCACTGCACAGACCGGATGAGGTGCGCGGTCTAGTGTTGGCAAGGGAAAACCCGAAAGAACACCTGAAGTCATCAGCGTAGGACGAGAGAAAAGACGCTGAGACGGAACCCGAGGGGTCAAGAGCTGACCCAGAGAAGGCGAGGATACAACCGAGGAGTAAGGGGGGCGGTCCAGAGGACGAAGACGAGGATGACGGAGAGAGGGCGGAGACCCAGGAAAGAGCTGCATACAACGTGACCAAGCCCGGTGGCTCACAGAGGAGAGAGGGCGCCCCGGGTCCCAATACCACGGTCCTGGACACGGGTCGTGGTCCAAGGCGAGCACCATTAGGAGGGTCGTTCTGGTGGGGGTGGTGGGAAGGCACGGGGAACTAGGTCGCGTGAGTGTCATTTATTTTTTGTCTGCATCACGCCGGTTTCCCCTCACGTCCTTCCCTCACTGCCCGTTTTGCTTGTTCTGGTGACGGTAGCACGGAGAAAGGGGGGAGACCTGTAATCCCTGTTTTTTTTTCTTTTGCTGACCGACAATATCCGGACCCGTGGAAGAGACCGAGTGGAAGCGGAAGCCACGATACCCGAGGGTCTGAAGAGAAGACCAGGAGAGACCGTGGACCACTCTGTTTTTTTTTTGGGGGACATCTTCCCTGTTACAAAGACCTTTGGGGATTTCTTTTGTCTTTGGTTGTTGTTTTACCAAGTCCCTGCCTAAAGTTACCACACAGAAGATAAATAAAACAAAGAGGGAATAAACACCTCCCTTGAACTCACCGGTATGTTCTGTGGTCCCTCTGTCCCACCCCAACACATATCCACCACTCAAATTACTTTCATATTTCACTATACTAATTCAACACTAATCCTTATGGGTTCCAGAGTAGCATGCTACTCACCAAAAAAAAGCGCTCCAAACCCCATCAGGGGTAGCAAGCACTATATAAATACAAACCTGTTTCCCTCTTCTATCCTGCCAGTGCCCTTCTCTATTTAAATAACTGAATAACACATCAACCACTCAAATTACTTCATATTTCACTATATTATTTTCAACACTACTCCTTTAATGGGCTCCGGAGTAGCGTGCTACTCACCAGAAAAGCGCTTCAACACCCCTTCAGGGGTAACAAGCGCTATATGAATGCAAACCTTTCTCCCCCTTCAATCCCTCCGCTGTCCGTCTCACTCCAAATAACTGCTTGATATCCACCACTCAAATTACTTTCATATTTCACCATTCTAATTTACCACTAATCCTTTATGGATTTCCGTAGTAGCGTGCTACTGCTCAAAAAAAAAAAAAGGCTCTTCAACACCTCATTAGGGTAACAAGCGCTATATAAATACAAACCTTTTTTCCTCTTCTATCCTTTCGCCATCCTTCCGAACCTAAATAGCTGACTAACCTATCCACTACTTCAATTACTTTCATATTTCACAATACTAATTCAACACTAATCCTTAATGGGTCGTGAAGTAGCGCGCTACATGCCGAAAAAGCTCTTCGACGCCTCATCAGGGTTAGTAACCGCTATATAAATGCAATTACAATTACCTTGTGTTACTCGGGATTTTCTCAGCCACACAGAGTGCAAGGGCAACACAAGTGCTTACTAAATCAGGCCATACCTCTCTACACAATAGGGTCTTCCACCCTCATCCTATCCCTCATTTCTATATGCTGTCTCATTGAAAATAACCCTGAATTATTACTCAGGACTCCGGCTCATGTTTAGGGCCTGTCTCGCCCCAAAAATGTTGGCGCTTCACAAATACCCATATATATATATATTCATGTTTCATTTCCACCTTAACAGCCAAACTCAGGGCGGGTGCTGTATCCGTGCACGAGGGTGGAGCTCGTCTATGTTTCACAACAACTACAAAAAGATTCGGAGCACTCATGGGGTAATTGTAAAGAAATGTATTTTCCTCTCTCCTGCATACGCGTTTCGGAGTCTTTGCTACACACTGCATGATAGGGTTGAAGTACTGGGACCATCAATCCCATTGGTTAATAGTGAGCCAATGGGTGGACTGAACAAATGTTCTTGGTTCTCTCGGTAAAATTCCGGTCCTTGCCTCAGACTTCATGCACTGTGTAGGCCCCTCGCCACCGCCGCATAATGTTTCCTTCTCAAATTGCCCATAGGCGTCAGGCATATGGCTTGGCGTCTTGGGTTTGAATAACCCCCGGTCTTCAATGGCTGCCGGGAAACTCGAGCAGTGGCGGTTCAGGCTGTTAAAAAATCTTCATGTTTTGTTTCCACCTTAACAGCCGAACTCGGGGCGGGTGCTGTATCCGTGCACGAAGGTGGAGCTCGTGTATGTTCCACAACAACTACCAAAAGATTTGGAGCACTCACGGGGTAAATGTAAAGAAATTTATTTTCCACTCTCCTGCATACGCGTTTCGGCGTTGTGCCTTCTTCGGTGCTGGATTTGAGAGTCCTTGCAACATGCTGCCTAATTGGTTTAAGTACTGGGACCATCAATCCCATTGGTTAATAGTGAGCCAATGGGTGGACTGAACAAATGTTCTTGGTTCTCTTGGTAAAATTCTGGCCCTTGCCTCAGACTTCATGCACTGTGTAGACCCCTTGCCACCGCCCCAAGATGTTTCCTTCTCGAACTGGCCATAGGCATCAGGCATATGGCTTGGCGTCTTGGGTTTGAATAACCCCCGGTCTTCAATTGTAACCGGGAAACTCGAGCAGCGGCGGTTCAGGCTCTTAAAAAATCTCCATGTTTTGTTTCCCCCTTACCAGCCGAACTCAGGGCGGGTGCTGTATCCGTGCACGAGGGTGGAGCTCGTGTATGTTCCACAACATCTACAAAAAGATTCGGAGCACTCACGGGGTAATTGTAAAGAAATTTATTTTCCTCACTCCTGCATACGCGTTTCGGCGTTGTGCCTTCTTCTGTGCTGGATTTGAGAGTCCTTGCTTCAGACTGCCTGATTGGTTGAAGTACCGAGACCATCAATCCCATTGGTTAATAGTGAGCCAATGGGTGGACTGAACAAATGTTCTTGGTTCTCTCTGTAAAATTCCGGTCCTAGCCTCAGACTTCATGCACTGTGTAGACCCCTCGCCACCGCCTCAAGATGTTTCCTTCTCGAATTGCCCGTAGGCGTCAGGCACATGGCTTCGCATCTTGGGTTTGAATAACTTCCGGTCTTCAATGGCCACCGGGAAACTCGAGCAGTGGCGGTTCAGGCTGTTAAAAAATCTTTATGTTTCGTTTCCACCTTAACAGCCGAACTCAGGGCAGGTGCTGTATCCGTGCACGAGGGTGGAGCTCGTGTATGTTCCTCAACTACAAAAAGATTCGGAGCACTCACAGGGTAATTGTAAAGAAATTTAATTTCCTCTCTCCTGCATACGCCTTTCAGCGTTGTGCCTTCTTTGGTGCTGGATTTGAGAGTCCTTGCTACACACTGCCTGATTGGTTGAAGTACTGGGACCATGATACGAGTCATTTTTGCACTAGCGCTTCAGCTAACAACATCGTGGGTGCTTTGCTATTGGTGTTTTATCTAAAAAACGTTTTTATGCTTGCTACATTGTTGCTGCTATTTTTGTCATTTTAAATTGAATTGTACTCTGACTCCCCGGTCCACCGCAGCGTTAGGCTGATTGATGTGGAGGGAGTACAGAGCGCGTTCACTTCCTGGTGGTGCCATTATAGGGCGGCCATCTTAGGGGGTTGACGCTCCAGTCTCCTCTGAGCCTAATCTATTTAATCCACTGTTGCACCGCGCAGCGGCACGCGCAGCGGGAGCGCCATAGATGCGCCGAAGAGGCGCCAAAGAGAAGCCAGTCTGCGCCAGTCCGCGACCGGTCGCTCCAGCTCCAGTCCCCATCCCCAGTTCCGCAGACATGGTAGGCAACCGTGTTATTTACAGTGCTCCTTTGCTGCATGCACTTCGTTCTACTACTAAAGCTGCCTGCCTACATTCGGTCTTGCCTATAAACCGTAAGGCCCGCTGTAAAACCTGTGACTGGAGTGTTTCACCTCCAGACTCAGGGAATCATTCCTTTACGCGCAAATGGAAGATGTGTCTCCTCAATTGCCGATCCCTGCCAAAACATCATATTGAACTAGCTATGTTGATAGAAGATCTTAAACCTGATGCCCTTTTTTTAACTGAGACTTGGCTTCAGCTAGATATCGATCCTACAATTGTATGGGCCACCCCCCAAGGCTATACCTGTAAACGTCTGGATCGTAAGACAGGTAGAGGGGGAGGACTGGCCATTATTTACAGGGACAATTTTAGATGTCGTGTCACCCCATCCTCTACGCCAGCCTGTGAGACTTTACACTTTACTCTTGAATTCTCCCCCTTAAACACTTTTTCTGGTATGTTAGTCTATCGACCACCTGGCGCCCTCAGCAATTTTATCACCAATATAACGGACACAGTTGCCGACTTAGTGTTGTCTTCAGCAAATTTTACTCTGCTAGGAGACCTGAACCTGCATTTGGATGTCCCACTTGACGCAGATGCCAATAGCCTTCGATTTAATCTGCAGGCTATGGACCTGCTACAGAAAGGCTTTCAACCGACGCATATCAGGGGCCATCTTCTAGATCACATTTACAGTAATCTAGAGAGCCTAACCGTGGAGACACCTATACCACTACCCTGGACCGATCACTTTTTGGTACCTTTTTCTTGGTCTACCGGCAGCTTTTCTATGTCACACTCCCACAATAAGCGCTGGGGACGAAAATGGGCTTCACTTCCACTTGCTAAATGGAAACTAGCTCTCATTGATCAGCCAGCCCCGGAGGTGACTAACCCCGACACAGCCACTGTCAATTTTGACAATTGGATCTCCAGCACCCTCGATCTAGTCCTTCCAAAGGAAACTTTGCATCTAATAAATAGACCCAAAGTTGCTCCCTGGTACTCGCCTGCTCTCAGGTCTAGGAAACAACTCTGTCGCAAACTAGAGAGAGCCTGGAGACAAGAATATTCTCAATCTAAAAAAGTGGAGTACCGAGCTGCTATAAAGCTCTACAAAAGTGAAATTAAATCTGCCCAAGCTCAGTTTTATGAATCAAAAATTCGTTTAGCTGCCAATTCTCCTAAGGAAATTTTTAAAATTGCTAAATCCTTAATCACTCCCCCTCCCCCTGAGCGTCAGTCACTTGACGGCGCAAAAACCCGTTGCAATAACTTAGCAATTTTCTTCTCCCAGAAGATTTCAACTATCTATTCCTCTTTCTCCATAGCTGGTGGGAACTTGGAGCCTACCACCACAATGGACCCCGACACGATGACTTCTTGCCTGTTGGACAAATTCCCCCTTCTAGACTCCTCCTCATTGGATGGAATAATCCCTAAAGTCACCTCGGGTTCCCCTAACGACCCAGCACCTCCTCAGACTCTTATCAAAGTAATCGACGTCATCCGTCCTGCCATCCTGGATGTCCTCAATGCTTCCATTGCTTCGAATTCTGTCCCAGTCCAATGGAAGTGTGCGATGGTTAGGGCACTTCTGAAAAAACCCACCTTAGATCAGAACAATTTGGCCAACTTTCGCTCTATCTCCCTACTTCCTTGGATGAGCAAACTTCTTGAGAGACACATTAATGACATCTTAGTGGACTATTTAGAATCTAATAGCCTACTATGTGTCTCTCAGACGGGTTTCCGCCCTCAGCATGGAACTGAAACTGCCCTTATAGCAGTAACAGAAGAGACTAGAGCGGTGCTGGACCAGGGAGGAAAAGCAGCCATCATACTACTCGACCTCAGTGCCGCGTTCGACACTGTCAACCATGCCATCCTATTACATCGTTTGAAAGGCATGGGTGTGTCGGGCGCGCCCCTGGAATGGCTGACTTCCTTCCTGGATGAGCGTTTTTTTCAGGTGTTCGAGGGTGAGACGATCTCGGCCAAGCAACCACTCAGTTGTGGGGTTCCGCAGGGTTCGTCCCTGAGCCCCACTCTTTTTGATGTTTATATGCAACCTCTAGCAAATATAGTTCAGCCCTTTGGTGTGCGTATCGTCACCTACGCAGACGACACCCAACTGGTGGTCTCTTTGGACCACTCGGAGGGGTCATCTAACACCCTGGGTCTGTGTCTAGAGGCTGTTGCTGAGTGGATGCATGCGTCTTGTCTTAAACTTAACGGGGAGAAGACGGAGATCATGTTATTAGGTAATTCCTTACCGAACACTTTGGCCTCTATTTGGCCTACATGCCTTGGCACTCCTCCCCTCCCTAAGCCCCAGATAAAGAGCCTTGGAATCTGGCTTGACAGGGCGCTTGATTTCTCGGTCCAAGCCACCAAGACTGCCTCAACTTGTGCTGGGTTAATGAAAATGCTCCGCAAGGTTCTTCCTTTGCTCCCTTTCCAGGCGAGGAGAGTCATGGTTCAGGCCCTGATTCTCTCTCGCCTGGATTACGGGAACGCCTTATATTTGGGCGCCCCTGTAGCGGTGACCAAAAGGCTCCAAGTCACCCAAAACTGTGCCGCCCGGCTATTGTTTAATATTCCTCGTTGACAATCAGCTAAGAAAGCCCTTAAGGAGCTTCATTGGCTCCCAATGACTGCCAGAGCTCAGTTTAAGGCGATGTGCATAGTGCACAAATCTTTTCATCGAACAGGCCCTGCCATCTTGTTCCCCTTTGTAGTGCCTTACGTCCCTTCCAGAGCCCTTCGTTCCGGCTCACTGCACTTAGTAACTCCAACAAAGGTTATCAAAGCCCGTTGGGGCGGTCGCTCCTTCTCACACTCTGCCGCCAAACTATGGAATTCCCTTCCTGTGAGTATTAGACAGATCAACAATAGGATGGCATTCAGGAAAGTCCTAAAAACCCATTTGTTTGCGAAAGCGTGCTAATGTACCTTGGAGCTCGTCATAGTAATTGCTGAAGCGCGACGAGGCCTCCGGGTAGTTACGCGCTATATAAATATAATTTTTCATTTCATTCATTTCATTTCATTTTCATTTCATCAATCCCATTGGTTAATAGTGAGCCAATGGGTGGACTGAAGAAATGTTCATGGTTCTCTCGGTAAAATTCCGGTCCTTGCTTCCGACTTCATGCACTGTGTAGACCCCTCGCCACCGCCGCAAGATGTTTCCTTCTCGAATTGCCTGTAGGCGTCAGTCATATGGCTTGCCGGATATATATATATATATATATATATATATATTACCTACTGGCGGTCGCCAGTAGGTAGTTATAGTTAGGACCACGTTTCCATAGGAAAACCTCAACATTCTATTTTGAATAACTTTGGCGCCGGTCGACGAATCCTCGCGAATTTCTCAAAATAGGTGGGGCGCTACGCTCCGCTCCTACCCTGAAAGTCTCGGGGGGATTCGTCAAGCGGGGGCTGAGATAAAAGGGGGGTCCCAAAACGCGTTTTTCCCATGCATTTTTCCATAGGACCTTTAGAACGAGCTACAGCCCGAACGGCTGAACAGAATTACTAGAAATTTGGCAGAGAGGTAGTCCCTAGGTCAAGGAAGTGCCTTTTGTAGGTTTGGTGTAAATCTGTTCAGTAGATTCTGAGAAAATAGCCTTTAAATCAATATATATATCTGAGCCCGCTTACGGTACGCTTACCGTACGCTTACCGTACGCTTACCGTAAGCTTACGGTGGCGTGCGCGAGCGCGATTCTGATTGGCTCTTAGATCTTAGTAAACATTCGAATCGGCCGAAACCAGGAAGCGGCGTCCGCCATTTTGTCTCTCGCACTGAGTGTTGTTTATCAAACATGATGGCCAAAAACATGTTACGGGGCTGTTTTGACAACTCCCTCCCACATAGTCATGTTGAGGGAGTCCCCAAACATCCCCCAAGAGCAAAAACGGTTTTATTTTTTTTTCGGCAATTTCGCGGGGTACGCTTACCGTACGCTTACCGTACGCTTACCGTAAGCTTACCGTACGCTTACGGTAAAAAAATAAAAATAAAAAAAACACTATCCACACTTACCCCACCCCTTGTGCTTTTGGTGGCCGCAGGCCACCAAATGTGCAGGGCTTATTAATAGAGAAAAAAAACGTAATTTTGGCAACATGAAATTATAAAATCGAAATAAAAAAAACACTATCCACATTGACCTCACCCCCTGTGCTTTTGGTGGCCGAAGGCCACCAAATGTACAGGGCTTATTAAAGTTGATAAAAACCGTGCACGGAACGAACTGCGTTAAGTGGGCGCGCACGCCACAAATGGCGTAAAGTAACTTAGCATTTAAAAAACCGTACAAATTCACTGAAAAAACCATAGGTTTCACACACGTTATAGTTAGGAAATAGCATTTAAAAAACCTTGCTAATTCACTGAAAAAACCATAGGTTTCACACATGTTATAGTTAGCTGGACATTTTACTGATAAAAAACCAATGAAATTCCCCCGTTATAGTTACTGTAGGCAACTATAACTCACGCGACCGTAATCCTCTGCTGATGACATATGTGTCTTTATGAAAAAAAAATATTTGTAATATATGTATAGCTAAAATTTAATGGAAGAAGATATGGGCAAATAAGTGTCTAAATACAGTATTAGCATCAGCAGAGGATTACGGTCGCGTGAGTTATAGTTGCCTACAGTAACTATAACGGGGGAATTTCATTGGTTTTTTATCAGTAAAATGTCCAGCTAACTATAACATGTGTGAAACCTATGGTTTTTTCAGTGAATATATATATATATATATATATATATATATATATATATATATATATATATATATATATATATATATATATATATATATAAAAATATATATACACATTTTGCCAACACTCAGTTGAAGTTACTACTAGCCCGCAGGCAAGGATTTTATTTCCATTTCATGCAGCATGTTTACGAACACTTCTATATGTACAGTGAATATTTCGGATATGCGGTCCGTATTTTCAAACTCACATGCCTTTTTTTCTATAACACATACTATGAAAAATGTGATCATCTCAAAAGTAAAGATAGTCTCAATGGAAGATCAACAAAGGCCTTGCTAGGGAGTTAAGAGACCTGAGGCCTCATCTGCTTTACATTCATGCAGCCAAAAATGTGTAGTACAATTCATGAGTCGCTTTCCTCATGAGTCACTGGTCTTTTCAAACGGTTTTGGCCAAGTGAGGATTCCAATATGGACATTGCTGAATGTTGCTTTATGCAAGTCACCTGCCAGACTAAAACTTGCTTTTACTTTTACTCTGCACTACAGCTACATTGATCGGCTTGATTGATAGATTGCTTTTGTGTCGTAAATAGTACCATACATTTCATGTAAAACTGCACTAGTTTCCATGTAAAAGAATTTCGGGAAGCCAATGGACTTGAGCATGTTAGAACATCATCTACCGGCTTCTATCATTTCCTGTGTGTGCTATACTGTGAAAACAGGCATTAGAAGAGCTGGGTGTACTGTTTATCAAACTAGCATCTGTCGATTCGGCTGTAGTATTATCAATGTAGAGTTAGCTATTAACAAGCAGCTTTTGGTTTGTCTAACTGCTCCTCTTCTTTTAATACACAATAGCGAAATACATAAAGTGCATGGATGCCAGCATAGTTCCTTGCATCATGATTACAGTGTTAAAATCTTAACATGATTCCTTGGGCTGGATACCATTTTTGATTGGTGATATTAGATGTCCTTTGTGGTAAGTAAGGCAATGCTTAATGCAAGCCCCCTTTACAACTGTATCACGAAAAGCGATCTCTGGAGTTGTTTATGTTTGTGTGCATCTGTTTTGTTGCTTTTTGCTTTGGTGGCAATGTGTTGTGGGATTGTTTATGTTGAATTATTACATTGTGTAGTTCTGTTGTACTATGACTGTAGTGTGGCCCTCCAGTCCTTTACTTGTGGAATTAGTGCAGGTGTCCAACCTTTTGTTCAGAGTCCTGTGGCCAGTGTCATCGAAGTTCAGGCCAATTAATACCAAGGCTGTGTTGTTGTGATTCCACCTGATGCCTCTTTCATTCATCACCAGACAGTACCTGACCTTTTTTCTCACTTTTTCTAGTTCTTTTGTTAATCTTTGCTTTCTCTCTGCGTAACTGATTCTGCATGTTTCCCTTCCTTCTTCTCTTAGCCTTCTGTGGGACATATTCTCAAGGGGTTATCGCCGAGTTATCGGCACTACATCGTAGCCAAAGTCGTGATAAATTTATCACCCCATTCACAAGCCGGTGCTAACAGCCCATAGCACCAGTTTACCCGCGATAGCAGCCGCAAAAAACATCGGCACAGATGATGCCGCAAACTATCGCTAATGAGATGCAGAGTAGGCGTTCCCGTGCAAAAAGCCACGTCAACACCACACCGCAACATTCTCAACGACCAGCCAGATCGGCGATAAGTCCACAAAACATGCAATATGACGCGTTAGCAGCAGGGAATTAACACCTGCTCTGACCTGGTGTAAAGTCGGACAGCAGCCACCACCAGAAAAGGGAGCCTAGCCCACAGCCACACCTGAAGGACAACAGATGCCATGGAGCTACTGATAATGCAGCTCGGAGCCCCAAGAGGGCCACAACACCCACCACCACCATCCCCAGGCCTGCCACCACCCCCCGGAATCCACGGCAGCACCCCTGGACCACCACAGAGGTAGCGCAGACACAGACCGCGGACCTTCAGAAAACGCACCAGCCTCACTGACTTAACACCAGAGTATGTAATTGCCCACTACAGGCTCAAAAGGACAACTATCCTCCGCATCCTGATCATCATTGCCCACAGGCTGACTGTACCAACAGAGCGGACAACCAACATCCCTCTGCAGACAAAGCTGCTGGCTGTTCTGCACCTGTTGGCCTCTGGTACCTTCCAACCAACAACCGCCAGAGTCGGAGGAGTCTCACAGCCAGCCCTATCCAAGTTCCTCACACCTGACTTGGATGCTATCATCAGCTTGGCACCCCAGTACCTATACTTCCCCCACACTGTGCGGGAACAGCTGAAGGCCAAGCAAGGCTTCTACGCCATAGCTGGATTCCCGCATGTGTTGGGGGCAATAGACTGCACACATGTCCTACTTGTACCCCCTGCCGACACTGCACACAATTACCGCAACAGAAAGCACACGCATTCCATCAATGTGCAGGCAATAGTGGACCACCGGGAACTCTTCTCCAATGTCGGCGCCAACTATCCAGGCAGTGTGCATGATTCATACATATTCCGACAGACCAACATCAACCGGCGCTTCCAGGAAGGCACCTTCAGAAATGCACTGCTTGTTGGTAGGTACCAAATGAACACACCACACACCTACAATCATACAACTCACAACTCTGGGAATGCACATGTTACATACCCACATACAACATGCCAAACAACATGTCCACCCACCAGACATGACAGCACAACTTACCGTGGGAACCTGGCCTAGCCATGTACATGAGCCATCAATGGCATGGCACCTCAGCCACACATTAGCAGAATGTGGGAAGAGGAGGGAACCAGGCATGTGCGAAGGAGGCGATGTGACCGATGAATGAGACTGCACACAATGCCAAGTGTGGCGTGGATGTGTTGGACAGACTGCAGTATGCTGACCACACACATATCCATGTCGACATACACCGCTGGTGTTTGGTGTAGTGGACAGTGGACGCAACCATGTCACTCCAGCCAGTGGGGAAGTTCACGGAAATGTAACTTGTTACGTCCCCCCCTGTAAGTGTGGGCGGAGTGGGCTGGCCCGGCATAGGGGTGTGAATAAAAAGCACATAGCCCTGGGTGTGGTCCTCTTCCTGAATGCCCAGGCACCTCACCCCGCCACAAGGCCTACGCCATGATCAGTGTTGCCTGGGATCCTGTGCGCCTGCTGCACTCTGGGCCGCTGGTCCCCGAAGTCGTCATGGCCGCCCCAGCGCATCCTGGCATCACTGCTCACCTACTGATACCGGCGTGTGTCAAAGAGGGCCCACCGCGTGCCGGTGCAAGCTCCAAGCCTGAGGCCCCCGACCTTGGCAGACTCCTCGAACCATCACGACCCCCACGACACAGGCCCGCCAAATTCCTTTCTCATTGACGTACTCCACCGGCATAAACAGTGGACAAGTAGGACACACATTTGGAACTGAGTCTTGATTACACCATGGCAGAGTACATGATTTAAGGCTGAGTTCATGTCACTATACTCCCACCGATGTGGTGCCACCAAGTCTGTGCATAGGTCTCCCACCAAACGTGTCTGTGGGCCCTTGGTGACTCCGGCCTTTGGCCTGCACTGCGGTCCTGTAGGCCTCACACCAATCCAATGCAGTCCATCACAGGCAGGACACAGCCTCCTCGCCGGCTGCACACCCACTCAGCTCTGATGCCACTACCTATGTCAGCCAAAAATCTAATACAAATGCCATTCCAACGTCGTGTGTGAGAGATCCAGGAGAAGATGGCTGGACAGCGGTTGGCCCGCGCTGACCGCTGCCTCTGGCCGACACTGCAGCCAACTAGGTCGCACTTTTGGAACTGTGTCTTGATTTCTTCATGGTAGTGTTCATGTCAAAGTACGGAAGGAGAGGAGTAAGAGGAAGACGCGCTTCAGTCCGGAGGAGAAAATGATCACCTATACGGTGGTGATGGGACACTACCAACAACTGCACTGGTGCCACTGACTCTGTGCAGCGCATGCCTACCACATGTGGCTGTGGTTCGCTGCTGACCACTACCTCTGGCAAACACTGCGGTGGAGTAGGTCAATCAATTTGAACTGAGTCTTGCTATCTACATAGCAGAGTCCATGTCATTGTACAGGGCTCATCGCAGACTGCATCCCCTTCCAGCTCTGGTGCTACAGAGTGTGTGTCCTTAAATTCATGGGCAATCTCTGTTTGGACGTCGGTGGTGTCTGAGCCCATAGTCTGGAGGCTGTCTTCAGCTACATGTAGCTGATACTGACAAGGTGGAAAAGTGGGGTCTGTAGCATTCAACTCCGCCATCTGCCTGTTTCTGCTTGCTTCTGCCCTCTACATCATGCCCTGGAAGGACACCTTCCACTGTCCTCCGCAACCCTCCACAAAATTCCCCTTGGACATCGACAAGTACACGTTCAGCTGACACTAACTCAGTGCACCGCAAGTCACCATCCCATGGCGGTGTGCCTGTGCCGGCCGCTGTGCATCTGGGGCCACAAACTCTGTGCTGCTCAAGTCAGGGACCCATGATGTTCGTACCATGTACTGCTGATTGTCTGCTCACTGTTGTGGTCTTTGCCAGCACCAACCAACCTCTGAGTGGTGGCTTACACTACCCAACACCCATCCAGCACAGGCGTCACTGGAGATGTTACCCTGGTAATAAAAGGGGCCGGGCGCACGTGCCCGTGGCCAGTCCCACAAACTCACTCAGTGTGTCTGTGTGGGCATCATGTATGCATGAGGGACTGGGGACATTCCACTTTAAATTGTGCTGTGTACAGCGTGCGCAACCATGTCACCGCAGGCAGTGGTGTAGACCTGGGACATGTAACTCCGTCGTATCTCCATGTGAGCGTAAGCGGGGTGGACAGGCACACGACAGTACTGCGTAGGGGAGTGTCTCCTCCACACGTGGATCTGGGTGTGGTTCAGTGTAGGCCGAGGATGTGGCTGATGCGTGTGTCTCTGTTGTGTCTCTGTTGTAGTGTCTGCACCCCCATCACGCAATCAACAATGTTGCCATGTGGCATGCCCCTGGTGTGCGTGCTCCACCGAAGGGGTACATGGGGGAGGGCATGCCCACTCGGGGTCAGGGATCACACATGCCAACTGTTGTGTGTGTCGCTATTATCACAGCATGAGCCAAAGATGTACCCTCAACTGCATGTCGGGTTCAGCCAGGCAGGTGCTCTACATCTGTGTCAGCCGTGTCCTTGCAATGGGCCGACACATACGTGTCCGGCCTCATTCTGCGCAGCATCATCACTGTGTCGTAGTGAGGCTTGTGGCCATGCGCATACAGGCATGACAATGGTGTGCCGTAGGGGTGCATGTGATGCAATTGCGCTGTGCACAATAGTGAATGTGCTCAGGGGGAGGTGCAGCAGTGAGGCTACGTAATACACAGTGATGCAGCTCATTAGCAACACGCAGTACATGTCATACAGGAATCACTGAGTCACACATATAACACACCAATGAACCAGTGAGCCTGCCAACACATCATGCAGTACGTAGTCTTGACTCATTTCTCTCTGCACTATCACAGGTGACCAAGGATATGCACTCTGTGCTTGGATGATGACACCCCTCCGAGCCCTGAACACACAGGCCCAGAGGCACTACAATTTGGCCCACAAATGCACCAGGGGCATTGTGGAGCGCACATTTGGCGTGTTGAAGTCATGTTTCAGGTGCCTGGACGTCACAGGTGGAAAGCTCCTGTACAGCCCAGGCCTCGTGTGCAAGATGATCGTTGCATGTTGTGTGTTGCACAACATATGTGTACGCAGCAGAGCCCCATGGATACGAGTGACAGATGCACTGGACAATGATGATGAAGATGAGGCAGGTGGACCACACCCCCCTGCAGCTGCAGCAGGAATAGCCCATAGGGACTACATCGTTGACAATTTCTTCTCTGGTTGACATCACATTGTGAGGGTCCTTAGCAGTAATGGCACAGGACGTTGACTGACCACAGGCACAGCATGTGCTAATAAATGCATTCCAAAACACATTCCCTGCATCAGTGCTTAATTTGTGCCGGTGCTTTCCGGTGCTTAGCACTGGCACTTTTTTATCAGGGCCGGGTCTACATAACACCAAGCGTCTGCAACTCTGACTCTGACTCTACCTCAGACTCGGCACGCGCAGACTGTCCAACTCATTTTTTGTATTTATTGATGACGATGCGCATTTCAAATTTGCTTTAGGCGGCGGGTGGCGGGCTGGGGCCCATCAGTGCTTCTGCCAATTGGCGGGCTGGGGGACACTGATTGGGCAGGCGGCTGGATTTGGTTCTGTGAGGGTAGGGCTGAGCTGTGCTGCAGGTAGCGTGTGTGTAGATTTTTTTCATAGTGCCATGCCCCGGCACACCCGCACGCCCCGTCTCCGCCATGAGTCATCAGCTACCCTGACGTCGAGTGCAGGCAGAAGCAGGCCTAGGCCACCTATTGAATAAAGGCAGGCAGGCCAGTGCCCGGCTGCCCACCACCACCAGCAGTAACTGTAAGTAGCAACACTGATTATTTTAGGGGGAGAGTGGTGGGTGGCGTCACACTGTCTGCAGAGGTCACCGGTGTAGTAGGCTAGCTCCGGCTCCCGCCCGGCAATGAAGTCTGGGGTAATGGGGTTAAACTTTAAAGGCCCTGCACTGGCCCCTGCTGCCCTTCATCCAGCCTTCTCCTGTCCCAGGCCAGGCAGACCACGTTAAGGTTTAATAGTTTTCCTGACACCGCAATTGCATTTAATTGATCTCTCTGTTAACACCATCTTGCATACATATAAGAGAGATTATCTCTCTGCCAGCAACTTAATTCTTGGAATCTGTTCAGCAGCCTCTGACCCCTCTGCCGCACGTGCATAAGCACCTTGGCTCGGGGGCACTCAGTACCACCAGTTCCTCGCGGGGGCTGCTCACACGAAGTCCTATTTTGTGATTAGCCCAGGGTCTCTCCGAGCTCGGGTTGGGTTACAGAGAGGACAAAAGGTGACAGAATGTAGTGGTGCCCCAGGCCCTCACATTTAGGAAATTCTCCCTTGATAATTCTACAGTTTCACTGTGGCCCTAGTTTGTGTCTGAAAAAAAGTGAAGCCGGCTTGATGGATTTATTGAAGCTGGAAGAGACAGCTTTACTGAATGGCCCAGGCTGCAAAAACATTGCCTCGAGCCCCATGCCTCTGACAGCGTCCCCTTAAGCAGGGTGCTATTTTAGCACCAGGACACGTACGTGTTTCATAGACAGAAACTTATTTATTATCACGAGGTCTCATTAGAATGCATTTTATTACCATTTTACTCGTGGGATAGAATAACACACCCTTTTGAAATCATGTCGTGTTTTCCACATAGATGATACCGGAGGAAAAGTAATGCACACCATTCTTGAAATGTGGATCAAAAAGTGCCCGGTTGCCTCTCTGTTTCTTTGCTGTGCTTCGTTTTGTGCATATATGCGGAGTAGATATTTAGCAGGTGATATGCTATTTATTATCAATGTTGAGATTGGGGGAGGGCCATGAATCACAAGAGGCGAATATGGAAGATGGTAATTAACCAAGCCCAGCTGTGATGGGGTAAGATTGCACTGAAGAGATGCATGACCATTAGCACAGTTGTTTACCTGTGTAAAGTAATTGTTACAGCCAGTCTGTGAGGAAGTAAAAAATGTTTTTATCCTTTCAACTTTCTGTGGTAAAATCTTGAATGTGACCTTTGTCCTGTTGTAATGTATGAATGTATGTATGTTAGTATAGTGTCACTGAATAACGTGTTACTGGGCCATATTTATTTTCAGTCACAATGGCATACAAATAAGTGAAAACTGCATCTCACTCCAATCTGTGCCTTCTAAACAGTGACTAATTTAAGCCAGTGGTTTCAGGTGCTCAGCACCAGCACTCATTCATCAACACCGGCACTTTTCAGGAGGACTAGTTAAGGACACATTCATATACAGGGGGAGATTGAGTAATTTTCCCAGAATCACAGAATGTTGAGCCGCAGTGGAGAGCTCTGGCCATTACGCCACATCCTCACCCCACTTTCATGGTTAGTAGATGGTTTTGTTTTAGGCAGCGCTAACAAGAGAAATGGGGTGGTGCAAGCCGCCTCCTGACAAGAGCCCCGGCACTTATATTTTTTACAAATTAACCACTTCCCTGCTTGCATGTCACTCATCTGTACAGGCACTTCACTCAGACAAGTGTGGGTGCGACATGTTGTGCTGACAATGTAGGGATTTGTTACTGGATGGTGGGTGTGTCACCTCTGTGCAGTGAGGCTGTTTAGTGTGTCACGTATTTGGACTGCCAGTTCTGTGTGTCGCAGTTGTTACGGTATCCTACTCTTCGGCATTTCACATGTGTCTCAATTCATTCCATTTTGGCTGTCATTTGTGGCCTACAAGTGACAACAGGGGTTCTTTTGGGCTCTGATATGTGCCGCCATGATGCAGGGATGCACCCTGTGACTCAAGTCCCGTGACATGGTCGACATGTACGTGGGGGGAGTCACTGCCCCTACATTGGTCCATTCTTTCATTATTGTTTGGTCATGGACATGGCACGTCGGTGTGCAGGGGGTGTTGTTTGTCCCTCTGCAATGTGAAGAGTAGATGCGGTTTCACAGTGTGGTCCATGTTTGTTTCCGCATTGGCGCAGGTTGCATACTGAATGTATGTCAATGTACATTGTGGCTGTTTGTGGGGGACTGCCTATCTGATTTGGACAGAGGTCATTTGTTCTGCGTCACAGCTGTGGGGTTGTGCTCGTACATTGTCATCTCACTGTTTGTTTGGTCTGCTTTTATGGTGCATTTTCCCGCCAGACGTGTGTGAATTGCAGGCCTGTCGCTGGTTTTCGCTGCTTTTTGTATCACGCTTGGCATCATCGCAACTTTTTTGGCGTTCGTGTTTCGCATTTTTGCAGCGTGGCGTTGATTTTATCACGGTCATTTGACGCGTTATCCGGGGACTATCACATGGTGCTGCCGTGTTGTGAATAATTGGTTAACACAGCGTAAATTTCCTGCGATAGACTGTGATGTTGGAGGTTGCGTTAAGTAACTTTTGCGATGGTTATCACACATTCTTGAGAATATCCCCCTGTGTGTTTCTCTCAGATGAGGAAAAAGTCATATGAGGAAAAATAATTCCATGTCCTCAAAAATGTGTGCTGATAGTCCCCACTTGCAACCACTGTCTCAAATTAAGCACTGGCACCTTCTGTTTTCACTTTTTGGTTGTGTTGTGCTCTTTTATGTTTTAGTTGAATTGCGGCATTGCTTTGTATTTGTTATTGTGTTATGTTCTGGTGTTTGCTTTAGAGATGTCAACAAACAGTACTACATTTCAAGACAAAAGCAGCACATACCTTTGCAGTTTCACTGTAAAGCAACCGTTTACCACTGTCTAAGATGGCAAAATCCTGCTGCTTCAGCTCCAGCTATCTAATACATTTTGGTAGATAACTGTTGTAAACTAGCTCTTCCAATGGACAAAGTAGGTACCCTGAATATCTGGCTTCAAGATAAAGGTTATGCTCTCGGGTTGCTAAAGCAAACAAGGCTTCATAGTGTTCTCAGAAACACGGATCTAGTGATGGTTGACATAGATGTTCAATGAGTGCCAGTAAATGGTCCTTTTGCTTCAATTACTTGTGAGGACTTTCTGATGGAATAGTCAGTTTGAGCTTGGAATGTAATTTTGCATTTGATGAAGGGGGAGTTTGAAAAAGCCTATAGTGTATATATTTACAATATTCCACAGAAATTGAGGATGTTGTCCAATACTTAATTTGTGCAGGTGCCTGCAGGTGTATGTGACTGATAATCATTATTGGTTGACTTATTTCACATTATTAGATTTTACCCAGTGCAAAAAAGAAAAAGGCAGAAACGGGAAAGAGAGTGAGGAAGCGAAAGTTAAGAAAACAGTGAAAAAAGAAAAAGCTGGGATGAAAACAACCTACAAGACTGAGACAAAAAGAAAATGTAAGGTCATGGAAGAGAGAGGCATGAGATGCAATGAAAACTAGGCAGCCTCGATATTTGGTAACCCCAAGCTTTAGGGTTGGCTGGCAAAAATTTGCGAAGAAAACCTGGCCCCTGCATTTTTTTTTAAACAAACTAAGAACTGATTTTAATTGCTTAATTTGTGTTTTTTTGGCTGACAATGTTTGTGAAGTTTCTTGTTTACACCTTTTGCAAATTTTGTGGTCTCCAGGTTTACCTTTGCCTTCTGCAGAGAAAAGACGTTTTCTCCATTTCCAGATAATGTTATTCAATTAGCTCTATAAAATTCACCTATATTAATCCGCCAACCTCGGAAAATAGTGTCATATTTTTCATTCTGGAAGTTGATTTTTTCAGAGCGTTTTCATGTTTTACAAAACATTTTTACTCAAAATGTCAAACACATCACGTTGAAGCGGTGAAATAAATAATATGCAATTTTTGCAAAGTTGCAAATATTTCCTTGGGCCTTTTGTAATGGTTGTGGAAGACATAAAGAATAAAAAAAAATGCTGCTTCCCACCCCCCTAGTCGGGTCTTGCCCAAAAATTGTTTTCGCTAAAAGACCGAATTTGAAGCTTCAGTGAAGGTGGGAGAAATTCAGCTAGCAGTCTTTCTCCCTATTTTTATTTTCATCCAAACTGGCTTTGAATAAGCTTAAGAGTTCACATGCTGCCTCAAAAATGAAAGAACCTTGGCTTTTCTTATTGAGCTTAACAATAAAAACCAAAAAAAGAACCATGGCTTGTATCTTTAAGATTAACGTTAAAAAAAGATAATCTTTTACTTGCCAATGTGTTCTTTTCTCAGCCACTACAAAGTGGAATGGAGGCCAATCTTCTATTGATACTAAACGTGACATGAGACATTGAGAATCTCGACATCAAGATAGAAAAGGCTGCTTCAAATACAGCACATTAAACCAATCAAGCCAGTAGACAAACATCTACAATGTGAACAATAGCCCAGCATCAAACATCCACAATAATATAGTTCTCATCACTTTTCATATTTATTTTTACAGCACTGGAACTGAATCCAGAGGGAACAATCAGCCCACGTTTATACTTCATCAATTCACAGTTTGTTCCAAGAAGACAAAGTAAAGTCAAACAGCGTTTGTGTTTCCTTAATACAGTGCCCCACCCGTGGGCCTTTTCTGAGTTCATCACCTGGTAAAAGTAACAATGCATCAAACGCTTCTCTGAGTCCAAGTCACCCTTAAGAGATATTTCAACCCTTGATTATTATATGTTGTTATGAAAAGAATAAAGTGAAAGCGAGCTAGCAAAAACACTGTTGGGCATTTTTCTGTCTGCAGAATCCCCAGCTAAACAACTAAGGGCCAGATGTATCAAAGGGTTTTGCCCATTCTGTGTCTATGGGGAAATGTGTTGATACATATGGCCCTAAGACATTCTTGTGTTTCACAGTATTACAAAGTAGTTTGGTGACAGGAGTGTGTACAAAGTGATGGTCCTATATGATTGTACATTGAGCTGACCCTCTCTCATTTTTAGGACTTGGCTAGACAGTGCATGTGTCGTCTCGAAGAGACGTGTTGTGTTCTATCTGTGGGCTTATAGCCCACCCATCTCTACCATTGGTAAACTTCATTGTCGCTATCATTTTCTTTGATGCCATTCGTCATGGCACGCAGGCATCATGCCCTCTTCTTGTGTTTGGCCCTTCCATAGCGCATGGACCAAGTACATGTCTCCTTGCACGGCTCCCGGTTTTCTGCAATATTTTTTCTTTGTTTTCAAGCACTCAATAGGAGTACTTGTGTTTTCAGGCTGCCTCCCTTATCTGCTAGTTTATATGTCTGAGTTTCAACCCTAAAAGGAGTTCAATGACCTTTGGAAGGTGCTGATTTCAGCCTTGGTGCAAAATCTGATTTTCATTGTGTTGTACCTTAATTATTGTAACCTAATAAACCTGCTTAAATATATACTTCAAGGCTACCTGTGGAATTTCATATCTTTTTAATCGTTTCTACACATTGCCTATCAACTCTACAGTAATATCCTGATCCATTCTATTCTTCTTGGGGTTTTCCCCCTTTTATATTGGTATCTACCATTGCTATTTTGTCCAGATGATAACCTTCATAAAGCACTTGAAATAGGGTTGAATCATCAACATATGAGCTAGTGGACTGAAATGATTTAACATGATTTATGTATTGTACTCTAGTTTTGAATTTTGCAAAAGATCTTTAACTTTTTTAACTTCATCAGCCCTAGAGACAAATGTGTACATATTAGTGCACAGCACCATGACACTACTTTTTCACTGATGTCACTTTTCACTTTCACTGCATCGTTTGGAGAACCTGGCATTTGATTTGATATACTGAATAAAAATAATTGTCTGTTTTCTAATTTATGTTATGTTATGTTAAAAAGTATTTGTAAAGTGCATCTGTCACCCGGGGAGCATCATCGCGCTGTTCCTGTGTCATAAACACTAGGCCTTGGATACGCTTTTAACATCTCCCGAAGGGAACCATTTTCTTTTGCTTGCATTTAATAGCCCAGGTTCCATGGGTCACAGGGTTGCCGCATCATAGTTTGATTAGTCCAGCAATATGTATTGCCTGATGACGTACACACGTTTTGAGGCCATTTCACGGAACCTTCTCCTATGCAGTCATCCCTTATGAACCCCTTCCCTCATCTCTGCTCTCCTTTTATTGTAAGCACTTGTTTGGGTCACAGACTCCCCAAGGATGGTTTCACCATCCTATGAGCCATCCAACTGGAGAAGCTCAAGCATTTCCGTTTGAGATCCCACCTTTCTTAAGCATCTGATATTTGGAGCTCTATGCCTCCCACCCTCTGCATGAAAGACAACTTCTCTGACGGCAAAAATCCACTTCTTTCAGATTATCTGTCACCTGCCATTGTGGTGAAGGCAGAAGATTTTTAATGTGCACCCCCAGTGAAGTGCTCTGAAGTAGCTGCTTATCAGTGCGAACAACGTATACAAATCCGCAATTAATCAGTAGAAATTAATATGCAATCAGACGAAAATGAATTCTTCATGCCTCTGCCTACTCCTTACCACCTCAATCAATCACAAGTGGACCTCCAAGTAAACAAAGAGTCAGTGAAGCACGTCCAATGCATAGCTTCGGAGATTTAAAGCAAAAACGCAGTATTCTGTCACAGTCTAAAGGAAGTGCTGATTTAAACATGAATGTGTCAACAAAAGGCAGACATCTCCCAACAGTGCAAAATATTACAGCACGTTCAAAGCAATGAGTGTCAAACTTTGTGCTTACTGAATATTTTTGATAGTTGAGTTTCTTTGGTTACTAAGTTATATTTTTAGTTACACGACATATACTACTTCCCCATAGTTATTACTCGTGTTTTTTTTACTAGGAATAGCATTAAAGTAATGTGTTAAAGTACGGAGTCCAGACAATTTTGAATATTGACCTGAAAACAAATCGACACGTCCTTTGCAGAATTTTAAGCTCGTCTGTGGCATCAAGTAACATTTTTCAGTCAGTTGCCTTCAAACCTAGTCACGTGCACGTTATTTGGAGTGTGACAGGGGCCCTTTACACGTGCCATCTTCACATTGACAAATGTCAATCAATTTAGTTAATAATGCCCTAAAGTTTACGAGTCAGAGCAGATGTCATGAAGCCTGTTCCTGATGAACAGGAGCTACACTTGAAGCTGGATTTTTTTTTTTTTTTGAGTTTTATATAGCGCGAACTAGACCCGAAGATATTGGGTATCAGATCGCTTTACATAGCACAAGTTTCGATACACGAGGACACATTCATTTTTGTTAGGCATGGGCAGATTAAGTGATTTGCCCAGAATTAGAGGACGTTTTGAGCGTCCTTGCCAAGACTCGAACATGGTTTCCCAGCTACATCCTCTCCCTTTTAATTATGTTTCATGATATTCTAATATTTTGGATGCAAGGGGGTTGTACCAGAGAGAGAAGCAAACCTCCCTCTTCCAGATGTTTTATACGTAATCCTTCAGAGTGATAAATGTCGTTTTGAAGGATTTTTGTTTTAGTAACGTAAGCAGAATAGAATTTATGGGACGTCTTTCAGAGATTTGACTGCCATTTCGATTTTGGAGCAATTAATTTCTTGGCCTAGCCTGTGCATCTCATCAACGATGAAACATGTCTTTAACCACGCTGCGGCTAATAGGGGGTGCCAAAAAATAATAAGACGTCATGTCAAACGCACAGAGACTGTGAAGAATGTCCACCTTGTTAGGAGGGGGCGGATACTTATAGGGGGTGAGACTTGAACTCACGGCCTTCCAACACCAAGAAAAGACAAAGCTTCTGAGGAGGGAGGTTGCACACCTCGGATGGACATTTTCTGTCTAGATCCTCCAAACAGCAGGACAGCTGCTATCTGCAGGGGTTCCCAGCCAATTGTGTGCACGCCATGTAATATATACTCCACAGGGGTGACAATGTGGAGGGAGCCATTACTGTGACGCATGGTGGTGCTGTGTGAGTTGAACAGTTTGAAAGTATTAATCCAAGGTGGCGGAGGCCCTGCCCATGAAAACGCTGAAGTGTTGAGATTGAGGCAACAAATTGAAGATAATGAAAAACTCTTCGCGGGAACATCAAGTGAGAGTGTATTTCATGAAAGATGCAACAAATACAACAGCCACACGTCTGACCCTTGCTGCTGTGTGATTTCTTACTGGTGTTTTTTATGGCTAGCACATTGTCATTCTCTTCTTCTTCCATGAACCATAAGGCATCTTGGCCTTAGTTATGAGATGCAGGGAAGTAGTTGTCGTCGCCATTAGTACATGTTTTTCTTCCTCTAAAAGCTTTATGTTCTTAGTATGTTTGCTGATAAATAGACTGCACGATAAATGTACATTTGAAGGCAGTGTACAGCACCTAAATCCTTGCACTTAAACAATTTCAAGGGCTAAGATTGAAGCAACAAATCAAAGATATTGGAACATTATTTGTAGAACTATCTAATGCGAGAGCATATCATGAAAAATACAGCAGCCACATTTCTGACCTTGGCGGCTACCTGGTAGTTTGCAGATGGTCATTGCTAAGATTTACAGACTGGCATTCTCTATTTGATGCATCAGCTATCAGGCGTTCTGCATTGTGCCATGAGGTGCAATTCAGTAAATATCATTGCATATATAGGCGTGTATTGTTTTTCTGAGCATTGTTGCTGGTGGGGGTGTGGTAGACCTGACATCAATGGCATAGTATTACCCCAACCCTTTTGCCTTCAAGCTTCCAGTTTTGCTGAATACATTTATGTTGGCTTTAGCATTCTGTGCATTTTACCACTGCTAACCAGTGTTAAAGTGCTTGTGCTCTCTCCTTCAAACATGGGAAAATTGGCTTGCATATAATTAGGAATTTTTAATATACTTGTAAGTCCCTAGTAGATGGCACCACATGTACCCATGGCCTGTATATTTAATGCTACCTGCGGGCCGGTTACATTACAATGCAAAAACAATAAATGTCTTTCCAGGTCTCATTTAGGAAAATGTTCAGTTGCAATTCTTGATTGTCAAAAGAATCCAATCAAGAGACTAAGACCATTTGCACAAATTCTTTAGATACAAATGTTGTACCTTAGGATCTATAATATGCCACAATTATGCTCTTTAAGATAAGTGATAAGAGAGTGCAAGTGGGTGCTGTGATGCAAAGACAATGACGTGATCATAAAAAAGCCAATAATCAGTAAAGAGGTCACTGGTAGTGCTAACACTTCAAATAATTTATTGTATTCATAAATGAATCAATGTTTGTAGAATAACAACTCCTAATTGACCAACTGCTCAGTTGCTCTGTCTTTTGCCCAGTTCTGTCAATGGTGTTTCTGTTTGGGTAGGGTATACACCTAAGCCAGGCAGAACCCACCAATCTAGTCAGTGTAAGGCAGTTGCACACACAAGATAACTCTTGCTCACCCGCTTGGTAGCTTCACAGAGCAGTCAGGCTTGTCCCAGAGGCAATGTGTAAAGTCTTTTGCCCAATTCTATCAATGGCATTTCGACCCGTAGGGAGAATTTTAGAGGGTCATAATCAGGACAAAAAAAAACATATGCAGAACAAACCAGTTGATCTTAAATAAATTAAAGTTTTTTAGCAACAAAAAAAGTAAGGAGTACCTAAAAAAGTTTAATCAATGTTCTCCTAATAGATTTTTTGATGTACAGTTACCCACATGATGGCAGGCTAGTGACAAACAGCGATAATGCAAAACGGTGTGCACTCCATGCAACTTAAAGTAGAGCAATTATCACGGTCCTGCATCTGTAAGAGTAATTTGAGTTATAAATGGAAAATCCCAAGCCTAGGTATTTTAATTGAATTAATATTAGTAAAGGGACAACCACTTGCTCAAGGCAGTCAACATTGTATTACTACTCAATAGGACTTGAATAAACCTGTGAAAGGACTGCCATGTTGATTGAGGACTGCCTTGCTTTCTGAGAAGGAAGACTGGACCTGCTACTCTATCTCAGGCTAACCTGCGTTACTCCAAGGGTCAGCTGGTTATCCTCCTGTTTGAGCTACCGGGACAAAACAAGCCCCAGAGGCCTCCCTGCAACTGCCCAGCTGACCTGCTGCAACCGGACCTGCCTGGACCTGCAACTGGACCTGCCTGTCCCCTGCTGGCATCTGCAGGAAGGATGTTCTGGATCCCAAATAGGGTACCCCAGTTCCTGACCCCTTGACTGGCATCATTCTGAACTCCTCCCGAGAAGAAAGGTGAAATCTTGAAGTTTTCGCTCTTCGTAACCATGAGCAGTCCGTTTCTTGCCAAGACTGCCACCTATGATGACATCCTTGGTGAAGCGCTGGTAAAGACCTGCTCTTAGCTCTATAGTGACCGCCAGTGATGACTGGCAATGTGAGATCTGCACTTGGGGCCACAGCAACAACAGCCCATGGTGACATCCAAAGAGAAGCTCCAACATTGACTGTCCATGATGCCTGACTATGTCTTTTCCCTACAGGGACGGCATCCCGCACTGCTGGGCCTGTTCTTCGCACTTCGGTGACGACCATGTGCAACACTGAGCCTGCTCTTTTCGGCCCCCTCCACCGTCAATGGAACTCTGTATGCCAGTCTTTGAGAAGGTAACTTTTTCGGTGCGACTAACCTAGTCCCTGTATCCAATCCACATTCCATCGTGGTCGGCCTGAACTTGTGACTTTCCCCCGGTCTAGCATAACCAGATGACTGTGAGTGGCATTTTGTGATCTTAGCACTATATTCACTAAAAACGTTGAAATACATATCTCTGATTCTACTGATTGGATCTTTTCATTTTGGTATCATTTTATTTAGCAAAATGTACACAATATTTCTAAATTGGTTTGGGATTTTTCTTGTATTGTGTTTTCACTTTCGATGTGTTGCACACATACTTTGCACACTGATGTTAAGTTAAGCCTGACCACTTTGTGCCAAGTACTAGAGGAGAAAGCTTAGGTTGATTTAGTGACTTTTGTGGTTTACTATGAGAAGGGTCGTGGTTGTTGCTTGAGAGGGGCTTCCATCCCCCAGCCAATATCTCACGTTCTTACGACTATTCAAAACAAAGCAATTCACATCAAAACATTCACATTATACAAACAAGATTTGAATTCATTACTTGAAAAACAAACTCACTTTAAATAAGGAAAAGCTAACATTTCACTTATCGAAAGATACATTAGTAGTGGCATAACATGCAGGAACAAAACCAACAAAAGAGGCACAAAATTACAACTCGTTCCTCAGTTTTATATATACTGATCATTACATTTAGCATATAGATCCTCATAAAGTTATTAAGCTGACCATCCATCGAACACGGCATGGAACGATTTGAGTTTTATTTACTAGGCAAAGGTAGAATATTCAGTGTGACCCCCATTGTGTACATTTTAAGAACCCTATTTCTATTAGCAAATGCCCAGTGATCTGTGAGCTTTGTCTGATGTTAATGTTGTAATGCAATAGCAGAGAGATTCAGCAACTTCTTAATTACTATAATGGTTGTGTTTGAAAGCAAGATCTTGGTGTAATGGATGGACTCGGACTGTCTTATGCTTTTGATAAGATTTAAATTATGTTGCTTTTGTGTAAGTATCATTATGTTGTTTTTCATGTACGTTCATACAGTTTTCTTAATGGATTGATTAAATAGAGTAAACATCTTTTGAAAATGGAATAGAATAAACCTTAACCCATTCTGACTAGCCTCTGTGAGGCTATCTATCGAATACTATAGCTGACGTATTTTAGGAAGACTCATATTTATTGTTTTTGGACATTTTAGTTTATATTTCACTCATTTGTTGCCAGACTGGTTTACTTATATTTTTTCTTTCAGGGGCAATGTTTTTATTTTCAACTCTTTTTATGTTCATTGAATATGTATTTTTTTAATTTATCATGGCTTTATCCCTAATTTTCTTTCTTTCTTTAACTGTTTGTATGTGGTTATGTGTGCATATCATACTTCACCTACAATTATCTTGATATTTTTCTTTCTGTTCAAACAATGCTGACATTTTTGTGAAATGCTTTATACATTCTGCATGAGTACATCTTCCTGGGACGCTAGAATCAGAAAAAAAGTCAGAAATGTACTGCCATATGTTTCAGCATGCATTTTGTTTGACTTTTTGGAATAAAAAAAAAAATCCAGGAATATCAATACACTTGCTAAGGCGGGGCCATCTCAGGCTCTGACTACTCCTCTGATTATTTTGCAAATTCTTTTTGTGAGCATTCATATATATTTTCTGCATGAGTAATTGTCTACAGTGTACATTTATGCATGCCTAAATGCAACATTATAACACAATTTCACTTACATTGTTTCCTTTTTTTCTCTACGGGGAATATATTTTTCTGTAGGGAGACACCACTTCTCTATACCCACTCTAATGATAAGTCTACCTTGTCTATTCCCACCCTGGACTCTGATTTACTCCTGTGATTGACATATTGAAATATCAAACTTTGCCACGGTGGTGATGGGCAGAAAGAACTGTGAAATCTTACCAACACATTAGTTTGTGTTTATACACAACTGTCTCAGCGTTCTCCCTATCCCTATAAAAAGGTTTACTTCCGCATAAAGTAAACCCTTTTTACAAGCGTAAAACCATGTTTTGAGGATGCCATAACAGGAGTTAAGCTTGTAAGTTAAGGCATTTATGCCCCAAGGTTAACTCTCAGTGCTCAAATGTCTTATGAATCAGCCCCTTCGAGGTCATTAGTTAAATGATGATCCTTGTGGTGCCCCGGATTCCACAGTGGTAAGAATGAGGCCATGCAGTGAAGACATTTTTCTGGTGTGACTTCTGAGCATGTGTATGAAGGAGTTCAAATTCAGGTCCAGCTAGAGTGTGTACATAGGATGTGATGCAATAAAAAGAAAAAGAGCAGTGCTGGATATGATTGGAATTTTAGAAAAAGCAATGTCTTTGACTGTGGAATGGGCAGTTACTGTTGTAGAACCAGAGGATCTGGACAAGTGTGCTTGGCTAAGTACTGGTTGAAAGACTATGGCGAGAAATTGATGCATGAGCCACTTTATTATTCAAATAAGTAGGTATTCAAAAGAGGAGGTGGGGAGGCATGAAGGATATTGAACAGTGTGCTAGGGAAATCACAGAAAGTCCGCAAGGTAGAGGAACGAGCCCAGAGTAAGGCCATTTTCATTTTGAACCTGTTGATCAGAAGTAAGGCAATGATTAGGGTCCTGTTTTACTGCAATGAGGCGAGATGGAATGATGTGGATGTAAAGTAGCTAAATCCAGTGGATTCTAA